>NC_142197.1:12257500-12562750 GCF_026936395.1 Plectropomus leopardus | reverse complement strand
TTTGATTACAGCAGTATCTAGTGGGACAGAAGATTCTGATGATTTGTCTGAATTGAAATATGTGTCCCTGATTCAAGAAAAGGCAGTTATTTTCATTTATATTCAGTGGGCAACTTGACTTCCCTTATCAGATCAACAAGTCTGTAAACTCTTAATGGTGACAGTGCAGACATAAGACAACAATTCTTTGGTGTACATACTGGTAGACATGCAATAATAAACTGCCATAAACTGCATAGATGAAGTGATCGATATATGTGCATATTTCACATACATTTCCAGTGAAGTTTGCTGCACACAGACAGTTCTTACATAATCAACTATAGTCAACCATAATCAAAAGCGCTTGTTTGCACTGTGTTTTACATCACATTAAATCCATTAGAGCTGAAAGGACTCTGCACTTCCTGATAACTAAGTAGGCTTGTTTTTGAACACTTTAATCTGATTATTTTGAAATAGGGCAGCTGGATTAGGAGTTGACCGATGTTGGTTTGACAGGGCCAATATGATACTGATTAGTAGTACTTAATGAAACCGATACCGATATTTGGACCTGCTATGCATTTACAATAATAGGCAGGCAGATAACCTGTCGACCCCTATACTGGAGCTTAGTAATTCTGTAAACACACCTACATTTTCTTATGTACACAGCTAGTGAATAAATATTTTCTGTGAATGTGGCCAGATACAATTAACCTGACAGACAAACTATGCGAAACAAGTGCAGTTAAATGAATACAGTGTAACAGGTTATTGGAGAAATCACTGTAGTTGTGCAAATGTATTTATAGTACTACTGTTGCACCCAATTATAGATAGGGGTATATAGAGATACCGATAGCCAAAGTCCTCTGGGGATCAATAGTGGATTGATCATTTTCATTTAGAGGGCCCAGTCAGGAAAGTGTAAGCTGATCAGGAGCAGATTTAATTGACCTTTTTCGATCTCAAAGGAACATTACAATGCCATAACCCGACTTAAATAGAATAATTAAATAAATACTTTTACTGACCAGGACTGACACATTACTCATTTTAAGTATGCAGTATGACATTGGGTTAGTATGCGAGTGATTTTCTAGCCAGCCTTGTTAATTTAACAGAAAAACGTCATAAATAAAAGACAAGCTGTGCGACTTCCTACTCTAAACACGAGCCGCTTGATGCATCTTCAGTGCACATAATGGGTCAACATGACAACTGGTGTAAGACAGGTTTGATTAAGATAATGTTGTCGAAAACGCTGTCTTTGCGTGCCCTAAAAACAACAATGGGGGCGTGTGTGGAGGAAGAAAACAACCCAGCGGACACATGAATGCTAATGTTACACGAAGCTAACACTCAGAGGCTAATCCATAACGTTTCATCTATCAAAATGTGTTTGTAATTCATAACTTCAACCTCTCACGACCAAATTTAATTATCTTCGCGTTGCTCACGTGAACTCAAAACAGAAATGATTTTAAAAAAAGAAACTTACAGCACATAACTATTTAGAAAGCAGCTAACGCTAACTAGCTAACGTAACTGCGTTTGTTTGGTTTGCTCGCGCGCCACCGGCGGCCATGCCAGGGCCTGAGCCCGTGAACGCTCAACAATGAACTCGGCTGCTTTTAGCTTTCACCCGAGCAAATAATGAATATTTACGCATTGCATGTTCATTATTACACGCCGCGTTTGTCGTGTTAAACGCCCACGACACCGCAAACGCAACATTTCCAGCCGATATTGTAGCTGAGGATGCAGGTTGCAGCATGGTGAGAGGGGGGCCTGTATGCGGAGGAGCCTCGTTTGACCAGCAGAGCAAACCATTCGCCGGCTACACTAACAGCGAAGGATTGTACAAATATACACAAAACAGCACCATTAGAAGAAGCGCGGTGAATGCGGATTAAATACCTGGTTGAATTCCTCCTCTACGTCGGCGTAGATATCGATGTGATCCACACCGTCCGCCATTTTCCTCTGACCCGTCTCCTCTCACTCCGCCCGGCGGTGCTGAGCAGCGCTGAGCCGCAAACAATGAGACACAGCGGGACAACCAGCGCCCCTGCTGGTCCACAGCGCTCACTACAACTACTGCTTCAAACTATAAACCAGGGACAGTAATCAAAACAGAGAGGGGACAAATGGTTCATTCCTATCATTATAGCCCGTGGAAGCAAAGTTATTATGGTTAAATGAAATTGAACAAGATTTGTATTGTTTGGTAATTTTGGGTTTGATTTCTGAATCATGAAAAAAATAACATTTTCATGTTCACAGATTCTGTGCTCACTAGAGCAATGGGCTGGTGAAAAGATAGACTAAACCAGAGGAAACCTGTGGCTCTGGAGCCACATGTGGCTCTTGAGGCCCTCTCTAGTGGCTTCCAGTGGCTTTGACACAAAAAAGAAGAAGAAAAATAAACATAAATCATGGAGATTAATTTTTTAAACATTTTATTATTATTATTATTATTTTGTTTTTAGGTCTAAATAAATGCTTACATATTCCACTTTTAGAAAACCCACTGAATAATCAAATTAAAATTAACTAAAATTTGTGTCATACGTCTATGGCCTGGTGCCTTTTCCTCTAAATTTCGCCAAACCTCAATGACGGTGACTTGTCCAGAGTTTCCCTCACTAAGCCAGCTATGTACTACAAATCCAAAAGTCTCAGAGGAAAATAGAGAATTTAACAGGGTGTAAAAAGATCTGTTTGCTTTAGTACCAAATAATCATAAAAAAGCCTACTGCAGAGTAGCCACACTGTGATAAAATATATCAATAAATACTTATTTAGACAAATAATGTTGACTTAATAGGCTGTGTTACGTTAACTACAAGGCTCAAGTATGTTTTGCGGCCCCAGACAGGTTTTTAAAATAATTTTTGATCAAAAATGGCTCTTTTGATTGACCCCTGGATGAAACCAAACACATTAATGCTGATAAAATATGAATATGGAACTGACAATTATGTTTTATATAATTTAACAAAAAAAAGCAAAGGTCCCTATGAACTCAGCTGAAATGTGGTATTTTACCACTGATGGTTCAAACTGGACAGTACATTAATTTAAAGGAAGGAATGATTTGTTGTATGTTTTTTTTTGGCTGATATAGAAAATGAGTTTCATTTTGTTTTCTACTGTCCTTTTTTTGCAGAACTGTGCACATTTTTGTTTAGTAACATAAAAACAGATATTGATTTAGTATTTATGGTTAATGCACAAAGATTAAGTTGGAGCAGATCTTTTCTGGGAGAAATTCATACATCTTGCTTTAAGGGTTTCATGAACCGGTTTTCACAGTTATACATGGATATTACAAAATAAGATAACGTGGAAATATTTTATGGTTAGCAGTTAAGTAAGTTTTGTTGGTCCAAATTTCCAACTATTTTCAATCTTAAAAGCATAAAAGTGCAACTAATAATGAAATTCAAGCCAGATTCAATATCTTTATGAATACACTGAAGTTAGTTTGTTTTCAGCATACAAGTTTAGGGATTTAATTTTCTCAATTAAATAGATTAAAAAGATCACCTTGCTAGACTAATGATGCATTTATGATAGGAGTCTCTGTCAATATTAGTCAAATTTCTTGACTGATTCTTTGTTTAAACCTGCTATTGTTGTTTGTATCTTGATGTGTTGACGTCAATCACTGACAAACAAAACAGAACACACTGACCCCAAATACAGTACAAAAAACACATGATCATTTAATTTACTTGGTTGAAGTCATGACCTCAGTCAGTCAACATACAACTTGGACAGACATCAACCATACAATACACAAATATTGTATAGTGGAAATCAAAAACAGAAATGAGACAAATGAAAACAAATTCCTCATATAATCTGTGCAGGACACAACATACTGTAATGATGCACACTCACACACAACAATTATCTGAGTCTATTATACAAACAGGCAAATTCTCAGGCAGTTTCGTCATTAGAACAAGATCAAATTAACGACATGCTGTGTAAGATGATTTAGAAATATGATTGAAGAAGCCACAGGGACACTCACAGCCCAAAATACTATGAAATGCTGGAGTTCAGAATATGAAACACAAGCAAATACAAAAATACCCTATGCAATTAGATTTACACGGTTAATATACAGTACATTGCAATTACATATATGACATTTCCAAACATCTTTTCCCCGTATGACAATCTTTATTCATAGTGTGAGCACTTCCATTTTTTCTTTGAATTCTTGAAATTATATCGTCATCTATGCCAAGTAATAACTAGCAGTTACATGTAAAGTATTCAAAAAACACAGTTCTGCAAATGCATAGTCACCACGATATATCTAAAAAAAATTGAAATGAATCCCAGAAACATTTATGATTTGGTACAACTCCTTTTTTTGTGGGGTATTATTATGTTGCATATATTAGATTTACTTTGAAATCATGTAATTGCATTTTTTAATAAAAAAAAATCCATCATATCATTGTTTTATCCATCTTGATTGTAGATCTACATCAGGTGAGTTTCCACAGTGATGTCCAGCCAAACAAAAATACATACAGTATGTACAAACACAAAGAAAGACACGGCTGATGAAGACAAAGGCAGACATGTTTTATGACATGTCACAGAAACAAACACTTTTGGGATGTAGTCCAGGTAAAAAATCAAAAATTAAGAACGGGACGGAACTTCCCCTTCTGATTTTTCTGCTCTTGCAATTTTATTGACTCCACTGCGAGTGCTTTCTTGGCAGTCAGCCATCACCCTTTGAGATTTGCAGAAGATTCAGAGAAACTGATATTGCAAACACGGAGCAGCAACACTGATGTTACACAACAATGTTTACCATATATTGCTGCAGATCTTCTCTGCCTTCTCTCATTCAGAGTTTTGAAAAACCGGCGCTCAGGATGATAGGAGTGCATGCTTCCAGCTGCATATATAATATGCACGTGTCTGCAATATTCAGTTCAGTGGCATAAAGGAAATGTTAAACATATTTGCCCCCCTGGACTTTGTTATGTTGCATCTTGTGACTCATAATCCCATTTTATCAATGCACGTCAGAGGTACCACCTGCATCTCTTTAGTCCCTTTTCATTTCGAGATGCAAAGTGGTGAGTGAGAAAGCAACTAATGAAAAAGTATCCATGGCAACAACGACCCATTACCTTGCCTTCTTTGCAGTTTGTAATAATTTCCAAAAGTTAACTACGAAATGCACCAAAACCACATCAAAGGTCCGTCATTAGAGACTAGGTTTGTGGTTTTCACGAGCAAAAATGTGCAGAGTAAGTTTTTCTTTTAAAAATCCACTTGCGGCGTCCAGCAACCAAGCACGTCTCTTGATTTATTCCAGTCTCCAGCTCTTTATGAGAATTGGTGAAACAGCAACGTTTTTCATTATCAGGAGACAAGAGCCCAAAAGGAGAGGCAGGTTAGGAAGAGAGAGGCAGAGAGAGATATAACAGAAGCTCCTCCGCAGTCATTGGCGTTCTCCTAAAACAAAAACAAAACAGAAAGTGATTTACCTTTGTGCTTCTGCCACAACTTAAGCCTTTTGGTATCAATTCATCGCAACCAAACTAAATCTGCTAACAGATATAAAACCTACAATTAAGCCACATGGTTGTATGTCTCCGCACACCAGTCAAGTTACACTTACGGTTTACGTCCTTGTCTGTGAAAACATGGATGCTTCACATGTTCACACGCACCTATACAGTCAGCACAGTTTCAAGGTGGACACCCAAGATTAGATTTACCGATTCAGCATCAAAAGTCTCCCCTTCTGATTCTGAGTGCTTGAGCAATGGCCAGAAAAAGTGCTCTGTGAGATCTCATCACAGTGACCTTGATCATTGACCACCAAAATCGAATCAGTTCATCATTAAAGGCAAGAGAACGCTTGTGCCAAATTTGAAGAAATTCCCTGAAAGAGTTCTTGAGATATCACGTTCACAAAAATGAGATAGACAAAATGTAATTGGTTCATGTTTGAATCTATGTGGATGTTTTTCTTAAATTATCTTCAGAAATCGATCCAAAAACGTAATGCCTCCAGCCTCGGCTATCACCTTCTTGGAGGCATAAAAATGCTTTGGTGTCTACCAGGTAGAGCGCACTCAGCACACTGTGGCCTTTTAGTTAATCTAGACATAATGTGTAGATTTTTCTCCACCATCATGCACTCAGTTATTTGAAAAGAAGGTAGGATTTCTGTCAACAAAGATTTTAATTGGCCGATTAAAGCCCAGTTAACATCAATGCACTCTCCCAATTTTGTGCACAGAACCAGTGTGGTAAGAGGGTAAATGGAGGTGTTGAAAAATGGTGCCATGGACCAGTGAGAAGCTGACCTGGGGGTGGTAGGCGTGGCAGGACTCAGGGCGTCTGCGAATCTTCTGGGACCTCATCCTGTCACACTTAACTGAGGCATTATGTACAGCGGAGTCAAGGAGCAACAAAAGGAACAGGATATGTTTCTCTTGAATTCTCATTGAAATATTGATATGAATTATTGAACAACAGAGTACCCCAGGGATGATGTTCTTCTGTAGGCCAACCCGGAGGCTAACGTCGCCCTGGTTCCCACACCAAAAAAGCTGCAATGATCCAAAAAATTTTGGATCATTGCAGAAAATAAGCGCTGTGGTGCATGTTTATTTCAGCAAGGTAATCTTCACAAATGAACACCACTTTCAGGATTTTTGAAGCCTAAATGCAGTTGCTAGAAGGAAAAAGCTAAAATGAACTAAACTACGGTTGTGTCACCACCGCAACGAGGATGTACGTGTTCTGTGTGGTTCGATGTGATGATGTTCTGTAGGCTCATTTAGCCATTTGTCAGCAACTGTCTCTTTTAAGACACAAAAAAGCTCCAAAGTTTGTGGGTGGGGTATTTACTGACGTATTCTATGTTGTAGAACAAAACTCGAAAGTCTCTTAAGGTTGTTTTAATCACAGATCTTATATAAGGCTTCTAACCAAAAACCTCACTGACTTTGAGACAAGGGCACCTGAGGTGATAAAATGCTGACTCATTTCTGGGTTTTAGGACTCATTCCTGGAGCTCTCTATAATAAAGTTTACAGGTGGTAAGCTGGTAAAAGATCCTGGACTTGTTGCAACATTGCTGACTTATTTTTGCTCCCTCTCCAGAGCAACAGGGACTGCAGTGTAAAGAGGAATTCATTTGGGACAAAGTCAAAAAGGGCAGCAAACTATAACTGTATAATCTAGAGCAAACTCTAACAAGATCTAATTTAGTAAAAGGATATATTTGACTTCCTTGGGCTCCATGGTGATGGGTGGATACTGTCTGGAGCAGTCACAGTCTGCCTGCACCACCAACATCAACAGGTTGCTGTCCGGTATCTGTTGCACCACAAACATCCTGACGCACAAAAACACATATTAAAAAAAAGGTGAACATGTGCACACAAACAAAAGCACAGAGAAAGAAAACCTTTTGTGTATTGTATGACATTAAGGGCGTCTTCACACCTGTAGTTCAGTTAATTAGAGCCAAATGAAGGAAGCAAAAATGATATAATGTTGCATTTTAGTTCTGGTTCCTGTTCACAGTGACTTTTAGAAAAAGGCACCAAGAGGAGTAAAGTTGACGTTTTATAGACTGACAAGGAGCTGATTGATCAGACAGTTTTGGTGATCATCCCGTATCTTCAGCGTAACGTCAGGACCCACATGCGGAAATAACATTCCAATGATTGTGTATATTTAGTTTTTTTGGTGTCACAAAGAAATAACTAATGATGAGAATTACTAGTATTATCAGACTGAAAATTGACTGCATGTTATGACTAACATAGACATGACAAATTGTATTTTACAGTAATTATTCTTGAGATTGCTGTCACACACTTTTTAATGGACTTAATGAAGTGATAAAGTACATGGAGTCGGTTAAAAATAGCCTAAAGTCATAAAATGAGTGCTTATTACATAAAACAGATGTTTTATGTCCTTGAAGTTTTCCTTTGAGGACATAATGCAGTTAAAAAAGGTAACAAATCTGAATATATCACATTATATGTTATTGCGATACTCAGTATGATGCAATGATATCGTACAGTGGGGCCGCTGGTGATTCTCACCTATAACAAGGCGGTCATGGATTGTACTAACCAGGCAATCGGACCTGAGTTTATTTTTATTTTAACCAAACAAAGCAGATTAGGTGTGAACACCTGGAACACACTGCGTATTTCCACAATTATAAGCACATACTCCACTCATTTATGAAGCCATGCAAGCTACTGCATTGTCAACAACACGGTCCTGCAAATGTTTCACAATAAAATGCCTTGTGTCAACAACTGATGGGATTGTGTCGAGAGAAACGTAACAGGGCTTTCATTTTGAAATGGAAAAAGGAAAAGTTTGAGTATAATAGTGAGATTTGTATTTCCTCATATCTGTGACAGATAAAGGCTTTGAACCTGAAGTAAAGGTGGTATAGAGTGAGCATAATTATTGAAAAAAAAAATTAACATCTATTTTTTGCTGACAAGCGTGGACATCACACAGGAAAAATCGACAGGCCACCGTTTCTCTAGAAGTGCCGTGCCTGAGGAGCATCTGAGAGGCACCTGACCAACACTGCTCCCACACAGTGTGACTGTTTCAATCTGTAAACATAGATGCTGGAAAAAAAAAAAAAAGGTTCAGCAACACTGAGGTGCTGATCACGCAGGCAGTGTGTTCCAGGAATAACATTTTGTCAAGAAAGAGGCACTAAGACATGGCAAACACAATTTCCAGAATGACTGTTAGACTGATTGCAAAAAAAGAAGAAAATATGGAAAACTCCATTTAATATTTAAATAGTAATTCATAAGATTATTTCTATGGGAAAAATTCTTTTGCAGGTATGCTTGACTGCATGGGTTGGTGATATTGGTTTATACAGATCTTGTCCCGTTGAGGGACTGTAAGCAGTGTTTGTGCTGCGTTATACCTCTTTTGGCCTCATGAGGGCGTTCACACTCAACCTATGATCACAAACCTGCTGAAGTATTATAGTAACCACAGTGTTTCTGTCCCTGTTTCTGTTTTTCTCTCTTACACACACACACACACACACACACACACACACACACACACACACACACACACACACACACACACACACACACGCAATGGGATGCCTCCCTCTCTTTCTCCTTGTCCCCCTTCTCTTGCCTCCCACTGTTTTTCCATCTCTGTTTCTGTCACCCGCTCTCCCCCACTGCTCTGTTTTTTCATCTACCTCTCTTATTTCTTTCACTCAGATTTCAAGTCTCTCTCTCTCTCTCTGTCTCTCTCTGTTGCTTCTCGGTCTTTCTATAACCACATGCACCCAGATCTATTTCCCATCCTTTCTACTTATTTCCCTCTTCCTAATATTCTTGTATAAACACACACTGCTCTCAGTATGCAGAGCAGAGCAAAACCGTGGAAAATGGATTTCGGAAGGACAATTTAATATGACTGGTCTCGGGCTTAGAGGGGACTGCACTGTAGACTGGGGTGTGCATAAGTGTCCACGAGTGTGTGCTTACTTCTGGCAGCGTCCACACTTAATAATGCTGTTGGTCTCTTTGACTGACGGCTCGTAGACGAAGCTGGGGTACTCGGTGTCACACGGCTGCAGGATGTCCCCTCTTTTCTTATGAGCTGAGGCTAATGGAGAAATAGATACGGGTCATGTCTCGAGGTTGGGAATCCAGTGTGTGCGTGACAGTTTGTTGATGACTGGCAGGTTCAGAATCTGTCACAGGAGAGCGCTGGGTGCTATTTGAATGATTCACACTTCAGCTATTTATTGCTCTTTGTAGCATGAGGTACTCTAGCTTGCTGTGTACTCCAAACAAAATTGAATTTGGTGTGTGTGTACAGGTAAAATGACGGTTTGACGCCGGGATGAAGGGTCATAACGGCTTGTTGAAATTTATTTGTCTGGTTTCAAACTATGTTTTCTGTCTGACTTCCTCAGAATTACATTAGTTTCGGTGTATGCTTAGTTCTCGTTTTGTAGAACCTGCAAGTTGCGCCTGTTGTCACTGAAAGCTACTTATGTAATCAGACACACCACATTTATTTTGTTTGAAGTATACTACAAACGCTACACCACACACAAAATCCCCCAAAAATGTAGTTTTACAGAACACTGATCTTCCCCAAAACACGTCAAGGCAAATACTTACACACGCTGAAAGATGGTTTGGCTGAATGGAGGGTTGATGATGATGATGATGATGATAATGATGAAGATGGAGATGAAGGAAGAGTGGGTGATTTAAAGGTTAAGTAATGAGGAGAGTAAAATTGATAAAAAGACAGAGGCAGATAAGAGGTGAGGGGATCAGAGGAAGTGTCGCCTGGTGACTAACGCTGCACACAATTTACAGTAAACACTTCTGGCATTGAACTGACACAACATACATACATGTGAATGGTAGCACAGACTGATAAAAGTTAAATTTAGTGAGTGTTGAAGATGAGTATTTTGAGCTCAGACATGTTTACGTTAAAGCTGGAGAGCAAGACTTTTTACATATAAAAGCACGTCTGTTACATTCGAGCCCTTGCCAAACAAATTTAAACAATTAAACCTATGGCCACCAGGGACAGCTCTCTCTAACGCAGCGGTTCCCAACGAGGTCCAAAAGTGGGTCAGAGGTCCATTCTGAATGGACTGCAACGGAATAAGGGATAAAACTGGAGATAAAAGAGAAACTCAAAGTTCAGAGGAAGCTGGGACGCCCAGTAGCTCACCTGGTGGAGCGGGCGCCCCAGGTACAATGGTTGCGACTTCAACTCCCACCTGCGGCCCTTTGCCGCATTTCAACCCTGCCCCCCCTTTCTCGCTTCAGCTGTTCTATCATAATAAGGCAAAAGATAAAAGAAGAATCCTTAAAAAAGGTTCAGAGGGAGGATTAAAGTAAAAAAAAAAGTCTTGAAGAGAGCTCTCATGGGGGCGGGGGAGTTGCAGCACAGTCACCTGCAGGCAAACGTCATAAGCACACGCTGACAGCGTTTGTGTCTCACTGCCAGAGGGGGGAAAGGAAAGTTCTGCACTCCAGCTTTAAGATTTAAACATGATTTAATAATCCCTAAAGAATCTGTGTACGTGTATTATTTATGAAAAAAATATGACTGTAAAGAACTGCTCTGAATGCTGTGCTGATTTACAGAACATACATGATTAATACACATGGAAGGACATTTCTTCATACAAAAGGACATTTGTCACAGAGAGTTTGACCTCAAATGGCTACATTTTGTCCTTGTAGAGCTCACCGTCAGCAAAATGGTCCGCATGCCAGAAGCCACAGATATTAAACTCCAGGAGAAACCTTGTGAAGAAGAGAGGAGAGTGGACAGAGAGAGAGAGAGTCAATTAGGTGGCTATCATTATAGAGCAAAGCAGATTGCAGGCAGATTGCATTCAGCTTTCAAAAACTGGGCCAGGACCCAAAGTTGTGTCATGGGAATATGAAAATGGGTCCTCAAATTATTCAGCAGTAATTGGTAGCAGGTTTTAGATAACTGGATAAGTCTTACCAAGTCACTACTGTAAAAACGGAAATGTTATTATTCTAGTGCAACTTCCCGTTAAATAGTTTTTTTCTATTCTGTTTTATTACGGATTAATCAAACAAGACATAATATGTCAGTTAATGTGCTTTAAAGATAATGGTAGGTGTATCTTGATACCCCCCCCCGCAGTCTTTGTGCTAAGCTGAATGACTGTTTGTAGTAGCTTGATATTTACCATACAGACATGAGAGTGGTATTGATTTTCTTATCTAACTCTTGGCAAGAAAGCAAATAAACATAGCTCCCAAAATGTCAATCTAATCCTGTAATCATGCAGTATTGTCAAGAAAAAAAAAAATTCCACTGCTTTAAAACTTAAACTTACTGCAAAGTGATACGTAGTAAAACATTTAACAAAAATTTGGTTTATTTTATTTTGGACATTTTGTTTGCCACACTTACAGCAAGAAGTGGGAGAGGAACCACTTGAGAGCTGATGCCAATCCATAGAATGGCTGAAAAGATAAACATATAAAGATTATGGTTACTGCAGAATTGATTAGTACATTATGGTAACAATACTGCATGCAGAGTGATTATTGTATACGTACACTGAGAAGTGGGCGAGCGCTGCTGACAGAGTGCAAGTTCATCTTACACATGGCCTGGTAGTCGAATAAGGACACCCTGAGGACACACACACAAAAGCACATGGTGTTACTCTTCAGGCAGCATTTCACTGACTTACATTGATTCCTTGACCCCATGCAGACATTTACACGGTGTCTTTTAGCTGAGCTTTACCTTGGTTGAAACCCTGATCCCTAACTTAAGGCAAAAAGGAAAAAAAACTACGAGAAATGATCTCAGTGCTAGCATTACTTTTGGTTTTGAGCAGAGGAATGACCCAGTGTGCTGACTTTTTCTTGTTCTTCTACATTGTGTGTATTTGGTCCTTATGCAGGTTGAGGCACAAGAACACTTATACTGCGACAAATACTTGGGTTGTTACTGCTGCTCTTGAAACAGAAGCTTGATCTCAGACTATATGGCTTGTCTTAAAATAAGAAAACAAACAGAAAAGTCAGCACTACTCAATCTACAAGGTTAAACATTTTCTGAAAAAAATATTGTGTTTATTATAAGAGCCATTTAAAATCATTAATTAAATTTTTCAGTATCCAAATGGTATTCTAAATTCTAACTTTGCAGCATGCATTATGAACGCTGCACATTATCCTACAAAAGATGACAACAATTCACCAAATAAAAGTTAATAAATAACACATATTAAAACATATTCTTCAGAAAAATAAATCTTTAGGGAACATGCCTGAATATTACAACAACATTTTCAACAATAAGCTTACCAAGAAGTAATTCTGTGGCCGACTAGTGAGGATAGCAATGTTTAAAGGTACAGCGTGTAAGATTTAGGGGGATTTTTTGGCATCTAGCCGTGAGGATTACTGATTCAAACCAGCTGAAACTTCTCCTGGTTAGAATTTCTTCAGTGTTCATGAGTCTCTTCCTCTCCAAAAGAAATGGACCCGGTGATTGAAACCGGTTAAAACATTGAAAAAAGTAGTTTCAGGTTACAAATCAGTGTCTCTCTGACACAGTTCGGCTCTTTGGAGACGGGCTGCTAGCTCAGCACATGCTAATGTGCGGTCATCTTTTTCCTCTAATAACTTAAGATCCAGATGTTCATGAGGTTTTTACCAGGAGCCGAATTATCCTCAGAGGTCTCCTTCTCTCCAAAACAAATGGACCCGTTGATTTAATACGGTAAAAACTCCATTTTAAGATTAGAAATCTATTCTGCTCATCATGGAGGGGCTGCTAATTACGGTGGCCAATGCAAAAATGCGGAAATGCGAATTGCCCAATCTAAAGCCCGTGTTTGGTTTGTACATTTTGGGCTACTGTAAACATGGTGATGCAACATTGTGGACTCCATGGACAAAGACCTGCTTCCTATGTAAATACAAATGGCTCATTCTAAGGTAAAAAAACCCAACAATTCTTTTTTTCAGGTGATATTACACTTAAGAAAACATAAACTTTGAAAATACTGGATTCCATATATCCCCCTAAATCCTACATAATTGGCCTCTAAATGACCAGTCGACTCACTGGTCACATCCCTAATAAATACATGCACCAACAAACATTTTTAGATGCATACATATATAAATATGAGTGCACAGCCACTGAAGTTAATGCATGCGCAAAACCAGTTATGTAATATCCCGTGTCAAATGAAACATGACAAAAATCTTTTAGCTGTATAAAAATAGCACATCACTCAAGAGATTTCAGACATAAAAGACGGGCGAAAAGTAAACGGGGGGAGAAAAAATCCACAGCAGTCAGAGGAGCTTAAAGGGAAGCAAAATGGAAAAGCAGGGACATCTATAGATGGGTGGATTAGCCACCCGCGGCACGTAGAGAGAATAAAACAGGGAAGAGTCTATACCATTATACAGCAATAAAAACAAAGCTTTTGAGTCTTCATAATGACAGTAAAGCACGTCCTCCGGGCTACGGGTTTCACACGCATACTAATGCAAAGCTTAGGTGTATAAGAACCAAAAAGTAAATGGAAAACATTTGCAAGCCACCCAGAGAAGACTCAAGCAGCCACTCTTGTTTGTGATACAGCATGAGGCATGTAATCAAATTCATGAGCCAGATTTAAATGCATGGTGTTATGCTGCCTGACACACCAGAATGCATAATATAACATTAACATTGCAATGTGGGGACACTGCAGCTTCATGCCTAATTGATTTAGAGAAGTTTACATGAAGTTTAGCTTGTAGAGGCTGTCAGGACAAGGTAACCCCCTGTGCTTTGCTAACAGACAGAGAAGCAATCATCAGACATTACCTTTTGAACATGCCCATTCTGATTAGTGTTGTCATTACTGATCCGTCGACCTCGCCGAAGAATCTCCCGGCCTACCAGAAAAAAAAAAGGGTGACAAAAACATGTGTGGCTGAACATATTATATTCATGTCATGCAACACTGACAGAGGGCATATCGTCTCCCATCTTTGATGTTCACCTTTTCTGTTTTCACCTCCATATAAACTGTATCAATTATTTATTCAACTATCTCACATTGAGTGTTGGTCTGCAATGTATCTAATCCCACGTGTCTTCACATACGGGAATGACATTTTGGGAAAACCACTGCAAATTCACTTTTCCACCAAGAGTTTTGCACACCCCACTTTGTATGTGATTTTTTAAATCCATTATCTGAAAAAATCATTACCAGTGGTGGAGGAAGTATTTAGGTCCTTTTAAATACTCCATTAGAATTAAAAACCTGCATTAAAAATGTTACTTAAGTACTGTGGATGTTTAAATAACTGAATAAATAGAGACAAGAGTACAAAAACTATTATTGCTGCAGTAAAATTACAGCACATTGCTACTTTGCTTATGTTTTGTTGTGTTGCATAATAGAAGGCCTCTGTAGTGCTGTGCTACTTATACAGTTGTTGTGATTTGTGACCAGTGACTCATTTTAATGCTTACACTTAATATTGACGGCTACTGTGGGAAAAGGCTGAAATTTGCAAATGTGAATAAGGTTATATCATTCCATCCTGTTGTTGGGTAAAAGTTTCATTTGGGCCCAAAAAGGTCATGCAAATCATTCTAAACATGAACAACCAAGCAGGCTTATGTAAAGTAAAGAAAATATCATTTATGTGGGTTTGAGTCCTAGTCATAGCAAGTCTGAATCACCAAGAACATTTTAAGTAATTGTGAGAAATATATATACACTAAATAATGGACACACAATGTTTTGGATATTCTTTGCATTTCTTTTCTTGTTAGGTAATAAAAAATTAATTGACATGAGAGCTCTCAAATAATCAAGTCAAAGAATAAAAAGTCTAGAAAGCACATTGTCTGAGAGTGTGTATGTGTGTGTGTGAGTGTGTGTGAACTCACATCATTGCGCTGTTTAGAAATTAGGACAAAGCCATTATTGTCAATGACGTAGCATGCAATATCCTGAGAGTGAGAGAAAGAGACAGAGCAATTACTTATGTAAGGAACAAAACTGTGTCAAACACCACCGAGTAAGATAATAACAAGCAAAATAATTCATGTAATTATTAAAACACTCCAAATTAAAGCTGTAAGAGTCATTTTCTTACTTTAGTGGCTTTACACAGTAGCTCAAGATAAATATTTTCAGCTTTTGAGGCTTGAATACCCAGAAATGATAAAGTTAAGACATCAAATCATGCTAGCTTGAGAATTCATAATTACTACATTCAATTAGACAGGATATACTCACAAAGCTGTCACATCGAAGAGGACAAACCCCGTCTATATTAGAGCACTAAAGAACAGACAAAAAGACAGACAAAAATATTTAAATTGTGTTTCACTATTAAAGGGTAACTTTGGCGTTTTTAAACCTGGACTGTATTTTCCCATGTATATCTGTGTAGCAGACTGATGCTTTTTGAAATTAGTCCAGTATTGCTGCCCAAAATGTAATTAGATAAGGCAACTGTGAACATCAGTGTATGTCCCTTAGAAATGTATATTTTTGCCACAGAAAGGCTCAGACTGTTTCCTTAAGAGTCCAAACTGTTTCTTTACCTTTGAGTTGATCTGGTCTGTTTGTCATTGCGTCTAAGCCATGCAAAATGTAACATTTTGTTGGTACAGTTTTGGGAATGCTTTTACACAAATTATTATTATTATTTTCTAATCTTTTGCTACCTCAATGAACTGTGGTGAAGTGTTGCTGCTGTGGCGCAGTTTACTTCTAAAACCACTGTATTTTCACAATTAAAAGCTGGTACTCGCCAAGCCAAATATTTTATAATAAAAAACATTATGTTAACAAATGAAGGAATTCTGTGGACAGAAATGTTGTCAGAGGGCTTTAATTTGGAAACAGAAACAGGAAAGGGTGAGTTTAATCTTTTACATTTTAGATTTGGGAGAAAACTAACTACAAACTATCCCCGGTACTATTCTCTCCAACTTTCTTTTGCATTTCCAGCATTGTCTTCCTGCACCAGGTCACTACTCGTGAGTTTTCAAAATGAGAATTGTCCTTGAGCAAGACTCAGACACAGAAACAAACAGACCATAACGGTCTGGATAACAGTGATGATGCACATTTGCCCCATCTGGTTACATTCCGACACAAAACGTGGGAAAATAGGTCCAGGTTGAAAAATGATGAACATGTCAGCAAGAGACTATACTGTACTAAACTTATCTGCTTTTTGGATGTATGTTTCATGTTTAAGTAATATTGTGAAAATTTCTTTTTCAATGAATTACAGCTGTAACATACAGATGGAGGCAGTGGGGTTTGGTTTCTTTTGCTTTGGCTATTCCAAAGTGACTTAATTTTGTTTCGAGGCTTGATTTGAAGAATGGGTCACCCGATGACTCCTACAAGGATTGATGCTGTGCTGATGGACTTTTGATTCATTAAAGTTATGAACACTGCAAAGATGATGCTGTGCCTTTGTTTAGTCTATGCTTTTTATGTTTTTTTTCCAGTAATTGTCTATTTGTGTTGATGTTCTGCAAATAGAAAAAACTTCATATAAAAAAGATAAAAATAATTGGAAGTCTGTGTTGAAAGGAAGGCATGTTTTTGTATGTGAAGAAATGATGTGAACACCCTCTGTCTTCTCTGTGGAGGTGTTGTGCTTGAACATGTGTCAGTATCGACTAGTGCATGTGTGTGAAAAAAAAACCTGTCAGTGTTGGTGAGAAGGTGTTAATTTGTGTGATACATCTACCTTTGATTAGCTCCCGAGTGTCTTATTTGCAAGTTTGTGCATGTTTAATTTCTGCATGTCTGCGACTGTGTGAGTGTGTGTGTGTGTATGTGTGTGTGTATGTGATCTGTTTTATCTGATGTGTGAAGCTGACTTCACAGGAGCAGCAGGAGCTACGGATCTTAATTTTGGCTCTGTGCAAAAAATAGAGTGATGTTTTGGAAAAAAAAGAGGAGAGGGGAACTTGTGCATACTTACATCTGTGTCATTTGGCTGAGACGACACCAAAAGAGGAGTAAAGAGAGATAAAAAGAGAACATGAAGAGGAGAGAGAAACATTACTTCAGTTAATGATGTGTAAGACAATGCACTGACTAGACTGTCTCACTCTGCTGCTGTTAGATTGCTCTGACGGAGCCATACATCATCTCACAGCATATGCTTCAGGAATACACAAAAGATTGCATTTTTTCTCATGAAAACCAATTATTGTAAATTTAATTACAATTTAAACCAAGTTTTAAGCAAGCCTGGAGGACTTCAACAGATCTATGAACATATTGATCAAAGTAGGAAGATGAAAACTAGATGTTTGGTGCTTCTTCCACAATAACAACATCAGAGTTTATTTACTAAACAACAGCCTTTTCAGGTGGACAATAAACTCTCTATCAACACTTCGCCTCCTAACACTTTCCCTCATCAGCTGAAGTGCCATGAGTCAAAATGTCAATAGTTCTCCTCATGACTTTGCGGCCACATCCCATGTCCACGGTATGTGTGGACTGGTGTCTCTGGACAATATGTCTTTAGAATCACGGTCAGGCCATATAGAGCGTGTCGAAGTGCGAATGAGACAATTTATCATCCTTTTCAATCCTATTACAGCAAAGTGTCAGTCTTTCTCCCCGCTTCCCATCGCCGCCTCCTGAAATAAACTACAATTCAGTGAGTGGACTGGCAGAAATGATGATCCTTCCCCACATGATGTTGGTAAATAGCAAAGCATGATAAGGGACAAAATGTGTAGGAAATGAGATCATCTGTTTCTGCTACTTACATAAACAAATCAAGTCTAAAGAGCGGCAAGTGAAACTCATAGGTCAGTGTTTATTGGACTTAAGTTCCCAGTGATATGAAAAACATATTTTTCTATTCTAAATCCTGTGTCCATGTATTAATTGTTAATCAACTGGTATATACAGAATACATGCCAAAAAATTAGCTTTAGAGTATTTTTACATCCCGTCTTTTCTCTTTCTGTAAAACCGCGTTATATGATTTTAAATGTTTGAAGACCCATCCTGCACTCAAGGGCTTAACAAAAGTTCATTCAAAGCACACTTTTTAGCAGTAGACTGAAACACAAAAAAGTAGACTTTAATCCGTCTTGTATCTGTAAACTGCTCAATATTTTGTTGACATATGTTACAGTACAGAAGCTAAAGACCCTCAAACTTCTGTTACACTGGGACTTTAACAAACATCATGAAATTAAAATTTCAGTTTGACTGGTAGCACTATGATAAAATACACAGAGTTTAGGAAATAAAAATAATAATAATAAAATAAAATAAAATGCTATTTTGGTCAAGTGTCCAAAATGGAAAACGTTTAAGGAAAAAGGGGGAGAATAAATGTGCATGTGCAGTGCCTTACATGCCTTTCAGACTGCCAATCTACTGACTTCCACACAAAGTAAGTTAGACAGTCTGTTTTTCTCTCTTATTTGATTAGTTCTCAACACCTAGTGTCTTGCCTCAGTGAAGCACTCTCTATTTTTTCTTTAATGCCTGTGACATTTTCAAATTTCTTGTGTACAAACAGAGTTTTCTGCCCGATTGCGCCAGGTTTATTCTCAGCTGGATCTCCAGATGGACTGATTGACTGTCTTCACCATCTGCAATCACGCCGCAAATGAAGTAAAATCAGAACTGCCAATTTGCTAATCACAGCTGACAGCCTTCGACCCTCTCTTTTTGTTAATGCATGTTATCTCCTCAATGAGCGACCCTTCTACGTCTCATCCAGCCTCTTAACCTCTAACACCACAGCTAGATTTCTAAATCTGGGCAGCATGCGAGAGGCTGTTCCCTCAGATCCTGTGTTGGTAAATGTGTCTCGTCTGGGTGCTCCAGGAGGAGTCAAGGTGATGTTGAGAGCATCAATTATCACTCTCATTCCCTGAACCTCAATCGAACAGTTTCTCACCAAGACTGATGATCCCGCTGTCTGCACACTTGAACTTAAAGCAAGCAACACAGGAAACTTATATAACTATGAGATAGTGTACTATTCTATACTGATCTTTGGTATAAAGCCTGATATGAACACTCTGACAAAAGCTGCTCCAGTTCTGTGGTTATTGATTTTTAAAAATAAAACCATAAAATATGTTATTTTGTGATTGCATAAATACACACTTTTAAAGAAAGGAAGACCAGCTGAGTCCTGTCCAGGAGATAAAGAGCATGCCAAGATGTGAATGGCAAAAAAATCTGTCATCTTTTCATTCTCATTAGTATCACCTCACTGCATCTCTACTCCTTTTCACACAAAACAGAGCCAAAATGAACTGTGAGAGATGGATCCTTGCACTGTAGGATTCACACTGTATGTTTTATGTGCTGTATCTGTAGAATATTGTGGGTTTGCAGTTTTAACTATTGTGGGAGCATGTGCCAGTGGAGCAAGGTAATTCTTTGTCTGTTTCTTTGTTTTTTTTTCAGTCTTACTCTTTTAAAACACATGCAACTTTTAAATACCATGGATGCACACACACACACACACATGCACGCACACATGCACACAGTACACAAAGCAGAGTGTGCTGCACAGAGATGTCAGAACATTTTCCTGATAACATTCTGACTGATTCCTATTAATGGAAGCCCATGCTTTATTCTTGCCCCCACTAATTCATAATTCATCGACTAATAACATGTTATTTTAACGTACTCAACCTTATACAGTTGCTTTAAGTTCACATCGGGGGTTCCCTCACTTATGTAACTCTTCCCCAGAGATCTATGATCTAAGAACTACGTGCAAAGAGATTAAAAAAAAAACAAAACAGACATGCATATCCCGTAGTGGGTGCTGAATTCAAGATAAACCAAAATGTGAAAAAATAGAGGTCTGCACACCGGGGAGCTCCCCTTAAAGGATTTTATTCTGCAAAAATAAGTGACATTTCGAGCCAAAACGCTCTTCCTCAGGGTTATGAGAACTAAAAACTATGTGCACCATTTCTCTCAAACACTTAAAGATGAAGCTAATTTTAAGTTGTTAGTAATTAAAGCAAACCAGCTGTTGGTTAATTGGGATTCAAATGATGGAGTAGTTTGAAAATCAGAGAAGATCAATATTTGTTGATGCCTGCATGAATCATTCTTACATAAACACAATAGATATTAAATGCTTGTTTACTGTAACATAATTCCTAAATGAATGAAGATTCATTTGTAATGCTTTTCACTTTGTAAATACAAACTTTTGGTCATTTATACATTTTTATCAGTTTTGTATTACTGCTTAGTCTTGAAATTTGGATTAATTATGCAATACTGTTTTCATCTTTTTCTTATAGTTATTTCATAGAGGAGGTATCTCCATACGCCATTTTTGGCTTCTAACCTCTCCTGCACAGTTTAAAATTTTTAATTTTCTTTTCTTTTTCTGTCTTTTCTTTACATATGTATGTGAAAATAAAACTAGACTAAATGAAAGTAGAAGTCACTCAGCTTGTGGTACTCCAAGTGCCAAAAAATACATTTGAAAAACTCAACAGCAATGTCTTTTTCCAGTGATCGTGACCCAGTCACTCAAGATAATCCACAGACCTTGTTGTGAGCAGTTTCCTGTAGGAACTATTTTCCTTCTAACAAACTACACCTGTGAATCACATCACCACGCAGAAGGAAATGTGCATCTACTGCTAGCTCAGCTACCACCACTGAGCAAGCCAACACTGTACACAACAGCACTTAGAGCTCAGCCGAGGAAGGCGCCATAAATGTTTACATCTCATGTTGTCATAAGCACAAAATAGTCCCTACATGAAACTGCTAACAACAATGTTTGTGGATTATATTGAGTAATCAGGTCATGATTTATGGAAAGACATTGTTGTTGAGTTTTTCAAACGTGTTTGTTTTTCTGTGCTTTGAGCAGGCAGACATCTCTACGGCCGTTATCGCTAACACTCTGAAACTCATACCAATACAATCTAGTATGATAAACAGCACTACAGGAAAGAGGAAAAATATGTATTTTTGATCTGGGGTGAACTGTTCCTTCAACACTTACAGCGCTGCCTGTGTCTTATTAACCCACTGAGTCAATGTCCCATCTTCTTGGGCAGGACTCCTTTAATGTGGATGGTTTGTTGCCATGTGACTGGTTATTGAACTTCCCCTGAACATATACATATCTCATTTGGGATTTTGCAGTACAATATTTTCACCCCCAAGGTAGCATAAAACTTTAAATAGACCAGAGAAGAGATTTCACACACACGTCTTGGACAGACACATATGAAGCCCCATGAAATAAAGATGGCTGACAGTGAGTTCATGACAAGAGGATGAGGTGATTATGTAAGCTATCTGAGGAGAAGAGGGAGGGTTGAGTTGAAGGTGCATGCAGTAATGACTTTCTATACAACATAAATCTTGTGGATAACAAGGCTACTGCAAATGATGCTAATGAGTTCCTAGTTGATGAATATGGACATAACAGCACATTCATGCACAGATGGTTCATGCATATGGTCCCTGTCAACAAGACACACATTAACATTAACAGTATACACATATACGGCACTCTCTTCTTCACACCTCCAAAAACACACACACATACACACACACACACGGTCACACTTGGGAGTCGTTGAGCCTTGCTGTGGTAGCTATCCATCATTTAATGGCTAGCCAGCAGCCCTAATGCTCTTTTAACTGCTGTCATTTACAGCCACAGGAGCAGAGGAGGGGAGCGGTGAAGCTATCAAACACCTGCTACAGCAAAGGTGTTACGCCAAATTAAGCAAGTTGTCCTGGATATAATGTTTTCTTAAAGGTGTGGAGGAACTCAAAGAATACTAAGATCCTCCACTGAGACTAGAACTGATAATATTCTCTGAGCAGCACACAAAAGATCAGCCGAAAACAATACCAATCATGACGTTCAATCTTTTAAAGAAATGTTTTCAGCAGGGTAAGCCCTCTTTTAATACAGTGATATGGAAAACTGCAATTAAGCCCGGAATGAAACAAAGTTTAAATGCTGTTATTACCAACTAATGGAGCAGAAAAATAACCTATAATCATCACTGACTCCTTGTCATACAGTAATAAATGGTGTCGGACTGGCCTGCTAGTTTAAAGGAGCAGTGTGTAGGAATTATGGCTCAACGTAAAGACATAGATGGAGCCTTCTGTCCGCACTCTGTGTTCAGTCTGTCCGTATTTGTGCACATTTCCTGAAAGCTTAAGGATAAAATGATGCACCAGCACTAAGGTTGTGGAGGTAGTGCAGCATAGTTTAAGGGAGAGAGGATTATAGGAGAGGATGAGGAAATTTAAAAAATGGTGTATCTGCACAAATCTTTAATATAGTGAAAAGAATTCTCTGTCCACATGTCGCAGTGTATTAAATGGCCTCACAGTCCACTGCTGTCCACAATACTGCCTCTGTTTAAAGGTACATTATTATGACCTCTTTCACCGTCATCTTGTTTATTATACTGTGAAACTCTTGGCTCTGCCCTCTACTGCCATCTATGGATGTTTCTATGCCAACATTACAAATGCATGAAAGTATGAGGCCACTGTGGTCTACAACATTTGAAACAAATCAGTGTTTTTTCAATGCTGTATGATTCACGGACGGACCATTAGCCCAACACCTGCCAATATGTGCTCACTTTTTCTTCTTGATCACTTCAGATCCAGACATTTACAGGTTTTTAATAGGAGCCAAATTATCAGCAGATGTCTCTTCCTCTCCAAAACAAATCAATCCAGTGATTTAAACTGGTAAAATAACGCACTTTAAAAATAAGTGGCATGACTCCAGTGGCTGCCACAAATGGCCCTGTCTAGAGCCAGTGTTTGTTTTTTTTTTTCTGGGCTACTGTAGAAATGTGAGGGTGTAACACTGTGGACTCAGTGGACGAGGACTCACTCCCTATGTACTTTGTAGATCTAAAAGGCTCATTCTAAGGCAACGACAAGAAAATGCTTCTTATTTTCAAGTGACTATACACTAAAGAAATCATATTTATTATATGCTACTTCATTTTTACCAGTTAGTCAAAAAAATCTTAAACACTGGACCTTTAAAGGGGAATTCCTGAATAGAGGGCTGTGTCTTCACCATGTCCTCTATTGAACAAGATATCAAACAGGGAGGTTGGTGTTTGATGAGTGCCTAAAATGTAAATGTGAAGTTTAAAGTTGAAAGTGGATGCACAGATGTTTGTAATTTTAGATTGATCACTTAAAGAAATACAGCAGAGTCATTATTTGGGGAGGGTAGTATTATTCCACAGAAACAGAAAAACAGCACGATGGTGTTTTTGTATTCCACACGCATTGTTCAATGCAACAGCTGTAACCATAAATACATCAAGTCTTTCTCATTAGTGCCAGTGCAGTGCAACAATTAACTTGTTTTATAGTGGGCATTAAAAATAAAAACAAACACCTATAAATCTAATGTGGAGAAAAACCTAAAGCAATAATACTGTAATCACAGGGTTTAACTCCAAAACAATACACAGTGGCACCTAAGATTCATGATTTATGATTGTTTTGTCAGATGGTGGCGTCCATTAAATGTCCCTGTTTTTATAGCAAAAAGTTTTAAACAACTAGCTAGAATTAAGTTTATAGTTCATAGTTTTTTTTTAAGGTCACACTTCTCATTTTGGAATCTTTACATCTAAAATGTGAGGGATTGATAAAGTTAATATCTGTTAGAGATCAGAAAATTTTTCAAGCGCCGATATAGAAGTCAATACTTGCATTACACTGAGCATGTGTGTACTTACTTGTCTTGCGATGGCCCACAATCTGGACTCCAACACATCCAGAGTCATCTGGACACCGATCGCTGCAGAGAGAGAGACAGGGAGACAGAAAGATGAACAACGTAAAAAAATCCTGGACATAAAAAAATAGAGAATAGTAAGTAAAGTGGAATGATGAGGAAGATAAGAACAGCTATAGGGCAGAGTGGAGGATGTGGTACATGTAGTGTACAAACAGCTGTATAATAAAGCAAATAAAACACCTCTGCAACATCAATGCTCTGCAACTGAGAGCAAGACTTTGACTCTCAGTGCCTTTCTGGTAATGTCCACTGCAAACATTATTACCACATGCTGATAGTGTCATGGCAACGACATGGAGGTAGGAAGAAAACAATGCACACCACCTGTGGCTATGCAGCATGATCTTTCCACTATTATTATCCTTTATTTTTTAATATTACACTCTCTACATTCTATGTTGTTGGGATTGTAAGGTTGATAGATTTCTATCACCCCTCTCACTGAGCAAAAGTATTCATCCACATTAGATTTACAAACATAAACTAAAGAAAAGTACATGTTTGTATTAACAAATAATATTTCATGTGAGTTTTATATCTATTGTGGTATCTAAAGTATTTTCTGTCAGAAGACTCTTTTTTTGTCTTTTCAAAACAAGCTTAAAATGTAGGTAAAACATTTGATGAAGACCATTTGATACAGTTGAAATCTCTGAAAAAAAAGTATGATTCCTAAAGCTACAATCATTTTTCTATGATATGAAGCCAGGTCATCAGTACTATGAGTATGTAGTGTGATACCTGTGTTGGTATTGTAGTGGAAATAATACCAGTAGAAATATATAAAAATAGTATCAGTTAAAACATTGATGGTCACAGACACCACTGCTGTGATAATATTTCCATTTTAAGTAGTGATTCCTTTAGAAGTAATGGCTATAGCAGCGATAGTAGAATGTAAATTGTGGAGGAAACTTCAATTCCAGCAGTTCAGAAGAAGAGCATTAATGAGCCGATTAATGTCCCACGGTGAGAGACTATATCTCTCTCTTGGCTCTTGGGTTGGAGGAGTAGAGGAGGACCTGCTGTACAGATCAGCTCAGCCTTCAGAACTCAACTTATGAAAATCCTTTTACAGTAACTGGCCTTCTGAGCCTCTGCACCGCTGTGAACC
Source organism: Plectropomus leopardus (assembly GCF_026936395.1). Taxonomy (NCBI): domain Eukaryota; kingdom Metazoa; phylum Chordata; class Actinopteri; order Perciformes; family Serranidae; genus Plectropomus; species Plectropomus leopardus. The sequence continues at coordinate 12,537,214 of NC_142197.1, read as the reverse complement.
GACTATTCTTAGACAGTGTGTGTGTGTGTGTGTGTGTGTGTGTGTGTGTGTGTGTATGTGTGCGTGTGCACGCACCCAACCTCTGCCTACAACACAGCACTCTCAGTCACATTACATTAAGCAAAGAATTAGTGTGTTTGTACATGTTTCACACACGCACATAGACACACACGGCGGTGGAGTGATTGCTTGTGTCAGCTTAAGGCTGTACGTCCATCAGCATTTTAGTCAGTGTGGTAATGCTAAAAAGGAACTGTAATTGCATAAGTTCTCCGTGCACACTTACTGTATACACACAACACACACACACACACACACACAACAAACATGCACACACTGCGAGGGAAGATATGACACTTCATATTAGCATCAAAGACTCAGCGTTTTTTTTTTTCCCAGCTTGCTTTTTACAGCTACACAGGGAAAACCTCCACGGTGCACACAATACACAAAACACACATAAACACACATGCGCAGGCACCCACCTCCCGTCACACATATAAAGGTGCACATTTTGTACATAGCATGCACTTATAATATCGAACCACACACGTCATCCATTACATAATTATTTTAATGAAGTCAGGTGGCAAAAAGGCTTTATTAAGAGGGAGATTAGTTTATGGGTTCGTCATGAGGTTTGGTTACAGAAGTTGAATAAGGGACAGAGTAAGCAAAAGGGAAAAGGGTAGAACAAAAAGGACATTTGTTTTGTTAGTTGAAGATAGACAGATCTGGATACATTGTATTTGTTATTTAGTTATTTGTTTTTTGGTATGCAAATGTTACAAAGTAAAGAATAAAAAAATGTGAGTGGCCAACCACATGACGTGAGAAATACTGATCTTACCTAGGAGAGAGAGAAAAAATCCCCAACTACCTATGAAATGTTTGGCTTGTAACCAACCAAAATTCCCTAGATAATTTAAAAAAATCACACAATTTTAAACTTTATTTATTTTACTTTTTAGCCACGTGTGCTATTCTTGTGAGGAATATAAAATCCTTTTAATTTCTATTTATTTATTTATTTATTTATTTGACCAGAATAGAGAAATCTCTTCTAAATATATCACAGCCCTTAATCCATCAGAGTTAACATTAAGACTGCAACATTTTTTGTCAAAATTGCATTATTGTTCTGAGTTAAAAGAAAACCAATGGATGCCTGAAGAAATGTACAATTCTAAAAACCTAAAACTGCAAGCACAGCTTTGAGAATGGTCAGCAAAATGGTACAGAACACATTATTTGTAGCTTTAGAGCTAAAAATAATTTCACTGGTGGTAAATGGTCAGCGTATTTCATTTTAGTCCATAGCTATAGGCTGAAAAGTTCAACACAGCTCACTCAATTATGCCTGTAAATGCTATTAGGAGATGAATAATGGATCGCTTAGGGTAAGAATAAACCAGGAGCTGTATGTACTCATCGGCATCAGTCTGGATATTATAAGAAAAAGGCTCTGACATGTTCTGTCTGAGGGTGTGTTTCAGTTTGTGAGCATCTGTGCGCATGTTTGGTTTGTGTGTGTGTGATGGATTCCGTCCAATCTCTTGGAAATCAGTCGTGATGCTGCATCGTGGCTGTAATCAGCCTGTAATCAGTCATGTACACAGAAAAGTTTGTTTAGCTGATTGGGGAGTTGTTTATCTGCTCATTCAGCTCTGGGACGGCTGCTCAGAAATTTCCAAAGTGTTAAAATCTGCTTACTAACAGGCATGGAAAACTAGAGGACTGTGTTGGATTTCAATAATGATGATTCTTCTGTGATTATGTGGCAATTCCATGAACACGAAGAAGAAACAATGTCACATGTAAGGATGGAGATTAAATGCCCTTTCATCAGTTGTGGACAATAACAAAGTACTTAAGTACAAAGTACTTGAGTACATTTTTTGAGGATCTGTACTTTACTTGAGTATTATTTCCTTTTTTAATAACATACTGCTTGGATTCAACTAGATTTGAAAGACAAATGTTGTACTTTTGACTCCACTACATTTCTATGAATGCTCAAATTTTCTTTAAAGTCAGCGGAAGATTTTTTTGTTTGTCTTCTAAAATGCAAAAATCCATAAACAGCTCTGCCTGTGGTTTGTTTGTTGAAGTTGTGTTCCTGTTCTTCAACCTCGCTAATGCACTACTCAGATTAGGCGTTAGATCGGTGGAAACAGGTAGAGAAGAGAAGTCATTGGCAGGCGGTTGTAATTGTTAGTGATGGCTACAGCAGCAGATGGAGATGAAGATTCCCCACCAGACATACCTTAAGTCCATATTTATCTGTTTACCGTGCACAAACTTCACAGCCTACAAGAATTCGCCATCCATATCTAACAAGTGTTTCATTCTACAGGTTTCACAAGCACGTCGGTGCATTCAGCAGGTTGTTGTACTTCTAAAAGAAAGTACTCCAGCACTTTAACTCAAGTAATAATTTGACTGTACTGGAGTAATATTTGGCCAGGACTATCTATACTTTGACTTAAGCACTAGAGTTGTCTTTCATTTGTACCATAAGTACTTGTGACTTTCCATATGTGATTTGTGACTTTCTTGTCCGGATATTTAAACACCCTCTCAGACACATCTCATCTCCTCAATAGTGCTAGTGACCTTGCAGTCTTCTCCCTCCACCATAATCGCAGATAAAGTGTTGGAAGGCCATTATGGAGGGCAGCAGTAATCTGCCTTCTTTCCCTCTCTGAGTTGGAGGCTGATAGGCCAAATCTAATTAAAACCATCACACTGATCCCTGTGTGAGTGTGTGTGTGAGTGCGCGTGTGCTGTGTAGATGTTTCTTTCCTATAAGGTTTGTGCACAGCTAGCAAGCAATTCTCAACGTCCGTTCAGTTTGCATACAAATGTGCGCACAACAATATGCACAACCTTGCATGCATACATTCAAAGTGCGTGTGTGTGTGCATGAGCTTGAATGTGTGTGTGCTTGTGCGAGAGCCTATCTCGCACACTCACAGTCTGAGTTGCAATTAGCGTGAGCTGCCAATCACAGTGGAGTGCGCTTTCAACAGGAAATGAATTAATGAGGAAATAAATAAAAAAATTGAAGCAACCAAGAGCCGGAGTTAATTGGTTATTACACTAACGAGATAGAGGGATGAGAGACGGAGGGATGCGAACTGTGAACGATGGGAGGAAAGAATGTGTGGGAAAGAAAAGGGGGAGCAAGGGTAAACAGACTACGGACTCAAAGTCTTACTGCGCTGTTGTCTTATGAATTAAAATGATGATACATGTAGCAAAGGATTTTTATGATGCGTGCTGTGATTTATAAGTCACCAAAACGCACGTAAATTGATTATTCAGTTTTTTGCAAATAAACAAAGATAAAATAAGCCTTCAAGACTCTGAAAATAAGGGCATAAATTAAGCGTAACCTGGTGTATTCTGTAAAGCTGAAGCCCTTGCAACCCTGTCTCCTACAATTGGTGTTTACATACTATTCATTTGCAAAAGTAGTTACGTCTTAAGCCCTATTCGTACGGGACTATTATTACCTGGAGCTTCTGTTTATATGTAGTAACTCCAGAGGTCGTCTGCGATTTTAATGTCGTGGAAATATGCAGAGTCGGTACTTTGTCAAGTGAAAATTCAACAGCAAATTACCTACCATATTTTGCCAAACACAGAGATTGTGTGATCATATTAGTATGTGTAAATCGCCAAGTCTGTGATTTGGTGTCGTATTTAGGTTTTTATTTTTTTCTCTGTGCCTCAATTGTAAATGACAGTTTTGACAGAAGGCATTTTGGGTGCATTTTGGCTAATCTCGCTACACAGCATGGAGACCCACTCGCAGAAAAAGCAAGCTCAAATCCATCAGAGGAGTGAAATCTCGATGATGTCGTGCTTTATATTTTATATAAAGCAATGCTACGCCCCTGCTGGTTACAAATGACTGTGTGCATATTGTCAGTAAATTTGAGTAAAATACAGACATTGCTAATCTTATGTTAATGCACTGCACAGAACTAAAGATCTAAATCACGAGGTCCCAAAGTAATACTAGCCCCCTGCGAATAGAGCTTTAAAAGACAAGTAATTCTGCCTGTTTGGTGCTTTGTCAGCCCACCATCCACCTCAACCACTCTCTCTGACACTCTCTTCTCTGCAAGAATTTAGCGCTTGGGGCTGGAGAAAATACCACCAGTGAACATAATACATGCAGTTTATCAAACATAATTTTCAGGAAACCAGGGGTGCATAATCCTGCTACAAAAGCTTACTGTAATTGAAGAGAGAAATAGGGAGAGACGGGGAAAGGTGACCAGCTTAGTGGCCTTTTGCTAAATGAGGCAGCACGAGTGTCGAGTGTCTGACAGACTGTGAAGAAAAAGAGACAGCGATAAGGATGGAGGTAAAAGGAGGGCAGGAAGGTAATATGCCTGTCTTTCTGTTTATGAATTTCAAGTTTTTATTTGGCTGTGGTGACTGTGCAGTTTTAGAAATGGTTGCCTGCATGTGTTTGCACTTTTTTTTTTTTTTTTTTTTTACATTGTTTAGTGTTTAAATGCTTGTGTGTGAGTGTGTGTTGTGCTGAGGTAGCACAGGAGGTCAGCGTGTGTTAAATGGGCAGAGAGCAGAGCTCATGTTGATGGTTCCCTGAGCAAGGCCCTGGAGTTGAGGCTAAATATATTGTAACACACACACACACTCATACACAAACAAAGTCAATAAATTAAACTGGCACAATGGCTAAGTCTCTGGGCACTGAGGGGACACGGAAAATAAGGTCGCTAGTGACAAGGTGATTTCATTCTTTTCTGTTTCACACACACTCAGTGGGCAGCAGTGTGCTTTAGTAACAGATGTGTGAATCAGATATAATAACCACTGAAGGGAAAAGGAGAGCAGAAAGTAAGAGAGAGAAGAAGAGAGTCCAAGACCAAAGAAAGGCGTGAAGGACACACACATACAATAAATCAAATACGCAAAGAGCGTGGGCTGCAGGAAGGACACACACACATAAACGCAGAGAGAAAAGTCGTCAATAGATGTAATCAAAGGAGCAGATTAATTGATGTAATGGAGTCAGGTGGCTGAGGTGGAGAGAGGATGAAGGAGGGATGAACATGAGGGAGGATGGGAGAAGGATAAGACAAAAGGCAGAGGATGAAAGAGGATGAATTGATTTTTAATAATGTTATGAGTTGGAAACACTTTTCATTTCAACCAAGCGTGGCTATCAATAATAGAGCGAGCAGGATCAAATGATTGTGTGTGAGCGTGCACGAGAGCGTGTGTGTTTCTCGATTGTTTCACATGCACGTTTGTTTATCTGGTGTGTGAGTATAGAAACAACAAGAGGTGGGTGGTGTAGAGAGGAAAACAAAGAATTAAGTGTGTGTGTGTTTTTAAGAATGTGTGAACATTAGCTCTTAATTTAAAATTCACACCTCCTTTTAAAAGATAATTTTGGTTTATTAAGGCTTTTGATTGTTTTTGTAGTTTTGGCCATCACTCCTGTTGGCAATATCAACATTATTCGCAACAAGTGACTGCCAACACAATAGGGTTTTAAAGCTGTAATTGGTAACTTTTATAAAACATAACTTTTTGTCATATTTTCTGAAACTGTCACTATATCCTGACCACATAAGAAAGATAGTTTTTGAAAAAAATGAAGTTTCTCTAACTCCTCTTGGCATTTCTAATGGCATTTTCAAGACTCCAACACACATGAACTGAAACAACCAAATGGAGCTGAGGAGTCTCTAACGCGATCTGTCAAACTAGGCAGCACTGATCAAATATATATCACGATTCTGTTACTGCTTTACCTATTTCTCAAGTGTTTTCAAGAATATATTTTATTGTTTCTTTTTAGCTGTAAAATGGGTAAGTTTGTGACCTGGCCACCATGTTGAAAACTATGAAGCTAAAACCACGCACTGCAAAATTGGACAAACCAACTTTCTACAGCTGAATAACGTTATGTACTTATGAGTTAGGAAGTTAGGTAGGTTCCTTATTTACTCCCATTGGTAATTTGATTGCAGCATTTCCAATTCCATGGGTTATACACAAATACTGACTCATGTTTACATTGGTTATATACGAATTGTGGTGCCTTACTTTTCATGGGTATACATCAGTACCAGTGCATGAGAACAGCCTGGTTAGGGTCTCCTCGGCTGTGATTGGTTGTTTTTATCCAGGTTTGATGGATTCTTGAAAGTGTCACTTGAGGCACTACATGGAGAAACATATTTATTTCACAGATATACATCTTGTGTTACTGTGTGGATGGTGTAACAGTTCCAGCAAATATGACAAAAGCTATGTTTCTAAAAGTTACCAATTACAACTTTAGGCCCGTTTTAACTCTGAACCACCACCAGCATCACTGAAACCTGAGAGTGATTACACAGCGTACTGACACACACTGGAGTGAACTTTTGCATCACTGCAGCAAAGTGAAAACCACTGGAGGGAGGCAAAAACAAGATTTCCACAAAGTATGCAATGACTCTTTAATTTCTGATTGTTAAAAACACAAAGTCCCCGGACAGACATGTTTTTTTTTAAGTATGTACAGAATACTTTGCCATAATAAAAAGGGTCTTTACCATTGCTTTACACATAAAAAGTGTGTTCCCCCATCGATATATGTTAGGTGTATTAGACAGTGATTGGGTCTGGTATTAGTGATGTACCTAATCTATTTCACCCAGTGTGTGTTTGAAGCTCAGATTTTATGGAAGTGCACAGATATCAGTAGAAGAATCTCAACACACCTGTCTAGTGACAAACTTTCTACAGATACAACCAGTATAATCAAGGTCACACATTTTAGGGGAGATAAACAGAACAAAACACATTTTTGGGGTGGAAGTTCAAGTTTGACCTCCAAACACATTTGTACCTAATCTGGAGAATGCTTATTTTCCCACTGCTTCCTGTTCAACTTCAGGATATAACTGACTTGTAATTGTCAATGCAAACCGAACCCTTTTGTGGTTACTTGCTGTGTGATTGTGTAACAAGGGACATAATGTAGAGTGAGGGTACTAAAGTGAAGTTATTCAAACCTCGTCCTTGAAACTTTGCATCACATTCTGAACCGTCAAATCATTTGAGGCTCTTTATGAACACGTTAGCCAACATCATTGATTCACAAAATTGTATTTCAGGTATTTTTTGCCTAGTTTGAGGTCTTAAAAGTGTGCTTTTTCAATTTGAACTGACTGTGGACAACAAGATTACTGTTTATCTGAACAAATGTCAAAGATTTATCATCTCTCTCTCTCTCTCTCTCTCTCTTGTCATTGTCTCTCTCTTCTCTTTGTTGTACAGACCCACAAACACACACATTGACACCAACACAGACACAATCACACCAGCGCAAACACGCACAGAGATTATAGCTTTCTCACTTAGAAATGTCACTTGTGTTCTCTTTCTTTTTGTCTCCCTCACAAACACACAAGAACATAATTACAGTTTTTATCGACAAATGCCAAACATACAATAGTAAGATGGAATAAAGTGAGAGGCAGTTAAAACATTTTTGCTTTTTCTTCTAATTTCTACCATTTCTTTCTTCTCTCTATTTCTATCCTCTTTAACATGTGACTGTTTGACCTTGTGAAGACTAAATCTCTCCCTCATTTTAATCTTAACGTCACCAACGTTTCCAAAGGTCTCGACATCTGTCATCAATACGCCTCACACTGTAATCTTGCTTCACTTGTACTTACTCATGCCCTCTGCTGTCCTCTAATAACAGTTGACATGTAAGGTTTAGGTTCAGTCTGTTTGCATGAAATATTGCTGTTTTCAACAGATGACAAACAGCATTACAGCTCAATGCTGAAGAGAACAGAGCATGAATAATATATGCAAACATGACAATAATGGCAAGGGCAAAAAAGGATTTATGTGATGATTTAAAAGATATAAGGATATTATTTTACCGCTGAGATGTGCTGTTGATGAATGAATATTGCAGGAACACAGACTGCACTGTTTCTTGAAATTGGTTTTGGCTAGAGGGGAAGTCAATGGTATTTGTAGTACTTGTCAAATAAAAAGATGTTGTTGCTACTCTAATTCCCAAGTGTTCCTACAGTGATTGGTAAAAAAAAAACTTTCACCCTTTAAATTCTTTAATTAACTGTGCATGGGTCCAGAAGGGAAAATGCATGCAGGGTGGCAAAACATTGATCTCAGTGAACGCTGGGCTGCACAGACTCAGTTTTTTCCCCCTCGAAATTGCATTTTTATTACCTACATTGCACAACATGCCTCTCACTGAGGGGTTTATGTTTAAATTGTGTGGCTGGTTACTGCCACTATTGGCCAACAGGCAGTTACTAAGCAAAAACATTGAAGGTGCCATGTGTAATGCTGTTTAAATAGCCAACGTTAGATGTATTTGCCAGTCAAAATGAAACAGTGCAAGTTTTAGCAATTTACCTGACTCAGAACTGTGTGTAATCCGATTTGGCTGTTAAATACAAATATGTTGAATAAGTTCATTTTTTTCTTATACAAACTTTGAACAGGGTTTGGCTGAAGGTTTAGGGTGAAGGGTTCACATAACACAGTCAAGAAGCCAAGTTAACCCTCCAAGCTAATATGTGTTAACTGCACTAATGATGTTTTGGAAATGTACAACAACATTTGTTGCTGACACAGACAGTATCATATTCAGTTGCTGTGAGCTGTTTTTCATCACTTCTAAGCTGAAGTCAGAAGATAACGGAGCCTGAGCAGGCAAAGCATCTCTTCCTCCGTCTCTGTCGACTTAACGTGGATACCAATCCGTACCTGCCATTGCCAAAGAGCAGCATGAAAGAGAGCAGTGCTCACTCTGCCGCTAAATCTGGGGCCTGAAATGTACCCAGAAGTACACTGTGCACTGACACCAAAAAAAAAAAAGAAAAAAATATGGCTCAACTTGGACAATTTCAGTTGACTGATGGATCTGTTACTGATTATTCGACGCTTCAACTCAGACCTCTCTGACTTAACATCTAAACTGTTAATTCTTCACATTCTGTTGATAATGTTAGTTCATTTTTGAACGTTTAAAATGAAGATTCTGGCCATATCTTACCCATTGTGCCTGTCACTGACTGGTAATTGCATAAGCTCTATACGAGTCTCTACATAGCTAATAAAATCTGCTCTTTAAAGTTTTTTTTTATCTCCCACTGAGAACTGGCCTCTGCACACCTCTTCTTGCTATGTTGGCAAAGGATATTTCTACAGTTATAAGTCATGGTGGATAAGGGCATCCTTTATCTGACTAATATCTCCCACATATTTTTCCAAGACCCTGACAAAAGTGAAACTCACTCCGCAAACACAGAACAGAGCAACCTTTCAACTCAAACACCAAAATCACTGTTTCTGTTTCCCCAAAAAACAGCACTGCTATGTTCAACAAAGCCTGAGGAGATCCCATGACTTTCTGTCGGGGAGTGTTCAATAAACCGATGTTGCCTGGCAACAAAATCTGCTCCAGCCAGTAAATGGAGTTATGGCAAATTCTGGTCGACTCTTGAGAAAGAAAAAAAAGTTCAGCAACTGTTGATAATAATGATCAGTTTGAACAGAAATCCTCGAGATATGAATTCATACAAACTCACATGCTCACACATTCATACAAAGGAAGTTGATGCACCAGCACATACAGGAAAAAACGTCACGTGCACTTAGAAACCTTTGAAAGTTGCACACTTGTACAATAAAACACAGACGTAAATGAATGCACACACATCCACATACAACCTACAAGTGAAGACATCCTACTGACCTTAACTCTTTCATCTATTACAGCTAATAAACAATTTAACCTGACCTCTGACCTTAAAAGTTGTTCGTTTTTGTGACAACTTCAAGAGAGAAGCACGAGAAACACAGACACACACACACACCTCTGTTCTGAAGCTCGCTAACCTCAGAGGAGTCGCCAGAGGCTGCACTGACATCACGTTACCAAAGCAACAGGCAGAGGCCTTGGATTGGACGAAAGCATGATGACTCAACCTCCCTCCCTCATCCTCCTCCTCACCATAATCTCTCGCTCTCTCTCTCTCTAGAAGTGTCTCTCACTTTCTCATGCGCAACTTTTTAAACGTCAAGGATGCAGACAGAGGGACGCGCACGGGCAGAGCCACATGATATTTTTTTCAATTAAAAGAACAGATATGGTGGCACGCGTCAGCCAACAAGCTTTGAATTATACACAAAGGCAATGCACTCGCACAAACACACACAAATTGAATGATGCTGCAAATTTGCGCTACATAATCTGACAAGCAGGTAACGTGCTCCCTGTGAAGCAAGGACCAAAAAGGAGAAATTAAGTCTTGCACTTATACAGCTGAGCCGATGATTTTTCTATAGTGAAAGCAACTGACACAGCTAAAAGGTGGACAGAGGACTCTGTCACAACCGTTTATCTGTCTCTGAGGTGACAGAGCAGAAGTGACAGAGTGTTAAATGGGCGGCCTGTTTCTTTAAAATGGAAATAAATGCTGTTGACATTGGGTATATGTGTGTGTGTGGACCTTCTAAGTCAGCAGAGCCTACCTTAAGTTAACCTAGTTTCACAGCCTTCTTTAGCAGGCCTGTTGGAGGCACGCTCACTAAATCATTCATAGTGGAGAGACAGGGAGAAACATGTTCCTGTGTGTGTGTGTCAGAAAGAGTGTACTGCAAACTGCTATGCTCTATCCTCTGTTCTGGATGTTTACATGGTAGTTTGTGCGCATAACACAGCTTTTTCGTCACACGTCGAAAGGGAATTAAAGTGGTGACATTTTGAGGCACTAATTTGGTGTGAAATTCAATTACCTACTCAATCTTTTATAATGTGAAAGGAGATCAACATGGTGCCGGGTGTGTGTCTTTTTGTGTGGGATCACCCCTCTTTCATTACCTCACTAATCCAATTTTATTATGGCAGAATTTGAGTAGCTGAATTTTAAAGGAATAGTTCAACATTTTGGGTTCATATGTCATGCTAACATTTCTGTGCAACATCTCCATCTGCAATGAGGGTTGTCAAATACATAGTTTGGTCATGATCTTTTTTACAGGCATGGTGGCACCAAATGTGAGCGTTTTCACTTTGCGCAGCATGTACCATAACTTCTTATTTTTTTGCAATTCTGTTTGTGTACAGTTTAAACAGATATGAATTAAACAAGATAAGATTAAATGTGATAAGATGTGATAAAAAAAACAAGGTAAGGTAAGATAATTATAATTTAGAAATAAAAAGAAAAACACAATAAAATGAAGAAGTAAATAGATAGATAAATAAATAAGTAATAACATGAAAGTACAATTAAATGAAAAAGAGAGAGAGTGCAGATATACAAAGACAAAAATAACATAACAGGAAATTCACATGTATAGCAAATCTACTTTATTACTATTACTACTACTACTACTACTGCTGTGGCTAATAATATTTGATAATAATAATAATAATAATAATAATAATAATAATAATAATAATAATAATAATAATAATAATAATAATAATAATAATAATAATAATAATAATAATAATAATACATTTTTTAAAGAATAAAATCTTGTTAAATCTGCTTTAACAGATTTTGTTTTGCCATTTGAGGGCAGGGCTGCAAACACAGCTGATAGTTGATATTTTCCCAAAAATGTTAAATTATTCATTTCAGGCAGGGATAGAAAAAAACTAGTTTTTATATATAGTTCATATATATATATATAAAAATAAATAAAACTCTATATTATATATACTATTATATACATTATATAAACTCTCTGTCTCTCTATATATATGCATATACACCTCTTGCCTCCCTTTTCCCCCTTTTTCTTACTTCCATGTTTCTTCCCTCGACTTCCCTCTCTCTTCTCTCTAAGTCTTCTGTTTCTCAAAAAGACAGATGGTGCTCGCTCACCTCTCCCGTACTTATCTCTCAACTCTCCCTCTCTCTTTTTCACTCAGTTTTTTTTTGCTGCTCTCTCTTTCCATCTCCCTCTCTTTTCCATCTCCCTCTCTGTTCATCTGCTGTTCTCTCTCTCTTTCACCTCATCTCTTCCTCTCACCTCCTTTTTGTTTTCCCCTCCCTCACTCTCGCCTCTTGTCTGCCCCACGCCACTCTGTCTCCCCCTCTTCTTCTCCTCTAGGAAATCCCTCTCTACCATCTGTCTGGCTGTGATGAATTCAGAGCCTTTCTGAACAAATCAACTTGGCCAAATTAATGAGACTCTCAGAGGGGATAAACTTTGTGCCAGTGTGTGTGTGTTTGTGTGTGAGAGCGTGTGCACCTAAAATACTTCATAATCCGTCGACTGTACCACTTAATTTATTCTGCAGTGACAGATAGCGTGTTACAGGGAAATGCAACAGACAAGGCTGGCTGCACACATTGACTTTCTGAGACTATGACAGGTCAGGACCCCAGATGGGCTTGTTTTTGGTCGTGTTGTTTTTTTAATGAGGGTGAGACACTACACTCCCTTTCAGGCACATTTTTCAAATACTAGGATGTTAAGTAACTGCCAACTAATGTTTTTGGGGTCTCAAATAATAATTTTGATCACTGATTTTATGATTGAATGACTGTAAGCATAGATCACAGGCCAAGCTGAGACTATATGGAGCAACCTAGCCATGGGTGTAGGTTTCGTTTCAAATTTGCGCGGGAACACATTAGAAATTAGGGTGTGGGGGCTGTCCCCAAGGAAAATTTGTGCCTAAAACACTTAATTTCAAGACTCTGGTGATTTTTTTATGCACCAATTTAAGTTGGAAATGTCTTTAATTTACCAAAATAAAAGTCATCTGCTGCTTTCATACTGGGGAGGACAAATGTATGTGTTTTAAATATTGTGGGAGACGTGTCCCCTGCTCCCCCCTGAAATCCATGCCTATGCACCTATTCAGGCTATGATTAGCTGATTGCTAAAAGCACCAGAACTGCTCGAGGGAAAGCAAGATATCACTTTGGTTTAGAAGTAAACTAATTTCACAAATAAAAGGCTATTAATTAAACAGCAAGGCTGGTTAATCACAGTCAATTTTACTTGTTCAGTTGCTTTGAGAAAATAGTTCAACAACATAAATAAACAGTTTTAATAATAAAACTATCGCTAGCGTAAACCCAAACAACACAGGCTTTAAAAACAGCTAGAATCATACACTGTCAGCAATACCACTTGGTTGCAAGTGGTGCACAATTTGTGGCGCTCTCAGCAGCAAAAATGCATTTTTGTGAATTTGTCTGTCGTTGTCCAAAGCAGCCATCTTAAATGGACACTCCAAATATTATAAGAAATAATGAAGAATTTATTGTTGTGCAGATTTTTAGCATGTGAGGCAGTTTGATTTGACAAGAATGGCAGAAAAAGAAAATGGATTGTCAAAAAAAATGATGCAGGACGGGTGCAGCACGAGGTCACCGCTGACGATGCACCTTTTCCTAGAAAGCATCTTTTTTCCCCCAAGAAGTTTAAGAGTATTTTTCATTAGATCTTTAAATCAATCCATTGAATCCACTTGGAAAATACAGTGCATGCTAACATAAATACTTTAGAGGGCATAAAAAAACTCTTTTTGATTGAGCCACTGTTTAAGTGACAATAAAATACATTCAATGCAGTTATATGTTTTACAAAACAGTTTAAAATGCTTTTAAGCTGAAGATGGAAAAAAAGCTAGACAGAATGTACATTATAAATGAACAAAAAGGTAAAAGTAATGGGAATACAATAGGCTAATCAATAAAAGCCTGTCTGGAAAAATGTGCTTCATAGCATAAATTAAAACATGATTGATTTCTAATGGAGCAACCTCCATTGACCATATTGACCAAAGGCCCATAAAACTGTCTAGTCAATATGAGACTAACTCAGGGATGATAAAAAACAATGATATATGGGAACAAAGACACCAATGACTCCTGGGATAGCACCATGGACGTATACAATCTGTGTGTGTGTGTGTGTGTGTGTGTGTTAAGATGGATAGTGCCTTGAAGTCACTTGCTTGGCGCAGGAACTCGTGGTTGTAGCGCTAAACGTGCCTGGCCAGACCTGGTGTTAATACAGAGACTAGAGCCAATTCATCTTCACTGACACTCACCCAATAGCACAGTAAATTACAGAGCGAGGGAGGGGGTGGGGGGTGTTAAAAGATAGAGAGAGAAAGAGAGAGACAGAGACGAGGGAGGAGACAGAACTGGCAGAGGAGAATGAGAAAAGGACGAGGACTGTTGTGGAAAAAAGGGGAGAGACAATACGCATGCACATTGTTCGCACAGCAACTTATAATGAAAGCAACAGAATGGGTTTAAATTCATATATCATCAATATTAGAGGCAACAAAGGAGTGCAGGGATTTAATCATGCCTCCTGGATAATAAATAAACCAATATTCCCGTAGTGAGGGAATGGATACATCTGAAAGAGAGATGCTGGGTGAGACTATAATAGCCAGGCTGAAAGGTTAAAAAACACACTTCCTTGCTCCAAACCACTGCCAGTAATCATTTTTCATAACACGTATTTCCTGCATCATTGATGGAACAGAACCGGCCATAAAAGTCGCCTTGGCAGGAGGTGCTGGCATTAACAATGGATCCTCACGCCAGAAGGCCTCTTTTGCCAGACACATAAACAGCCCCGAAAAAGTGGACACATCCCTTGGAGAACCAAATAAATCAAGCTCACCTCGCACTCTTATCTGGTGTTAAAAACCTCTTCCCTCTCAATCAGTGAGCAGAGCCTCGAAGGGGCTGCCTGAGGAGCTTGGACCAGTCACAGTCTGTTGTTTAGAGAATTCAACTTTTATAAACTCTCACAGCCAATGAGTGTATCATTTCTAACACCTTGGGCTATATATGCTCGAGCTTCGATGCTAAAACACCACTGTAATTCCACATTCATCTTTTTCCCAAATGCTAAGACTCTCTCCATGATCAGGGGCATTAGCTGTGCTCAAGTGGTGCAGAGTGCATTGCAGAGGCAAAGTTAATGGTTTACACCAAAAGCAGAGGCAAATATGTATATGAAACCGATGATCAAGAAGGGCCCGGGTGCAGGATGAATGTCCTTTTCATCCACCGCAGATTGCTTTCAGGTTACATCACAGACAGCTGTCATTTCATCTGTTGCACACTGAAAGGTCATCGAAAATCAAAGTCAAAGTTGAAACAGATCGAATGTTGAGAGCAGCCAAGGGGACATTATATCTGAGTGCTGCCACGGGGTTGGCTGTCTCCACTCTCTCTTTAGGGAAGCAACAGCTCAGTTTGATGCAAATAGATTCTCCTGATGATCATATTTAAACGGGGTCAGATGGTAAACAAAAGTAAGAGAGTGTGCTTTGTAGGTTTGGGTATGAAACTTCAGTGCTACAGAGTACTGATACATGTTAAATAAGCCTGTGCCAAATTTTGGTACCTGAGAGCGTATCTGGGTGAGAGAGTATGCTTTGTTCTGGCTGTGCAGACTGTTCTCATGCACTGTTTGTACATTTTCCAAAAAACATAATGCACCAACATTTGGACAAGGACATTCCCCGAGGACTCTCCACAAAGAGACCGATGTTGGGTGGCGTGTAAACTTTGAGCGCACTTAGAGTCATCTTAAAGTACATTCCAACTACGTTTCCTTTCCTACACTTATCACAGTCACTACACTTGCCTAAACCTAACCGTAACTTCACGTGACGCCAACTGTGGGGCGCTAATTCATAGAAGATCATATGAACCATTGTGTGTGCATTTTTGGATATCATATGGCTTGTTGAATGAGGATACTTTGGGCTTTGTCATGGCTGCCAGAGCTGATCGCAGCCACTCCAGACAATGACGGACAGAGCAAATCCCAAAAGCTATCTATAAGTTTTTCACTCGCACTTAACATGCAACAGATACGCTCTCATTTAAAATCTAAGCAGCTTTCTGCATCTGCTCTGCGCACACCTGCGTTTCAGTTGTGTCTCACAGGCATAACCTGAAGCATAATATTTTATACTTCAAGCCCTTTTTTTTTGACAAAACATGCTTAAAGGTATGGCTTATGGTAAATAAAAAGGCATTGATTAAATATATTTATCTTCATTGTGCAGCCTAGGCAGAGCAGAGTGTATGTGAATGGTACCTTACCTTAGTGTAGGTAAGTCTGAGGTTTGAAACCAAGTGTTCAAAAACTACTTGAAACATGCTGATTAATGTTTATTTTTGTTTTTACATTTATTTGACCAAGTAGTCTTTTCAGTTACATTATTGCTTTCACAGAGATGGACACCAGGCTAAAATGGCAGTTGCAGATAGATACCATATAGCATAAATTTTATCAATTAATAACAACCACATGTAGCACAACTAAACTTTAAGAAAATAGTAAAGTGAATCACTTTTTGGCTATTTTCAACATGTGAAGAATTGTTTCCATATTTGATATAAAGTGTCCTTGAGCCTGGCACTAAATTCTCAGCAGCTGAAAGGTTACGTCGCTGTGGCTCACCCTTGTAAGTGACCCCTGCACTCTGGAGAGGAGCAGTCAGGGCTAATTAGAGGACTAATTACCCATTTGGGAAAAAACACACACATGGAGCCATCACCGTTACTGTTATAAAAGCAGATGTTCCTTTCTACAGCAAAACGTCCTTCAACAATAACAACAAAATCAAACTTTTATGTGGAACGACATATTGCACCTTCAGTGCTATTCCAGCCAATCATGTTTCATAACTACCACTGAAAAGTGTGTCCTATATAGCCAGCACTGGCAGCAGCTACTGGCAGCTAAAACACATTTCTGTCTGCCAGGAAGTACCTTCAAGACAAATGAAGCCAGCACAAGCGCCCACGTTTGGACAGGAAACCAGAGGACTCATGTTCAGGTTGTATTTGTGTGTGTTGGGCAGCTGACCAGTCTAGTGTTTTAATTGGCCAGTGCAGAGTCATGGAGCGGGTGACAGACAGTGATGTGAGCAGGACGGTGTGCAGGTAGGTGCTGCTGATTAGTAAATAGAAGCATTTGATGATATGGCCTAAAATCCATATTATGATGTAATGTTACAATTTTTTGGTTTGTGATATTCAATTTATAAATGCCTGATATTTTAATCTGCTGGTTCAGTGCCTATTTATTTGTCCTGGTTAATTACTATGACACCAGTTAGAGATTCAAGACTCTGGGTCTATTGTTCGATTTAAATTCTAGTTAGATGTCATTGTTTTTGTGCAATACTAAGTTTGTCACATGGGACTCTGTGAGTTTATTTATTGAAAATTAAATATATAGGTACATTTGGATTGGAAAAAGACTTCTGTCATTATGTCAAAATCATCACCTTACAAAGTTGATAAGGTAAACTTGTTTGCAAATTATGACTTATTTACATGTCCAACAGAAATAGAGCAGCATTTTTTTTGGATTTACTGGCCATCTGATGTCCCTAGTGCTCAGGTTTTGGTCTCCACCAACAACTTAGGGAAGTATATAGCTGTATACTGTATATACAAAGTGGAGCTTAGAGGTGGGAAATATGGCCCAAAACTTTTATTACTGTATATGTAAATCTATATCACAGTAAAGATATATGTCATGTTACAGTAATTGTTCTGTAAATTAAATTAAGAAATGATTTCCAGTAATTGTACCGTACCACATGAGACAATACCACATGAGACAATACTGTACTAAAACAGCAGAATTAAAAGTCTTTAAAAATGGGAACTTTATGGTAATTTCAAGTGTAACAGGTTTCTATATTTACAACTTCACACTCCTCCTCCATGTCTGCCTAAATTAAATAACCTTGTGAAGCAGCTGGAATTTGGAAGAATCACAAAATCACGGGAGAATCACAAGATCACATTAGAATTTAGCCCTGACTGGCAACAAAGCCTGCCCTGCACAGTAGAAACAATATCTCCAAATTTCTACTGCAAGACAAGGTCTGCCTTTGCATGGTATATATCCCCCAACGCTTCTGGACAGGCAGTGTGGAGTTAGAGTTCAAGGTCATGAGACTTAAACAAAATGCAAAATAATGCAAAGATGCTCCATAGAGCTGAGGGGAGCCGTTTAGAAAGATCTTAATTCTCTGTGATCAACATGAAAGGCTATATTATAACACTAGGCATGTTCCGATTAAATTTTTTTTTGGCCCTGATACTGATACAAGTCCTATAATATTGGGGATCTTAATATATGTCTAGCACATTTAAATTATTAAATGTATAATCTATAAATATATAATTATTATTATAGATTTTGCGAGGTGCTTGATTCAAATACCGAAGGTCCTGGCACAAAACTATTGGCTTATCATATTCAGTTATTGATAGCTTATATGGAAAGAAGTTAAACTGGAAGAATGCGATTCCTGAAACTGAGAAGACGTATCAGTCTTCTGTACCATTTGCAGTGGTACAGCTGCTTTACAGAGAAGAGTTACTTTCCTCACAAATCATCTTTGGTTGAGTACAGGGAGTAGCTGCAGAGAGAGTCAACAGACGAGTTTAATGCTGGCCTGAAGTTACTCCTGTAATTCCTGTTAATTAGCATCAGCTGATATGATCTGCTGCCGGCGACCTTGGTCATTTTGACCCGTGAAAGTGACAGCGCCGACTAAAAATGAGAAGCTGCTACCAGAATGTTTACTTTGTTAATAAGAAACAAGGAGGAGAGATAACAGATTTGACAATATATTTGTTAGCCTTGAAGATTAGCATTACAACTCTATGTATTTTGCCAACCTGGGTGTCAGACCTCAGAGTCACTCGCCCCAGTGCGCCTAGATTTTTCACATTCACACACTCACATACGCAGCGAAATGCCGCACTGTAGAGCCAAATGATTCACATGCTCATTAAAGGCACAATGTGTGTGTGTGTGTGTGTGTGTGTGTGTGTGTGTGTGAACTATGATTCAGTCCATGTAAGGAAGCAGCCAAGTAATTATATGCTGTGTGCAAACAAACACACAGTCCCCCCTACCAGTGCATATCCCCCCTCCACACCCCTTTACCCTCCCTCTTTCTGTCTGTCTCCAAAATTATCACTGGTGTCTTCCAAAGAAAACATTTGTGCTTTCTCACAATGACTTCCACTAATGAACACACACACACACACACACACACTTGGAGGACACTGCAATGACTCACGCTCATTTTTTGAGAATTTACTTGGGGTGTATAAAACAAATCAGTCTGGATGGATATATCAATTCAGTGATCAGCCACACACAGTGACAACATTGATACATAACGTTATCTCTATTTTGAAATTCCCATGACACGTCTGTCACCATTTCTGTTCGAGCGCACCTCCATCCTACGCATTCAAACTGCAGATCGTGGCAAGCAGCCAAAAGAAAGACAATCAGGATATTTACTGATATCGTCTCATATCAAACGCATGTGGTTCACGAGTATCCTTGGCAAAATACTGAGCCCCAAAATGCTCTGTGTGAATGTTCAAGCTGAGTAGCAGGTGGCACCTTGTATGGTTGTAGAGTGGCCTTGGCTACAAGTGTGAATTGGTAAATGTGACATGTTGATTTACCAACAGGTAGGAGTTTGTGATATCAGCAAGTATTTTTCATCTAAAGAATCGATTTAACTAAATTTGTACTTCGCAAACACGTTTATAACTGCCTCATCATGCGTATGCACAAATGCTAAAATCCTAGCTGTATTAGAAAATGTATACAAACACCATTTAACTTAATGCATGGGATATTAAAACTGCATTCATTGAAAACGGCTTTAATAGATAGCCATATTTTAAACAGGTAATTATTTTTTTACTTTTTTTAGGCGGCTTGATGCAGTGATTAGTACTGCTGCTTCACAGCAAGAGCCGGCTGGCTGGGGCTCCTCTGTGTAGAGTTTGCATGTGCTCACCATTTCGGCATGGGTTTTCTCTGGGTTCTCCGGCTTCCTCCCACAGTCCAAAGACATGCAAGTTAGGTTAATAATTGGCCAAAGGTGTGAATGTGAGATTGGTTTTCTGACTCTATGTGTCAGTCCTGTGATAGTCTGGCGAGAGAGTATATGAGAATGTCCACACTGAGATGTAACAGCTTTGGTTTTCATTATTTTTATTTACTTGGTCTATAATGATTGGCTACTTATATCGGTTTCTAGTTATAGCGTTGCTGGAAAATACTGCAGCCTGTGCCTTTAGGGGAGAGCACATCTTCAGAGACTGATATAACATGTTTGAAGAGAGTGTCAAATGGCTTATCAGCTGTTTCTGACTTCCAATATATTTTTAATATGTGTATAGAAACAACTTCCCCGCTTTCTCAACGATACACCTCAAGGCAAGTGTATTTCCTAAATAGAGAAATGGGCGTGTGACAATGTGCTGACTGCAAATAATGACCACATGCCTGTAAGAAAGATTCTGATTCATCGGTCTTGATCTCAGGACCACGCTTTGAAGGTCACAGTCTCACCTCAAACTCAACCGCACTTTTACTTAGTCTTAGACAAAGAGGACTAGAAAGTGACTTGGTTTAACCCCTGGACTTGGTCTGGGTTTAGGTGGTCTTGACTATGACACCATCACTAACATACACACAAAATTAGCTGGTGCACACTTTCGTGAATCTAACGGTAATTTTGCGAAGCCCTTATTTGTGAGCAAAATAAGAGCATCTCTAAGCACATATTAGTGAATGAGCGGCAATGTGAGCTATACAAATACACACACTTGAAAACGGGTGCAGAGACAGACATATGCAAAAACATACTCTACACACACACACACACACACACGCTCACACACAAAACCAGCCGTTACGAGAGCTGCCACAGGGAATAGAATGAAAATGAAAGCCGAGCGAGGGAGACGTGAGGAGAAGGCGAAAAAAATCGAGGGAGGAGAAAAGCCCATGTGGCAGAGGGAGATTCTCATCTTCACTCAAATCAGCTGATCCCTCCCTCCCTCTCCTCCTCCCTCCACTGCTACAGCTTTCTTTCTTGCATCTCCCTTTCGGTCTCACCCCCTTCCATCTCCCTCGCTGCCCTCTGCCTCCCTCTTTCTCTTCCTCTCTCCTACCTTTATCCTTTTTCAACCTCCCTCCCTCCCTCAATCTCTCCTTACTTTCTCCTTGCCCTCCCCTCCCTCCAACTCTTACTCCCTCTTCTTCTCTCTCGGCTTTCACTCTTTCATATTATCACTCTCTCTGTATTCCAACCCCTCTTATCCTCTCTCTGTCACAGTGGGAGAGCTGCAGGCAGACAAGCAGCATGCACTAATGTTACTATATTGAGACAAGACACACACACACACACACACGTATTCTCCTGCCACATGCACGACTGCACACATAGGGAGAAGAAGAAGGGGAGGTGGGTGGGTGGGGGGCACACACACACACACACTACCACACACACACACACGCACTCACCGGAAAGACAGCCCTCAAGTGTACATGGGTGGATAAACACACACACACACACACACACACACTCCGACGCGTGCTGAGTGCAGGAATCACAAACATAGCGACACACAGAAGGGCAAGCGCGTGACGCCAGCAACCTAACGCCGTTGTCTCTCTCTCACACACACTCCGTCTCTCTTTTTTCACTCACGCCTCTCAGACAGCAGCGCACAAACCAGCGAACAGGACGGCGCTGGACGTATCATTCATGTAGGGAATAGATCCGAAGAAAAGGATTAACTATCTCCATCCCTCTCCCTCCACGGACCTCATCCTCTCTTCCCTCCTCTTGTGTCTCTAAGCCTCTCTTCACCTCATTTTTTTTCTACAATCCTGCATTTTTTTCTACACAATCCTTCCTTTTTCACAATTTATTGGTGGGTTGAAGGGAAGCTGGGGGGGGGGTTGTCTGTATACAGAAAGGAGGATTATTCTTATTCATTTGATCAGAATCTTCAATGTATGGAATTTTTTAAATGAAGACGTTTATCTTTTTTTGAGATTTTTTTTTGTTTTTTAATTTTTTTTTTGCGAGGATGGCTGATGGCAGAAACCTATAAAGCTGGTACTGACTGAGATATTTGGTCAAAAGGTAAGTCTGTTTGGCTGTTAGTTCTCTCCTCACTCGCACACATACACAGACACTTCATTTCAACATAAATGCTCCTCATCACATTTTACGACTGGAATCTAAAGATGTTACAGAAAGTGGACTGCAGACAGGGACAGACTTGCCTTTTTATTTTTAAGCAAACAAATGGTCTTTTTTTGATGAGTGCATGCTGTGAAGAGGTGGATGCTGAAAATGTCAGCCCCTTAACCTGTTTCCTGGAGACACACAACATGCACATTCATTGGAATTTGGGGCTGTGGTTTTGGGGCAAAGCTTGCAGAGGTGGGCAGTGGAAGAAGGTGAGAGAATCAGTTTATTCACACACATGGGCTTATTTTTCTTAGTTATATATATTTTACAGCTAAACATGAAAGCAGTGCATTGGTGAAGACAGATAATAAAGCAGCGCACCGGGGTAAAAGACCTTAAAAGAAATAATACAGCTTTAATATTTTAAAACAACAACATACCCTGGAGGGCATAAGCAGGAAATGGTTTGGTGTAAACATACTGCATACTGCTATTTTTTTCATTATTGTCATTGTATGAGAAACTTAAGTCTAACGGTAACTCTGCTAGTTCAAAACCTCTTGCTGCACAATCTGCTGAGATGTAGCCTAGCTGAGGTTTATACACTACAAATATTCTGAGATATTTTTTCAGTGTAGCTAATGTAGCAGATGTACCAACTCTAGATGTTTTAAAATTGCATGAGGTAGTCAAACATGGCAGCTCATGTATTCCAATGAAAGCAACTCACCCAGCAAAAATGTCAAAAAAAGAAAAAAGAAAAGAAAGTTTTGGCCGCAGCCTCCATGTTAAGGCATGTGCATTAAATTTTTTATCTAGCTCTGCCTGGCTAAATGAACACAACATCTGAAAAGAATATATTTATATAGACATTCCTACCATAGATTTGGCCTAAAAGTTGAAAGACAAAATTTTTTCAATTTGCATTATGCCCAGGACATGTTTTTAAAAACCAAATCTATAAACCTCAAGGCGTTATGTGATCTGCAGGTCCGAGTTTGGCCACAACATGAAAATTGCTGCTCATCATAGTGCTACTATATCTGTGGTGGGTCAAGTCAGTGTGGATCTGTGCTAATATACTAGACGTCTTCTTCTTGTCTTTTTTTCCTATGGTCTTGATGTAACCCAAACAAACAAATTTATAGGCAAACAAATTTACAGGTATACCTTGTTGGATTATGGGTTACTGTTTGTGAACATACTCGTCAGAAAAACTGAAAGCAAAAAACAAAACCGTTTCATTTGTGATTCGTGTTTCTTTTTGTTGGCGCTGTGTCTCTTGGATGTGTGCTGCTTAAAGTCTGGTTGCTACCTTTTTATAAAGCCCCAACCTCACCTGAGCGTGATGGGACAACAAGCCCACAAATGTCCCGAGCACAGAAAATAAGAAGAAAATAACAAAACCCTGGGAGAGGTCAGAGTCTCAGCAGGGAAATACACCACCACACACTGCTAGTGGGTCATAAGTGATGATTGAGAGGACTACTTCTGTATGAGTTTATACATTATTTTCTAGGAAAATCCTGCATAGCATATCTTTAACTCAAAGAAAGCTCCAGTTATTTGTTATAAATCTAAAGTGAATAGACAGTTATATTTGGCTGCCTTCAGTCCCTGACCTTCACAGTATCTTACATAATCTTAATCATGCTGAAACCCTTGATAGGTTCTATCATGTGGTATCCTGTTGATTCTCAGCTGGACGCCAACTGTGTAGCGTGCCACTGTTTTTTACTTTCCATGGTGAAAACACTTTGCAGACTCTAATCTTGTTTTAAAAAGGTGTGATATAAGAGTGATTAACTTTGAAGAGCTGCAGTGTGATTACACGATAATGCAGTGGGTGTGAGGCACTCCCCTCTGATATCCTCAAGGCTCTCTACATTAGCTACCAATTAACGGGAATTGTCTGAATGTCCTCTAAGTAATGAAGATGCAACATAAAACTGAAGAAAACAATAATGATCACGGCCCAACTCTAGTCCTGTAATTTGATGGGTCTACTAAATACATGGCTGACACCTCGGAATAAGCTGACAATTCCTGCAAAGCTGCTCATCAGATCATGCAGCAGGCACGTGGGAGCAGTGTGGGTGACATTATTGATGTGCTTAAAATAATGGCAAATCTTAAAACCACACACATATCCAATTTGATCCCAAATACTGGGCCACTGTTGGGTTGTTGCTCGACAAAAGTGTATTTTACTGCAGCACTCCCTGTTAAGTTAAGAGCATGGTACAAGACTAAAGTGCTGAATATGAACATTAAGGTAAACTATGATGTAATCATAATAAACAATACTACCAATGATTTTAAAAATAGACATTATAACACAGCACACAATTAAAATACCACATCCAAATGACAAAATGTGACCTGTGTGGAATGCATGTATGTGTATGCTTGAACAAAGCGTGTGTGTGTGTGTTTATGTACAGTATGTGTCTACATACCCAAATGGATGTGTAATTATATATCTGTACATATTTTTGCCGCATGTGCCTGTCAACACGTGTGCTCTATTTGTCAAGCTATCTCCATGTGCTTAAGTGTGTGTGTGTGTTTGTGTGTATATGTGTGTGCTTAAGTGTGTGTGTGTGTGTATGTGTGTGTTATGTTGCCCCAATCTCTCCACTCTCCTGTGTAAGAAAGCCATTAAAAATTGATTCAGAGGAGCTTGGCTGCCTCTCTCTGCTTTTGTTAGCAACCGGCGTTGTTACACACACAGACACACCTACACAGACGCACATTCATGCAAACACATGAACGTAAACAGCAGGTGTGTACTCAACCTTGTCAGTTGTTTTACTTATTTTACAGTTGGTGTTTGTTAGTTTTTATTTCTTATTCAATTGTATTAAGTGGTTTGTTTTGTCAAATGATCTGACGTTGACAGATCCCTTAAAAAACAGCCAACTGCCAAAAGCTAATGTGCATGTGTGAGTGTCTGTTTGTAGAGGGAGTAAAGGGTACAACTAAGGGTGAGTTATTGGGCTGTGTGTTTACAGCTGTGATGCCACTCATTCAGAGGCCACACAATGACATTCAAACACTTATACTGCCCCCCCCCCCACACACACACACACACACTCCTGCCTTCACACATGAATAGATGTCCTCTTGAGTGCAGGTGGATTTCAATTTAGGGGCAAACTGGACAGAATTCCTCCCATATTGATTAAAAACTATTAGTCAGTCCAAGCAGCCATGTCACAAGAATGATGAAATGCTCTGAAAAGGGGCTCCATTGAGCAAATCGCACAAAATTGTGCACACATATGCAAGTTAACACACACACACACACACACGCACGCACAAGGGCACACTATATGCAGTCACGTACCAGGCACAGCAAGACTTAAGCTTCTTTGTCAGGGTGTTTTGGATGTCTCAAAACAGATGCTTGTTGTATTGCCAATATAACGCTAAAGGCCACATTGTACATTATCCAGCTGTTGGGCATTCATCTACTTGAAGTTATCTTGTCTTGGCATGGCATTAATTCCAAAATGTACGCATACTTAAGGGTGGGACACTTAAATGACAGGCTGTTTGTGAGGTGTCTCTACAGTCTTTTAGTCAGATCCACCCATCGCTCCTTCTCAAGCTTCAATCTTTTGTACAAATATGGTCAATTCTGACTAAAAAAAACCCAGATGGTGACAGTCAAAATGCCAAACTCAAGGATTCAAAATGGAAGTCCATAAACTAATGGGTGACATCACAGAGTCATTTTTTAGTCTATGAAAATAACCCAGTACCAAGAACTATCGCAACTTCTCTAGTCAAATGATACCTACATTGGATCCTTTTTGTACTTATATATAGAAAAAGTTACTATTTTTATGATTTTACTGGCAGCCAATCACCGCAAGTGAAGTGATTTAATGCAACATGAGACAGGCCCACTACCTCAGCAGCTACAACTCATCTAAGTCTGTTGCGTGGTGAAGTCAAGCAGGGTGTTGCTACAAAACACGGCTGTGGCATCTAATGGTGTTGTAAGCAACTTATCACTTTCATTCACATGATGAGTATCATATCAAGTAAAAAAAGTAGCTGGTAATAGAATTATTCTATTGGTATTGGTATCACTCTAAGAGTACTGGTTTTGGTACTGGTAATGTACACAGATCAAAATATATACGTTTGTCAAACGTGAATTAAAAAAAGAACATTGCAGAGCCTTTCTTCATCTCACCTCCTCACTATCAACAATCTCTCCCTGCATCCTAAACAAGTGAGAGAAAACACAAACAGCCCAAGTTGGCCAATCCCTGTTGGTGGTCCCTACTTGTTATCTCAGCCCCCAGGTGTGTGGTTAAATTTCCGAGGAAACACACGTCGGAGGCTCTGCATGAAGCCTCTGCAACACCCCGCGGAGTATAAATCCGGCTTAAGTGCGGACAGGAAACAGTTAGTGGAATAAACAGAGGGGAAAAATAGGACAGAAAAAGGAGAGGAGAAAGAAGAGAAGCAGAGAGCCCAGAGGAGACGAGGAGGTGTTACATGATTCCCTCAACACGCAGGACACTTTGGCACCCAAGTATTTACACGTGTGTTTGTGAATGTGTGCATGGGTGCATGTGTGGATTTTGGCTGCCCCCTTGTCCGGGTCAGATTGGTAAAAAAAGCTTTCTGAGAATAGCCTGACGGACAGACTTGCCACCACAGCACCCGTTTAACATGATGGGAACTGATGGGCGAACAGTTACATGTGGCTGCAGAGGTGACCTTCTGCTGCACCTCCAATACATCATTTATACGACAGATCCAACATGATTAAGCACACGATGAAAGATTAACCATGTGTATTGATGACTTTTTTTCGTTGCTGCTTAAATATTTTTTCTGCCTCTCTCTTTCTCAACCAATCCATTTTTTTCCAAAATGCGAGTCATAAACAATGAGATGCGAATGAGCTATTAACTTAATATAAACTCCACTCACCATTTTGTATCAATGCAGACATTTGATACAACTGAATGATTTCACTTTCTGCTCGCAAAGTAACACTGCTTCTCAGCCAAACTGTTTCCTTCCCCAAAATAATACAAAATAAACAAACACAAGGCTGTGAATCATCTGACAAATGGCCAACATGCAAAACGAGGCAACACTTACAATCCCAAAGCTGAAATAGGCAAACAGGAATTTAAGATTGATTCAAACAGCTTGAAATTGCAGCAGAAATGTTTAATTTAAAAAATGAACGACAAGAGAAAAACAGCATTCAACTCAGTGTGTGAAGAATGCTTTGATGTTCTCCAGTATGAGTACAATAATGTATGGAACTCAGCAAATACTGGTATTGTCTGTTAAATTATTTGTTAATGCATACATATGCTAAATGTTTTAAATGAGGATTTATCATCATGTCTGAAAAGTGAAGCTAATGGGTAAGTCTTTGCAAAAATTACCCAACTTCTCACTTGATTTATTACCTCAGTAAACATTTTCCTAATGAGTTCATGGTCTCAATCACCAGTTTCACGTCTTCTTCGATACAGCATGATGTTCATTTTGAAAATTATGGCCCCATTTAAAGTTAAATCTACAATAAAGCAGTGTATCAAATACCGACCCTTGCTCAGTCGCCCTCTGTGTCAGATACTGATGCACTGAGGCACTCTTTGGTGACAGTATGAGATGCACCAGGTAGCAGAATTTTTTTACACTCTGAGTTAAGACCATACTATAAAGAGCGAGAAAGACTGCATTGGGTGAGCTGTCTTCTAAACCTAACTATGTAACCTTAGTTTAAGTTTTTTACTAATGTTCAAAGTTTATTGTGAGGAGCAGAAACTGTCCATTTCCTGGAAAACAGAAGTTCATTTTCAAAAGAAACAATGCCTGTAATGAGTACCGTCCCTGAGGGTCTAAAACTGATGAAGGAGGGTTACCTAGAGGGTCATAGTTTGATGTGTAGGGCCACTACTGATGAGTTAGGAGTGAGAATATATTGGACAACCTCAGGGTGGCTACGTCCACTTCTTTAGTCTGTGGTTTTAGAGAAAGAAAGGATCCACAGCAACACTATTTGAGTCTTGAAATGAATTTACACCACTGTGAAAAATGTAAAAGGGGAACATGTACAGCAAGAAATCTGTAGCAGAGAGGGGAATCTTCCCAAATTCCTCTTAAGTTCCTTTCATTTCTAATCTGTGCTTCTGAATTCTTCAAATGAAGCTCATGTGCTCATTTAAAAAGAACAACACAAATTTCCCAGCAGGCCACGACTAATGTGACTTTAATCACACGCAGGAAATCCATCTGCCGAATATCCTCGGTACACGCCTCTGTTCCTTTGTCAAGGAGAGGAGAGGAGCCAGAGAGGGAGAGATGGAACGGCAGAGAGGGGAAGCAGGGAAGGGAATAGTGAATATTGAAAGATGAAGGTCATAAAGAAAGATAGAAAGGCGGAGGAAGAGATGATGGAGAGGAAAAGAGGAAGCGTAATATGCAGAGGGAATATAAAGAGAGAGGGGGGAGAGCTGAGAGATTAGACAAGTGCTTTATATTTTGTTCAGTGTGTGGCAGGTACTAATAGCAATAATGATAACACAAATAGCACCACTGGGGCACACGTACACAATGCCACACTCAACACACAACAAAACACTGGAGAGGTTGTGGAGGAGAATTTTAATGTCCTCCCTGTTTACCCATAGAAAACATTTTTACCTTCCCTCCTCTTCTTTCCTGCCTCACCTATATCTTCTTTGTATCCTTTAGCCAATGTCTCCTTTCTATACCTCCTTTCCGCATTGTCATCCTCTCCTCGCATTTCCACTGACTTATATATAACAAGTTGTAAATAACTCCCCGGCACCCTCAAGATTTATAGGTGTTACTTTTGGAAGTGACCTGTCTCTCTTCAGATCCATCTATCATGTTTCCCTCTTCCTTTTTTCTCCACATATCCACTTTATCCTCCCACTACTTTAGATCATTTTTCCATAATGCGCCTATTGAAGGTGCTGCAGGTGCTAATTTACATAATTACTGCACATGCACTCACAAATGAGTGTAAACACCAAAAATTCACCTCCATTTAACTTTTTGGCAAAATCAGCCATGTTGAGTTTCTGAGCCCCCCCCCCACCACCACCACCACCACCACCACCACAAACGAGCTAACCATTGAACAACAGACTAATCTGATTAGCGCAGTATTTCACACACTGCTGATTGGGTTTTGATGATACTTTAGGAAAAGACGCATCTCGCAGCAGCACTCCAGCATTTTCAAAATTACACTGATCGGCCCAGGGGGCGTGAGTCAACGGCGTGCATCAGTCACGTGGTACTGAGGGTTCCGACGAGCTTTCTCCCATGGTAATTTCCCCACTCGTCAAACCTATTTTCATTGTAATGACTCAACAGTGGCAAGAACACTCATCTTTTTCAAAGCATGGGGGAAATGTTTCATTATGTTGCTGTAATTGGGCTGGGTCAGTCTTTTTTCATCTTTTTTTTTTATTAAGGGAAAAGTCCATTTATCACACAAACTAATCATTAATAAGCCAACATATTACTACAGAAAACAGAATGATTTCAACACATGAAAAACATTTTAACTGTAAAACTTACTATATCATATACAATAGTAACACTGCTTTCTCTTTCTTTAGCACAACTTTCCAAGACAAGAGTCAAGCGTCAATCAGAGGCAAAAAGGGTCTAATTTTGTTCAAAAACATGGAAAAAAAAAAGGCAAGAAATGTTCCACAAACCGTAAGAAATTAGCAGCATATATAGAAAATAATCTTTTAAAAGTGAAAAATGTCTAAGGGGAAAAAGCTAAAGAAAAACTATAATTATGTTAATTACATATTTCAAGTTATGTTACATAATTATTATATTTTTTTACGCACTTTGTCCAGGTCTTTTCTTTTTTGCATATGTTTAAATTTCTAATATTTTTTTTTTTACTTTTTTGTGTGCAATTTTTAAGGTCATTTCTCCATTTCTTGCTCATTGCCTTCTTAACCTGTTTTTGAGGGAAATCAAGCCAATTTGCTCAGGTTTCAAATTGTTAATAGTCTGACGTGGATAGTCTTGTAAAGTTTATTTTAATGAGTTGATTTTAAACAGATTTGCTGACAGGACCACATCAATAATCTCAGAGATTTAAGAGGCAATATAATTTATAGAATCAGCTGTACACTGTTATCCCTAAAACATTTCAGGACCTGGATGTACTCTCAAGGTAACATATTTGTTGCTGTTTACGCAGGAGTTCAGGTTTATTGCTGCTATGTTACCTTTAGTTATTCAGCAAAGGGTTCAAAGAGTGTCAGCTTTCTCCTGCCTTGGCCAAGGGTAGTTTGGCAGTATCACACAAACTCTTCCTATTAATTCCTCCTCTTACTTTTCACTCTATGTTCTGTTTCTGTTCCATCCATATGTCTCTGTATTTCCAAGTTCACGCCTGTATCTCTCCACCTTTTCTCTCCCTCTCTCTTCCTCCCCCATGTCACTCTTGCTTTGTCTCTCTCTCTCTGTCAGTCTCTGTGCCAGACAGCAGCGGTAGGGGGTCTGTCTGTGGGAAAGCAAACTGATTGTGTAAACTGCCAAAGACGCACACATCCATTATTTATGCCTATGAGATACTGGGGGGATGTTTGGGATGCTTGCGCATACGCACACATGCATGTGCACACGAGGCAGCAAAGGTGCAAACAGAAATACACTTTTAATGTATGCAAGGAAGCTTTCTTGCAAATATGGAGCGTGCACACATACAGCGTCCTGCTGCTTTAGCCCTCTGCTGCTGCTGGCATATGCTGGGGTGTGTATGTGCACATTAGTTAGTGCAGCCGTGTGGCATCTTGATGTGATATTGTCTCAGAATTTGGATTTGCAAAAGTCTGAGGGTGCAAATGGGTGAAAATTGCTAAGTTTCATTCATGCTTTTAACTTTCAATCTACCTACCAGGTACATACCTTCCTTCCTACCTATCTACCTACATACCTACCTACCTATCTTCCTTCCTGCCTACTTATCTACCTAAA
Source organism: Plectropomus leopardus (assembly GCF_026936395.1). Classification (NCBI taxonomy): domain Eukaryota; kingdom Metazoa; phylum Chordata; class Actinopteri; order Perciformes; family Serranidae; genus Plectropomus; species Plectropomus leopardus. The sequence goes on along the minus strand of NC_142197.1, from coordinate 12,506,106 downwards.
TTATCTACCGAGCTTCCTTCCATCTTTCTTCCTTCCCTACCTCCCTCCTACCTACCTACTTAACAACTTTTTACCTACCTACCTACATTTTGCCCTACCTAGCTTCCCTCCTACTTGACTAATACCTACCTATCTTCTTTCTTTCTTCCTTCTGTCCCTCCGCCCTACCCACCTTCCTAACTACCTCCCTACCTTCCTACCTACCTATCTGTAGACTGTCGGTCTGTGTCTCACTCTTCGTTTCCTCTCTTCCAGGTGTTCTGGTGCAGCTTTTTGCCGTCACCACCCTCGTGGAGGCTGCAGGCATGGCGGCTTGACGCCTCCATAGCCCCGCCCCTCCGACAGAGGAAGGCTGCACATTATTGTGTCATGCCCCCCCACACCCACCCCCTGGGGCATCGGCCTGCCCCCACCCGGTTCCACCACCCATCACCTGGCCAGACCAGGTGAGTTGACAAAAGCAAATGAGAAAAACAGTCAAAATAGGAAGGAAGAAACTGTTCTCTGTTCCACCTCAGCTGCTGCTCTTTTTTACTCCCATCTATTGTACTCCTAACTTCACATGAAAAGAGGAACGCTGTCTGTTTTGACAGCTGCTAATGTTAGCATGCCCACACACACACACATGTGCGCGCACGCGCGCACGCACAAACACACACACACACACACACACGCACACAAAGGGTTAGGGCATTGTGCTTGCTGTGGCCATGTGCCAAATCCTCCAGTGAAATGCCACGTTACTGTATGTATTAATGCAGCCAGCAGTCTGTGGAAACAAAACAATGTGGGGGGAGAATGATGGGGGAGAGACCTGCAGGTTATTTGTATGCCTTTCTGTTCTTTTTCTATCCATTTCACCTTGTTTCCTTTCCTTTCTCTACCTCTCACATGCTCCTCTTCTCCTTCATGTTTCTCTTACCTCCCCTTTTTGCCCGTCTCTTCTTCCCTTATCCTCTTATTTTCCCCCTCTCTCTCCCCACAATCTCTCTCACTTTCCCCGTCTTATACCATGGGTACACGCAGTCAAAACAAAAATCCGTCAGAAGTCGGGTGGCATAGCAACAGATACGACAGCTCTGTGCATTTGTGTGTGTGTGTGTGTGGTGGATTAGACAGTAAAGTGGATGGATCCTGCTCTTTGAGAGATTCCCGACAGTTCCTCAGCTAATAGGCAAACATGAAAGCTCTTTTTCTGCATTCTCTCGCTCTTGTTACACATCTAATGTGTGACACAAGTGTGCACACATGCAGCGATCTCTGCAGGAAAATAAATGGCTTTACAAAAGAAAAGAAAAAAGAAACCATGAACGCAGGGATCTTTGTCTTCCTGTTGGAGAGGTATTACTGTTCCAGAGGGGTCTGGCAAAAAACGCCCCCACAAACTGCTGTGTAACACCGAAGACACTAAATAACAGGGCAACACTATCTGTCAGACCCTCCGCACACCCACACAGCACCTCCGAGTCGATAGATATACCTCCCTCTGGGCCCTCCATCTCTATCCCACCACTTCCTTTCTCCCCACCTGTCCTCTACCTTTTCTCCATCCCTCCATCCATTTCTGCATTAAATTCAGTTCAACTTAACTGCATTAGCCTTCTCAGTTTCCCTTCTCTTAGTGCTTTTCATTAAGCTTTATCAACATAAATATTGCATTAACAGTATTGCTAAAGCCTTTTAGGAACAGGAATCAAAAATGTTCTCCTTTAGTCATCAAAAAATGTTCCGTCTCTTCCATGCAATTACGTTCTTGGCATGAATGTAGCACGATACTGCCAGAACAGTCATTCAGTTAAATTCAATATTCTTTTTTGACACAAAATGTGCATGATCAATACTGCCAAGCATTTTTTATTTTAACAGGTGTTTTCTCTGCCTCTCTTCTTTGCTTTTCCACTGTCTCTCTCTGTATTTTTTCTCACAAAGCTTGGAAGCTCTCTGATCTCTGATATTACTCTTCAAGGTCCTCACAAGCAGCCACACACACAAACACACACTGAATCACTGGAAGATGCGCACAATAAGAACAGAAAGGGGTGGCATCCCCTCAAATCAGTGCCAAAGAATACGTCAGATCAGTACAGTACAGTACAGTACAAAAAACCGCAGAGTTCAAATCATCAAGGATGTGCTTTTATTCTAATGCTGAGAAGTTCATTTAGAAATGGGATCCGAGAGACAGAGAGGACACAAAAGATGCAGCTTTTTGGTAATATTGTGCAACTTTTTGATGTGTTACAGAAATCAAAGGTGTTCTTTCATCAGCAGGGCTAAAGCTGAGTGACATAAAAACAGAGCAACAAGAATAATAGAAGAAGAAGTGTTAGTATCCTTCAGTGTCAGCCAGCGTTGGCCATATTTTCAACTAATGGCTCTAAAAGTATGATGAAATGCTGCAACCTACATGAGACAGAAAGTGATATTACATTTCTGACGGGTTGTGGAGGATGCTTTATGGGTGTTTTCGAGGGTTGTGGCTCAGGGTAAATTGTTTTTTGTGCTAAATAATTTAATAAATGCATTTTCATTGCAGTTGTTTGCATAATTTCTTTCTTCTTAACTTTAACTTACAATTAATTTTCAGCAACTTGCATGACAGTGATTCTTTGCCACTAATGATAACAACTTCTGGTCTGGTAGGTTGTGAAAATACAAAGTGCTACTTAAAAAATCAGACACTGCAAAGAGAAAAAGACTACAGGCTTAAAAGAGCTTAAAAGTGACATTAACACCTCAGAAAAAAAACAATAAGAGCATTAATGAAAGTGCAAATAGAGGGCGAGAATATGTGAGTGACAGAAAGAATGAGACAGAGGAAGCGAGAAAAAAAGATGGAAAACAGTGGGGAGTGGAGAGGCGGAGGAGGAGAGATGCGAGATCAAAGAGGCGAAGTGAAAGAGAGGGAAAGAAAGGATGAAGGAGGAGAGGCGAGAGAGGAGAACAGAGAGGTCTATGAGCGACACAGAGACCATATGGTGCCTCCGGGCCTCCACGATCCCAGCAGACTGTCTCATCTGACACAACACACACACATTTGCACACAAGCCACTATGAATTCATTCCTATTCACACATAAACACACACTTATCTGATAATACAGTGTGCGAATGTGTTTATGAAACCTTGTTGGAGTCCCAAACAAAGCCGGCAGATTAACTGACCACATAATCTAAAGAGTGACAGAGAAAGTGACAGACAGAGAGAGAGGGTGACAGGAGGGAGGATTTGGCTTTGAACGGAGACCTAAACACTGACTGAGGTCAAAACTTTTGGTTTGGCATGGAGCCATAATACAGCCACTTCGGTTGTAGCATTATGCTTAGAGTAGACCTGTATTACAGCGCACTGCAGTGACTAAGGGAGTAGCATAAGGTTTGGAGTAAAGCCACAGAGCTACAAAGTCAAAAAGTTCTTGTCTGTCTGCAGCAGCTATCTGCCTGGTAAATTTATCAGATATACATTCTCTGTCTATGAATTTTAATTTGAACTCTTAAAAGCCGTATTTTAATTGTGAGAAAGTACCAACAAACCAAAGTCATTGCTGGGGGGGGCTAGTGGCTGGTGGCACTTTTCAAGCCTGCTGGGATGTTGGGTCTGGCATGAAGCCACAGCAGTGTGACAAAGTGTGTTAATGTGTGTGTGTGTTAGTGTAGCATTAGGTCTGGAGTGGAGCCTGATCCCTTAGTGTTACATGAGACTCGGGGTTAAATAGAAACTGGAGTGGCAGGTTGTTGGCAACCTATCCAAAGCATCTGGCAAATTCAAGTATGTAATCAATAGCCATTTTAATGTAATTGAAAGTTAATTTGAGAGGTAAGGATCACAGGTACTTACATTAATTTAAACAACAAGGGTTCACCAGTAAGTGACAATTTAAACATCTTAAATTTTAATCTTCAAACCATGTTGACATTGTACATCTCTGCAAACCACTAATATGTTACATTTTTACAATTCATATTTTTAATTTGTAAGTTTCATATGTAGTGGATATGTTGAAACTTTGTTTTCATTTGTCAGAAAAATATGGCTGGAAATATCCTGACATGTTAAAACAACCAAACTTTGTTGAAAAAGCACAGTTGAAAAAAAACATGGCTGGAAATTTCCTGTGGTGCCGTTAAAAACGTCTGCTTTTGTTGTTTGATGGATTCCAACTGTGGTCTGATGAGAATCTGATCTCATGTAATCTAAACTACGCCATCTCAGAAATGTTGATAAGATACGTATAATACATACAAATGTAACATCCATGGTCTGCAGAAACATACAATGCCAACATTTTTTACCGGCTGACCGGGCAGTAATTTTTCACCACGAAAAAATATTTCTGTCCTCTCCCCTGCAGTAGTTTTAAGCATTAATCTTTCTACGAACAGAAAATATAACCTTCTATCAGAGCACTGTGGCCTTGACCCCTGACCTCCTTATAGCAGCAGTGGTTATGTCTTATGTTGTTATGTGATGTAGGATTTAACATATAGTTTGTTGTGGTGATTTTGCGCCAGCTTGGCTATGAGCGTCATGTAGGTTTTAGAAGATTGCTATGCAGAGGTGACCTTGACACAGCTCCAGCTGGGCAGAACGCATGAAGAAACATACGTGCACACATGTCTGCAAGCAGGTTTATTTCCCCCTCTCTTTTGACCACAGTTTAGTTTGGTGCAGGTACAACAGAATTGTGCCAGATGAAACACACAAATACAAGGTACTGGCCCACTTTCAAAGGACATTGGCAGGGATAAATCTGGATAATCCTCTGCACCACAAACAGCACCACTCCAGTTTAGCACTTGCCCAGCAATACTGATATAGCATTACACTCAAAGCCAGTCCAGTATGGATCCAGCATGAGGCTGATAAGCTAGCAAGGCCCAAAGTTGAACAAAAATTGCACTTTACTCAAAGAGTAATCATAGAAAATGGCTGATAATGGTCCTGGATAACATAGCCATCAGAGATGTGCTCGATTTGTCTTTGTGAACACTCCACGAGCCTCTGAAAAGGGCATCCAATTAGCAAGATAAGAGATCTCAAGCACTGTACAACCAGGTCTAATATTAGGATTAGAGCTACTACTTCACCTCTATCATTCAAAATGTTTACAGCGCAATAATAAACTAAAAGTGCAGGAAACAATAAAACGACAACATGACAACTGTCACATTTGTGTGCATGTGTGCACTTTGGATCAATATCATCCGTCTATCCATCGATTCCGAGGAATGAGTGGGCATACATTATGACTTGTCACACATCTTAAGCAGAGTCTTTTCTATTCTTGTCAAACTAATGCGGATGTGACATCAGAGAGCCTTGAATTTCTCTCCAAATTCTGAATGTATTCAGCCTTGGACTGAGGCCCAGTTGAGTGGTCAGTAGAAAGCAATGCTACATCCATCAAAGAGATGGTGCAACGGCCGCAGACTTGCTGAAACTGGCCTCAAATTTTGCTCTACTGATAATTTGTTTTCCATCACCTCTTTCCCCTTTGTTCTTTTCCTTTTATCTCTCCCTCTCCTCATCTTACCTGTCACTCCCACTAATTAATAGCCACTACCTCAGAAACAATGTCACTGCATGTCATACTCTCCTATGGGTCGTGCTTTTGAGCAAGTGTGCGTGAGTGTCACAACAAATTGATACAGATAGCATGAATTAGAGAGGCAGATCAGCCTACATTTTACCCACTTACCCCTCCAAGTCAAAATTATGATTCTGTCTTGCTAATACAGAATTCATCATAGGAGAAATGGGCAGGGGAGACAGAAAGAGAGAGTAGGTGGGAGAGAAATGGAGGATGGGAGACAGGCAAGAGCAAACAGAGAGAAGAGAAAGACAGAAATATTGGATGTAGTCCCATAGGGGCTGGGAAATAAAATATAAAAAACCAAGATTTTGGAGAAAGACTCCCACAGTCTCTCCTCTCCTCTTCTCTCCTCATTACACTGTCAGCAGGAGTACAGCCTAAACCCCTACACCCTGCTTATCCTCAACTGCTGTATGTGTGTGTGTGTTACTTCCTGTGTGTGAGTAAGCGCTTAAGTGCCAGAGAGTCAGGCAGAAAGGTTGTGTGTGTGAGAAAAGAGAGATAATGTGGGTTAAATGATTGGATTTGATGTGAACCACAAACTTCCCTCCCTATGCCTTCTCTTCCTTTTTTTATCACTGTCTATAGCACTTGGTTGCCACGGTAACACAGCATTACCTTGTCAATGTTGAAATAATGCGGTTGTACTGCAGGGACCTTGATATGAGTGTTGTGTATTCTTTGATACCTCTTATACTGCGCCTTACACAGAAAAGCCATGCGTATAGTGAGACGGCAGACTGTGTAAAAGGATTCAAACACACACAAACATTCAAAGCAAGCACACTGTGTACACGCTGAGTGCACACGCTGGCTGGCTATTTTCCATCTGCTAAGTAAATGAGGTCTCGGGTTACGGTGGAGATCAGACATGTAACAGCCCCTGACAAATTACACAGACACTGCTGCAGCAGAAGGACAGCAGTGTGTTGAGATATTGCAGATGGGAGATTATGCATCAGATATGACAAGTTATAATTTTAAGATACTCATAGCTGTCTGTAACCCACACAGGGGAAGGCATTATCACTGTCCATCATGTCTATTATCATCGCTTACGCAATACCAAGTTTGTTGTAATCACTTCAAACCAAACTGCATCTGAGATTTAACTGTATTATGCATACAACATAATACACACACACACACACACACACACACACATATAAACTGTCTTGTTTTCTTGTATTCACAACATTTTGAATTATACTGCCCCTGAAATAAGCTAAATGTTACAACAGAAGTATCTTGGCTTCAAATAAAGATTTTTATCAGTACCAACCAATCTGACAATTATTAGGGATGGGCATGGGTGCTCTAGCGCTAGAGTACTCGATGTGGTTTTTTTTTGCTTTGTAAAAGAAAACATATTTATAATAAATGTAAACTGAACCTGCTCTTTATTAAAGTTTACATTTTTTTCAATGGGACGCAGTGATGTAGCTGCTATCTATGAATATCTGCATGGGTCCAAGTAGCAAGAATTACGGATCTGTGCAGCCAGAGATAACTTTCAGACATCACTTGATCTAACATTTGAAGCTGAGGGCCTACCAAGCATAAAAGTGATGTTTGGATATATTTGGACAAAATAAACTTAACTGCGTATCATAGATAATCTCTGAAAACCATTCAGTGCAGAAAGGTAGGCTGACCCTAACCTGCATTTTTGCCTGGGCATTTATTTAAGACCTTGTTATTACGTTCAATTTTTATTTTTTGTGAGTTCTCAAGTACTCAGTAACAATTTAATACCAGTACTCAAATATGAACATTACTTAAAATGCCCATCCCTAACAAATATTTTCTAAATGAATTGCTATGTCTACAAAAACTCAGAAAATAGTAAAACAAAATGCTATTCCCAATTTTCTTAAGCCCAAGGTGATATATTCGAATTGTTTGTTATCCATACATTTGAAAAGCTGGAATCAGCAAAAGTTTGTTTGATTATTAGATTAATCATTTGAACCCGACTGATGACTGAATGTTTTTTTTTTTGCTTAACAACAATTTTGCACTATGGACATTCAGGGTTCAAGTAAAGTCAAATTAATTCATAGAGCGCCAAATTATAACAAAGTATTTCTAAGGACACTTTTCATATCAAGCAGGCAAGCTCAGGGCTGTTATCTACATGTAAGTGAAGGCACACCGTTGTGTTTTATCAGGTAATGCGTCCCGTATTTGGAGTCACAGGAGTCAAAGCTTAACTTTGGGTGCTGCACAGAGGACTGTGTGAAACATAAGAGAGTTAAGAATTACAGGCAAGTCAGTCTGTTGCCTAGAGGACAGCTGGTCGCTCTAGTAATAAGATAGCAGCGAGTCTGTCGCTAACATGGAAAACAGCTTGGCCCCTGGTAACATGCGACTGGGCACATTACCGGAGGTGCCTTTGGTGATGACATCATAGCTGGGTCCAGTGTCACCCAGGGGCCCCTGAATATAAGCTTACAGACAGCTGAGGCCCCGGAGTTGTTAAGCAGTGTTGCCTTGGAGACGCTGTGAAACACCACTACATTTACAGGAGTCATATGACGCTTCATGAAGGTGGCAAACAGTAAAAATAACACATTGACAGTGTCTGTAGATTTGTGTCTGCATCAGCATAACACCCAAATCCTCCAGCTTTGCTCAGATGGAGAAACTAAATAAAAAGCACTGCAGGAAAACCAAGTGACTGCACACAGCATCACACACACAAATGAGCATGCAAACACTGACTACAACTTGAGGTGTTTGCACGCTTTCACAACTTTAAACACACTTATGCACAGACTGTAGATGGGTATGCCAGTCAGCATGCTATCTAAGAGAAAGCTGGGCTGTTAGCATTGAAAGATCATTCAACCTTTCAATAATGCAAAATTTTATATAATAGTTTTAATCTGCATTAACTTGATTAAAGCTGGGGTAGGCAGTTTTTTCTGGCATTGGGCAAAAAATCAATAATAACCTCTCAGCATATTGTAATTTAAGTAGTCTAAGAGACTTCTGCAACTCCTCTTAGATTTTTTTAAGGCTTTAAGGTGGGAGGATTTGGCCAATCACATCATTTCAGTAAGTGGTGTAAAAATACTACACTGTTTCAATTATCCTGTGCAAGCAAAAAGATATTTTTCCTTAAAATTATATAAAAATGATTACATAAAAGTAAACTATATGAGACAAAGAAAAGCAAATATTTAAATAATCTTAAATGATCAATATTCCTTTATCTTGGATTACTGTAAATATTTCACAACTATCTGTTATGACAGCTTGTTGGGGGGTGGTGGGAGTCTACTGGGCAATACTGCTCTAAAAGTTGCCTCAGAAGTCTTGCTTCAATCAAACAGGAACATCGTGTTGCATTTTAATGCTGTGTCTCAGTCTGTTTCTCATCCCTGAAAGCATCGCCAGCCTACATTCACCCAAAATGTCAGCACTTTTACGGTATGTGTTTGGGGATTCTTATAAAATATTCAGTCTGAAGTCTGTTTGGACTGAATTAAGCTACGCAGAACCACTTAAACTTATTTGGACTGAGCCTCCCTATCTTCCTCTGACTGTGGCTGCTGAATTTTTTCCTTCTGGTTTGGCTGTGTGGAGCGCTACAGCAGAGAGGATTTGGAGCAGCTAAAATAAGCCAAAACAACAACCACCTCCTCCACGAGAGCAGCTAAAACCACTCATAAATGTTGGAAGATAGGCTTCAGCACTGAGGGAAGGTGGGAGGGGGGTTGATGGGGAGTTATAATGTACAGTAAGAGAGGGAGAAAAAGAGGAGAGGGGTTCAGGTATGGACAGAGGAATGGAGGAGTGAGGGGAGAAACAGAATACCTTTGCAAAATAAAGCCCATATTGCAGGCTGACAGAGATAAAAGGTGCACAAAAATGACCGCAATTTGACGTGATATGAGGGAGAAGCAGTGAAAGACAGTTTCTCTCTCTCCCCAGCTCTCAGTCACTCTCTTTCAGTTGTATAACAGCGCTTCTACCTCTGAGCTACATTGTCCTCACAAATCTGCGGCACTACTATACCTTTTCAAACCTGCTCTGTGAAATTCACAACCACAGTGCTGCAAAATCCTTCCAGATACCTACTGAGCTGCTGCAGTGAAAGATTGGCCCTCTGAAGCATTTCCAGCACAAAGTAAGATGGCACGGGACGCTTCAGGATACCTGAAAATCTCTCCTTTCATCCATTTACGATGTGGCGTTAATTTTCCAAGAGATTAGGATTATACTGCTGGATGGAGCAGAGAGGATAATGGGTACAGGAGCAGGAGAAAGGTCACATACTGATCTCTCTTACAAGGCCACAGTTTTTACTTTTTAGTTCATAATACAAAATGGGGCAGTGTCCTGGATGAGAGAGGTCATGTTCTGTCTGGCAGGTAAAAGCTGTGTGGGAAGAGATGCTATTTCTGGACCATTGTAAGAGTGCATTCACAGACCCATACAATGTAGTTACAAGAGATTTCCAAAAAGTGTTATGTGATAAAATCTAAAGCTAGAAAAAAAAACTAGGGAATTTTTTTATTTTTTTTTAACTAATTTTCAGGAAAATTTCTTTTACTTTCTACCAATTTCTAGCTTATTTGGGGGGTTGTTTCTTCTTTCAGTGCCTACTGCCTTTTTTCCATGTTTTTGAAAGAAATCAAACCAATCTGCCAAGGTTTCAAAGGGTTAAAACAGGTAATGGTTCAGCATTAGCTCCAAACGTCACTTGTGATTGTGCCACCAACTTGCACTACCGAAAGCTACAACATGCAGACCTTTTTTTTATTGCTGTTTAAAAAGATTTAAATTATTATCCTAAGGAGCTGAGATGCATATAAAATAGTAAAAAATATAATACAAATTTAAATTAAAATAAAAAAAATTATAGGGGAACTATATCCAAATTCATGCATGTTATTCCTATGGTCTATGACAGTAAAATATATTAGTAAACATAAACAACTATTTCCCAAATCCAAAAACTAGAGTGCCAAAACTCATATTTGATGGGGAAAGATGTTATAGATGAAAACAAGAGCACCCAGGGAAATGATCTGAGTATATGGGTACATGTTCTGTTTTTCTAGAATACAATAAAGCTCATTTGGGTATTAAAAAGACTTTGTACTTGATGACGTCACACATTTGAGACTTACTTCTCTGGTTTCTGGCTTTGAGAGAGATTAGCTCATGTTCATAAGTATTAATTGCGTTTTCCCAGGCCATGTAAGTATTCAAATTCTTCATTTAGGTGGTGTTCCCCTTTAAGATTAAATATACTGTATACTGGAAACCTTTCAATTATCCATTTTTAAGTCTCATCAGTCATTAGTGGGGGTGATCTGTTAGACTGTTTTATGGCTGGGAACAGTCAGGCTACCAACAGCTTAGCTGTCTCTCCTTGCTTCCACTCTTAATGATAAGCTAAGCTAACTGCTGGGTAGCTGAATTATACCCAAAATGTATTTTCCAAAACGTCAAACTGCCCCTTTAACAATATTTTGATGAGCTTAAAGGGGTGATAAATTATTCTGCAACTAGATATTTAGCTCAAATCACTCAGCCCCCCTTTCAGTTCTGAGTGCATTACTCATCATTTATCATTAATTAAGTTCACTGTCTGTCCAGTAGCAAAACTGTAATTTCCAACAGTCTGGAAAGTCTATTTATGACCAGTTTAAAGGGAATTAAACATGATTTTAATGGGATGTATAAAGCATCCTCTCAACTCTCTTTCTTAAAAGCTTCATATTTTATCAGTGGTGAGATACAAAGGCCCTGAGGAAAGTCAAGTTACTTTAGAAGAAAGAGATGACTTTCATAACGCAATCACTCCCATCTTCATATATTTATGACATGTTTTTTTTTTAACATATCACAATGTAGAGTGGCCAGTAAAGGGCTATTTCACAGAGTTTCATCACACTCAGAGCCAGACGGCCAATATGGTGAAAGGCGACGATGTCTCGAGTGAGAGGAAGGAAAGAGAAAATGAGAAAGAAAGCAAATTTAGGTGAAAACAGATGGACTAACAGAGAGAAAATACAACAACAGTGAGCGGGTGAGATATAGTGTGACAAAAGGCAATGGCACACTGAGAAATAGATGCTAATAATATGCAGATGATGCAAGTGATGAAATCTGCTGGTGAGGCAAAGAGTGTTGTCAGGAAGTAAAAAGTGCTGTGTCTGTGTCTGGAGTTAAGACAGAGTAGTTTTCTTAATATCACGCTTTGTTGGTGCTTAACACACACGCACGCACCAGCATATGCCCACACACACACACACGCAGGGAGATAAAGCATAAGTCGTGCTGATAAGCCATTGGACGGAAACAAAGTCAGCCACTGTAACGAGACACTGAGGGAATACAGAGCAGTGCCGAGGGGCTTGAAGTGAAAGAGAATGAGAAAGATAAAGAGACTCAAGTGGGAGAGAGAGAATTAAAGAGTGGAGAGAGAGACAGACAGATGCAAAGACAGACAGAGAGAAACAAATGAGTATGAAAAGGAATGAACTAATAGATGCAAATAAAGACACAAGAGGGGCGAAAAATGACAGATGCAAAGACTTGAGACAGAATGAAAGAGGGAGAGAGAAATAAACAGAGATGAGAAATGATATACGACTGTCTGCAGGAAAACAATGAGTCCAAAAATGAAATAAAACAGAAGGGGTTTTCCTCACGAGTCTCTCTTCAACTGTTTTGAGATGCACACAAAAATAAACTCAAAAAGACGAATAAAGACAAAGCAAGACTCTCATAAACATTTGACTGTTATCAGGTTTAGAGGGCTATTATCAGGCCATGAAATTAACCTCTCTGATAGAAAAGGCTTTCCCAAAGAGCTTTTCAAAATTTCCCCCAGGAGACCTCGGTTCAAGTCCCATGTGAAACCAATATTCATGAGGAAAAAGTAACGCGTGCACACAGTGTCACAAAAGTGTTGCATTAATCTAACGAAAGTGAAAGTGAAACCTGATGCACTGGTATTGGCCACTTAGTGGGCTGACCCATAACTACACGGCTTACAACCACAGATAAAAAACATTTAATGGTCTGATAACATCCCTATCCGGCCATGAACACAAAACCAAATACACAAGTAGAGCTTTTCTTTTTGGAAAGAGATTTTTGTGAATAAACTGCTGCCATGGGATAACTAGCCGAAGTAGGCCACACACACACACACACACACACACACACACACACACACACACACACACACACACACACACACACACACACACACACACAAAAACACAAACAATTAATACCACAAACCATCTTGCAATGGGAACACTCCAGCCAAGATACAACAATGCACCACTTAAAACAAATGTCCGCAAGAGGCGCTTTGGTTCTGTGGTTATCCTTCAGGCAAAATATAAATTAAGCAGGATTTTTTGTGTTTATAGTTGAAATCGTCTGGATGTGTAGGCAGAGACCAAATTGTCCCTTTTTTATGAGAAAAATAGGCAGACTTCCACCCCTCCTCCCCTCTAATTTATTTCTCTCTTTTTTCAACAAATGTAAAATATGTGAAAGACAGTTCTTCTAATAATCATCTCCTCTTAAAACCACTCCATCTTTCAGTTAATTCCTCTTCACGTGTCGGCTTACTTCTCTCCCTTTCTCTGCAGTTTCTCTGTACACATCATCCTGATTGGTTTCCACACTGAAGAGATTATTCACTGAAAAAAATAAATAATAAATCATGTTTGTTTTCTGTCTCTCCTCCTCAAGTCTTCCTCTGTGTCCTCTGCCTCCTGGCGACGCTGCTGCCGGCAGCCTCCTCCTGCCCTCCTCCCTGTCTCTGCGACTCAGACGGCCTGGTGGTGGACTGCGGGGGCCGGGGTCTCTCCTCCCTGCCTCCCCTTCACCTCCTGCCTCCGGGGAGCCGCTCCCTCCTGCTAGCCAACAACAAGCTCGCCTCGCTAGGAGCCTCTGCCTTCGCTAACCTCTCCTCACTGGAGGTCTGCAGCCCTTTATTTTTAAAAAAATGTTGTCAGTAGAGTTCTTATTCATCTTGCATTTGAAAATGTGTTGTTATGTTGTTATTTAGCATGGTGTGTGCAAAATTCTCTGCACTGACCTTGCATACCAAATATCCCTCAGGACAAAAAGTGATTCTGTATAGTGACTCTCATATTGAACACACTGCAGACAACCTCTGCTCTCAGTCTGAAAAGTTAAGTCAGTCTGAAAAGTTTACAAAAGTTGACATTTTCAAGAATTTGCAGGGGCTATTCACCATTAGCATATTGTTTCAAAGTGCAGCCAAGATGATATTTAAAACTTTAGAGCTAAAAATGATGGAAAGTTTAAGTCACAGGTGGTAACATTTATCAAAGCAACTTTTTGCTGATGCTGTCACTATATTCTGAATCAAGTAAAAAAGACAAATAGTCTGGAAAAATCATGTCCCTCCTCCTCTTCCTGCTGCCTCAAACAGCATTCGCTATAATGAACCACAGCACACAAAAACTCTGCTCATAGTCATGTCAATCATCACTCATGAACTGAGGTCAAATATCATAAGATATTTGGTTGAATTTAGATTGTGAAGTCAGGTGCCCAAAATTCAGTGTCAGGACAACATTTAATGCTAACCTTAATTTGACGTAGAATACTGAAGACAGATGACATTGACATTTTGTTGGCTTGTGTTGTTGAGTTACCAAAATCACAGTACTTTCTAAATGTCTCGTGCCAATGTCATCCAGACGTAGAATAACGTTGTAAGGTATGGCGAGCATCTGAAAAATGTTGTAATAATGTCACTATTCGTTTAAAATATCATCAACCTGATTTTTATTCTAATCAACATCTTACATCTGTCAAACTTTGGTCTCCAAAGTGATGTCATATTGACATTTGATCCTTGCTGGGTAGCATAGCTAACCAAATATGAGAGATTCTGTTACTGCATTGTCTATTTCTCACCTAAAATGTTTTCAGAAACATTATTAAGTATATTGTTTAGCAGTAAAATGAGAAAGTCTGTGACACGGCTGCCATGTTGAAAACAGTCAAACGAAGCACCAAGCACCACCCGACGATCTTTGATTGGTTCTGAACTGCTGTTTTTGTTCACATGAAGCAATTAGCAATCGGAAGCACTACAAGGCAACAGAGTAGACAAAGGAACATTTTTTCAGATTCAGATTATCGGTGATATGGTGACAGTTTTAGCAAATATGAAAAAAGTTTTTTTTTTTTTTATAAAAGTTACCAACTCCAGCTTTAATGCATTTGTCTGCCGTTTATTTCCAGTATTAAATACTATCACTGTTTTTTATTACGCACATCAAGGTCAGTTCACTGTCAATGCTTAATGTACTGTAAAACTGTAATTTATCTGTTAACCCGTGAGAATCTATTCTCAACTACTTTCTTCAAGAAAATATGCAACATGTCACTGTATATGAACCTTTTAAAGAAAAAAGTCAACTCTCTAATTAGCTGAACTGGAAGACAATTTACTTCCACACTTCTGAGCATCTATCTGCTGTAAAAACAGAATTTGTTTTCCATTCTTGTTTCACTGGAGATTTCTACACTTATCCTACCATTACACTTGATACTGTGAAAAGGAGTGCCATCTTAAGCTGTAAAA
Organism: Plectropomus leopardus; assembly: GCF_026936395.1. NCBI lineage: Eukaryota > Metazoa > Chordata > Actinopteri > Perciformes > Serranidae > Plectropomus > Plectropomus leopardus. The sequence continues at coordinate 12,490,909 of NC_142197.1, read as the reverse complement.
TGTGTGTTTAAGTTTTGTAGCAGTTAATCTATTTTTAACGTCCCTCCTGGCTTAATGCATTAAGTCTCTCAGAATGGATTTCACTTTTTAATTTTGAGTCATTTTCAATAAGAACATCAGCTACGTGTCTAAAATGCAAATGTGTATGTGATTGAAAATGAAATGTTTTTGTACATTTTAGGAGCTGGACCTCTCGAATAACTATCTGGATAATTTACCAGCTGGATTATTCAGGGACATGTCCAACCTGACAAGACTGACTCTGCACAACAATTCATTAACAGTAATGGACAGAGAACTCTTCCAGGTAGGCACCGCAGATTATACGACCCCTTACTTTTAAGATATAGCTCACTGACAAGACAGCATAAACACCTTATTCATGCTGAGAATCATATCTGAGATTCTGCTAAATGTATGAACCACGCGAGATATACCATCAGATTAGTCAATCCTTCCAAATACTGAGTGTGAATGAATAAAGAAGCTACTGATACACTGTTTGAACTCCTGGGCGAGGCTCTACTGGCTCTGTTTAGGAGTAGAGCCAACCTAAGCAGTTATACACGACTGGGATCCCATCCAGGTGGTAAATTAGTAATAAACCGTTTGCTCAACACTTTCATCCACTTTTATCTGAACCAAAGCAGTCTGCATGATAAGCTTGTGTCATGACTTCACTTTGGGACCCTGAATTAAATAAGATTAGCCCACTGAGTGATGCTAGCTATGCCCCTTGGCAACAGTAAAAGAAGTCAATAATGCTAATATGAGTTTGGGGATAAAACTTTACTGTACAATGCTGTACTGTATAAGCAAAGATGGCTAAACAGAAAGCTTGTTTTGATGTTTCTACAGGGTTTGGGGGGTCTTCAGAGTTTGGATCTGTCCCTGAATGGTCTGTCCTCTGTTCCTCTGGGACTACTGGATGAGCTGCAGAGCCTCAGGTAGACACCTTTAACCTTTTGCTGGTTTTGAGGGAAATAAGCTTGGAATAATTCATTTCAACAACTGAAATTTCTAAAATTACATCAGGATATGATCATATCATCAATATATAATTGCAACAGCATTGCCAGATGGGAAATGTTAAAGAATCGTATCAGACTTCAAATTATCATATTTTAAAAAATGAAAAAAAAAAAAGTTAAAACCCAGAGAAAAAATAGGCAAAACCATGTAAATACCATTTACAGGTGCGCTGTTAAGTCCCACTTACATTTGCGGTCACCAATATGATGCACAGCTGAAAATACTGCCTCTCAGTTGTATGCCTCCACAAACTAGTCAAGTTGCAATTGAAGATATGGCCAAAAACATGTTTCGTGAGGTCATATTGACTTCTGAATACCAAATTCTAACCAGTTCATTACTGAGTCTAAGAAGATGTTTTTGCCAAATTTGAGGAAAGGCCTTCTTGAAATATCGCATTCACAAGAATGAGACACATGCACGGTCAAAGTAACCTTGACCTTTGACTTTCAACCACCAAAATATAATACCCTTATTGTGGAGTCCGAATGCACATTTGTGCCAACTCTAAAGAAATTCCCTCAAGGCATTCCTGAGACATCACATTCACAAGAATGAGATGGACAACGCAAAAACATAATGTCTCCGACCATGGTTGTTGGAAGCATTATAAAAAAACACTTCAAATTTACTGATGTGAAATATTTCATCAAACAAGGGGAAAAAAAACATTTATGTTAAAAGCTGATTAGACAGTGTGATGTTGGGATGTTGCTCTGGACATCTAGGCTACTGTCCAATTTGTTGCGTCTTTCCTCTGTGCAGTGGGTGTGTTTTTAAAATTTACCACAGCACTGGAAGGCAGCATCTGACATACCTTGACATACAGGTTTCCCTGCACTTAAAATCACAAAATGATCAGTCCATTGTGGGATTTTTGACATTATGATTGTACAACAGAGAGCAAAATTATTGTACAAATATGATAATTATTGTACACTGGCAAGGCTAAATGAACTTCAACATACGATAATATTGAATTTAGTGGACAGTAGTCGCAGTACACTACATGTGATGGTTTTCTGCATTTTTAACTCTGTGCCACATGAGTCAATTTGTCCCTTTAGTTGGAGTTAAGAGACTGAATGAAAGTTATTCTAATTATGTCATAGGTGGCTGTCTCTAGCGGGTAACAGGCTTCACGGTTTGGAGAGGGCAGCGTTTGAGCCGCTTGCCAACTTACAACACCTGGAACTGGGACACAACCCCTGGGAATGTGACTGCAACCTCCGTGATTTTAAACACTGGATGGAGTGGCTGCTGTACAGAGGTAGATGTTTGATTTATGCTACAGCTTTTAAAGAGTGCATTCGATTTCAGTTAGGGGACAGGACAAGAGGGCAAAAGAGTCATAAAGTAGCAGGAAGAATGCCTCTTCAGCTGAGAGGCAGCTAGGTATGTGTTTCCACTTGTGCATGCCTGTGCTTCTAGCAACATAATATAACCGCATCAGTGTGTGAATACACATTGCCATGCTCATTGTGTGCGTTATCCACGTGTCTCCGCAGGCTGTTTAATACATCAGATAACCACATCTGCTCTCCGCTCTCTTTTCATGTGTAAAAATCTACATTCACCGCAGCGCCTCAGGCCTCAGCTGCCCCGCTAATGAAGCATCTCTTCTCTTTTCTGCTCCATTCTCCTCTTTGCTTTATCCCTCTCTCTTCTGCTTTGCCGGGCCCTACTCCCCAGCTCAGTTCAGTACAAGTTAGACAAAGACTGACATGCGGCAGACATGATAATTTAATAATCATCAGAGCAGCAGGAAAAAAATTACAAGGAGACATTTCGTAGTTGAACATGAAAGCATGACAGTGGCTGTTAAAAGGGGAGATGATGCACGATATGTGTTATAGAAAGTAAGACAAAGCACCGAACAAGTGTGAAATGCTCGCTGACAGCAGCCTGTGTTGACTCCCATCTTCTGCGAACCACTTCCAAGCGCACGCGGTTGGGATATTTGGGGAGCGAGCTCTGTTTGCAGAGGGGATTCTTTTGTCACACGCAGAGATAAAAGCATCTGGGGGCTAAATACCACTTTACTCGTTCTGTCTCTCTATTATCTTCCGCATTTATCTCATTGTTTCTGTTGCCTTGCGCATCTGAGGGCGCGGATCAATGGCTTTCTAACACGCAACCTCGAGACGAATACTATGTGTGGAGACAAATGCAGCATGTGATGATAACGAAGTGGAGCCCCCCACCCTCCTGCCGCCTGTGGGAATTAGTGACTCAGATATTTCTCTCCTGCACACATGGCTCTGCTGAAGCCAGGCATGTCGTCTGATGAATTATAGAAGGGCTTAGTTGAGGCTATCTTCAACTTAGTGTAGAGGGCACAGCAAACTCAGTGTGTGTGTTAAGTGATGTATGACTCATCCTAGTGTTGGCACAACCACCCAACTCTCTATCTCTTCCTCTCTCTCAGTTAATTGGTAGTGCTTTAAAGGCATAAGGCATTTTATAAATGACCTCTCCCTGTCCTCCCGTCTCCGCACCTCTTTCTCTCTCCTTCAGGGGGGAAGGTGGACGCGGTGGAGTGCACACTACCGAAGGATCTGCGTGGGCGAGACATCCGTGGCGTCCCCGTGGAAATGTTTAACTACTGCCTCCAACTTGAGGATGAGAACGGCGGAGGAGGCGAGGGTTCCCGTTCCGGACAAGGAGGTGTTCCTCCCTGCAGCAGGAACGCTCTGAACCCCAGCGGGGCAACGCCAATTTCTGACAGCAGCAATGCTGGTGACGACTCTTCAAACACGGGAGGAGGTGGAGGAGGAGGTGGAGGAGGAGACCCCCCATCAGATTGCGTCCGAGCACGCTACCGACCCGTGAGCGTACGCCGCGCCATCGGCACGGTGGTGATCGCAGGTGTGGTGTGCGGCATTGTTTGCATCATGATGGTCGCGGCGGCGGCTTATGGCTGCATCTATGCCTCGCTGATGGCCAAATACCAGAGAGAGCTAAAGAAGAGGCAGCCGCTGATGGGAGACGGAGAGGGAGACGGGGAGGACAGGGAGGAGAAACAGATCTCCTCAGTGGCCTAGAGGAGCGACGGGACGGGGGAGGGTCAGCGTGTGAAAGGGTGAAGGTTGGAAGGGGTGAAAATTAAAAAGGGCTCAAAGAGGAGAGAGATGGAAGAGCTTGTTTTATGCACACAAGACAGTTCTCTCCCACTGACTCTCAAACTGACACCTTTCTCCCACTTTTTGTCTTCCTCTCTCCGTCCTCTTTCTATTTTTACCCTTCTCCCTCTCTCTAACACATACACATACACACACACCTTATCTGTTCCCTGACTTCCATTTGAAGCCATTCTCACTGCAGTATTTGTTACCAATCATCCCTCCAACTCGCCTACCAACCACCTACTGCTGCTCTTGGCTGCTGCTGAACTTACCATTATATTGGCTGAGAGGGGGAAAAAAAAAGAATTGGTACTCTCTCTAGCATGAAACATATCATTTAAACTGTTTCAAGACACTCATGGTCAGTCAGTGTTTGTAAAATTGGATCGATTATCAGGGATTTACAGTATGTATGGTATCGATTGGACCAATATTCACAATGACGAGAAGAGTTTGTGGTGTTACGTAGTGCCCAGCTCTTGTTTTGTTTGCATCTTTCTCCTCCAAAACTTCTCCAATGCCAGTGGTTCCTCTGAAAACCCACCCAGATCCCTTCACCCTCGTCTGGCCTAATGCTCCTCTGATGTTCCCTTGGACCTCTAAGACCCAAAGCAACAGCCAATGTTGGACATTTTAGAGGAAATGAGGGAAACTTTATGAATAAACACAAAGAGATGTCAATTATATAGCCAACGCCTCGACTACAGATAGGATAGAAAATCAAACAGAGTCTCCTGAGTCTGTTAGGGGCGTTTAAAATGAAACAGGAAACCCATTGGATCGGCAAATGGATGAGACCTTTCAAATAAATGAGGTCAGAGACAACTGTTAGATATTCTCCCCTATTTGGACCAGATCTGTTTCTCCCTGGATCTTCTCTGCACCTGTAACATCCTCCAGGTGTCAGAGACTAAAGGGGAACAAACTATTTAACCTGGAATTTGCTGTATTTGTCACTTTTGCTCTGAATAAGGCTCTTGCTTCCCTTATGCTTGTAAAATGACTCTGATCGATACAGACAGATCAAAAGCCTCTTATCATGACAAAAAAGCGGTCAAACAATTTTTCTGGTATTCCTTGGACTATGCTGATAAGTATTCACAGTTGTGTCAATGAAGTTATGGGGATTTAAAGGACAAAAGACAACAAATATTCATTTACAGACTGATTTCACCCCTCAGAGGTGAATGTTTGCTACTACGGCACGGAAGCACTATCTCAGAGAACCCTGTCTCCCAACAAGGACTACAAAACTTCATCTGAGGACTACAAACTTCAGACTCCTGCACTTTATTTCTCTAATCAAATCCCCTCTGACATCCCTCTCTCTCCTCCCTTCCCTCCCTTTCTTTCCTAAAAAGGACGATTTGCCCAGAGGGATTATAACGAATAAGGGATTCAACAAAAAAGACGCTGCTATTTTTCCCCCCTCCTCTCCCTCCTCATCCTTTTATCTCTCCATCCATCTTTCCATCTTGTGCTATTTATGGAAAGCATTTCACACTTCCTTAAAGACTTCCTTTCCTTTCATCCGTCTCACATATTGTTGTCCTTGTGTTTTTCCTCAAAGGTCAGCAATATGCAATGAAAGTTTTGTCACCTTAAAAATTCTGTCACCGCCAAAGAGTCCTTTAGTTATGAACTTTGTAATCATCACTTACTAGAGATGAATCTGTTTGATTAGCACTCTCTCATTCACAAAAAAATGTTTGTTTGATTTACATAGTGTTTTCATAAGTATTCATGTCATGAAATAATTATGTAAACTTTCACATTTTATGATTAACGAAGTAGGACACTTGTGATCTTAAAAATCTGGCTTTCATTGCATATTGCTCCCCTACAGTAAAACTATTGTACCCTCTCAATTTTTAATTGGCTGGAAATAAACTATGTTAACAGTGTGTTATCTTATACCTGGGTATGATGCAGATAAATATTATTATATTAGTCTCTGATATGGTGTGTTGGCCCAGCGTTCCCCCCAAAATGTTTTTTTTTTTTTTTGATGTAACTGTTTATGGTTTTCTGAACTAATTCATGATGTGTGTGTGTTATGTTGTGTTAATGACTTCTATGTTTTGTTTTAGGTTTAAATATCTCTGTAATGTTTGTTTATTTGTCGTGTTAATTTATTTGTATTCAGTAGTTGGTGAAGTTTCTGAAAGAGAAGTAGAAAGAGTTTGGCCATTGAGAGTAAAAAAGGGCCCCGAGCTGCTGCCTCGTCTCTGATATTTATTAGCAAGACATTATTTAGCAGAGTCAAATAAGTGACGGGTTACCATTTTAGCTTGATATGACTTTTTATGTTAAGCTATAGGACCAACTTTATCTCTTACAAATAACTTTTTATTTTGCACCTTATTTGGAATTTATGGAGCAGAAAGAAACATACGCAGAGGAAAATTTTGCTGCCACAATAGTTGTTTCTTTGTCTTTGAGAAATAAATCAGTTTCTTAATTGGAGATTACTAAATTCTGACGTGTTTTTCCTGAACTCCCTTTAGGAGAAACAAGGAGCAAATGACTTAATCAGCAGCAATTCTTTTGGTGTGCTCATAGGCTCCTCAGAAATTTTTCAACTCTGAGAAGGGATACAGAGTTGAGAATAGTTGAAGTTTTCTTTTAGTTCTTACTGTTATCAAGAGCTGATTGTTTCAGACGTAATAAAGATCAGTGCAGTGAGCGAGGAAAAAGAGCATTTCAAGATCTTAAATTAGGATCAGGCTGAGACAAGAGGAAGGCTATTTCTCAGGAGCTGAATTTCTTTAGGTACTGCCTGTATTGTAGTATCACTATCAAAATAACAGACAGAACTTTTTAATATAGAAGATGTTGGGTTCCAGCTTTTTTTTCATTTGGGTATCATTAAAATATCCAAACAAAACATGGTTAAAATTAAACTATGTAGATCACTGTTTGTAAACTTGCTCGACAGCGAAACTGAAAGTAAGAGCCAACACCAGATTCATTCTTGTTTGGCATTACACCACACTATATTTGCAATTTTTCTGTGCTGCTCTTGGATGCCCGCTGCTTTTGGTCTTATTAAGCCCCGACCTCATCTGAGTGCTGTGGGGGTACAGGACGATAAACTCCTGGAGCACAGAAAATAGGAATATCAGAAAATACAGGCAGAGGGCAGAGTGTCTGCTAATAGATGCAATGCCACACACTTCTAGTGGGTCATAAGTGATGATTGAGAGGGATTAACTCTGTCTGGGTCTATACATATTTATTTTAGGAAAATCCTGCATAATATATCTTAGGCTGTCCTTAAGATATGGCAACTAATCCAAGTTGAAAAGGCGTTAGCAAAAGGTTATGGTCCTGGTTATATAATAAAAATGTCAAGGCTAATGCCTTGTATGAGAAGGGACATTACATCAAAGAAACCAGCTGTGTCAGCAGAATAACATGTTGGCATTGTACGTTTCTGCAACCACACATATGTTAGTACATTTTACACATATGAAATAGATTACAGGTATAGGAGCTTAGTTTTCCATAAAGAGGAGGGAATGGAGGATGATGTGACACTTAAGTGAGACGGCTGCCAAACCGCAGACAACAGCAGACCATCGTTTAAGAACAACAAAAGAAGGTGTTCTGGAAATGTTTGCCAGCTTCTGCAGCTACCAAACCGGGTATTTTAAACCAAAATATGATGTTTTCCTAAACTTAACCAAGTTTTTTTGCGCCTAACCCTAACCACGTGATAACCATATCAGTGTCACAACAAAAAAGTGAAAATTGAAACATAGAGAAACGTTGTTTTGACATATCTGTTACATATAAAATGCACAAATCTAGTATATCCTTGGTTTGCAGAGATGTACAATACCAATATTTATTCTAGTGACTGGGTTGAAGAAGTCAGCATTGGAGAAACACTTATATTCCCCTTTCTCTTACATTTTGCTGAATCTATGAACATTATACATATTTTTGAATTAGCAGTGATACCCCAGAATAGTTACATATATTAAAAATTATTTGTAAGAGACTGAGCTGGTCTGAGGTCAAGATGCACAGAAACATGGAGAATTGTTTGATCCTGCATTGCAAATTTAAGTCTAGCTGCACTTCAGCAACAATGGTCACCTCACTAATGTAAAGAGATAGAAAAGACAAGCAGGTGAAAATAATTTAGACATAGACACAAATTAATAAGTGCTGACTTCAAAAGGGATATTTTAAAAGGATTTAAATGGGATAAGGTGTGAGCATAGCCATTAATTTGTCAGGGACGCCAAGGCAGTAACTAGAAAAAGAGACAATGGCTAAACTCTGTCTATGAATCAAGAAACATTGTCCTCTCACCCCCTGGTCTGCAGGTCTTGTGCTGTTGGTAGCTAAGTATCTTAGCTAGCTGAAACCTGTTCCTATAGCCTGTGTGTGTAAAGAATAATAAATTATAGTTTGTTACGTAAAAACTGCAGCAGCCATGATGACTGAGGGCATCAAAGACAACACTGCCCGGAAATCTATGGTGTGTTGTGTCATTACGATGATTGTGATTATGACAATGATGATATGATGGTGATGATGAAGCATTTCCTGGTCAATATGCATTGATTTAAATAAAACATGTTACACTTATGTCAAATTTACATCCAGACCACTTATAAGCTTTGAAGGACAACTCAACTATCCATTCTTTAAAAAAATATCAACATCGCAAACTAAAGCAGATATCAACATTTTGTCTGGAATTACATTTGTTTTCTCATGCTGCATTCATACGCCTTTCATATGCATTTAAACCTTTAAAACCTAAGCAAATTGGTCAGATTTCCTTTAAAACATGGCGAAAAAGGCAATAAGCAACATGGCAAGAAGTGTCCCACAAACTGCAAGAAATTAGGAAATGATGACAATAAAATTACCTGAAAATTTGTTTCAAAAAAGGGTGAGAGAGAGGAATTATTTTAAATGAATATTTATTTTGTAAAAATGGGCAAAAATGTCCAGAAAACTATATCTGTAATGAGTATTATTATCAGAAACATTTTTTCCTATCTTACCCCCCTTTCTTAAATGTATTTTATTGGATTTATTGGATTGTATTTTTCCCCTTTTAAAACCCTTTTTTCTTCCTTTGTTATGTGCTTAACTTCAAATAATTTTCTTGTATCTCACAAAATGTCACTTTTTTCCATTATTTTGACTGAAATCAGGCCAATTTCCTCAGGTTTAAAAAAAAAAAACTTAAAGGAGTGACAGAAATTATTTGAATTTCAAATTATGTTTTTGGGTTAAAAAGAGAGCCAGAAAAGAAGATGTCCGCAGATACAGGCTGAAGGTGAGCTGGATTAGATACACGGGTCAAATGAAAGCATAAATCAGTCATGATAGCTCCACTGTACTCTGTACCTTATCTCATTTTCTCTGTCCTTTGCCCTCTATCTCCTCTCACCTTTCTCTATTTCTCATCTTCTCTCTCCTTCCCTACTCCTCTCACTTATCTTGTCTCCATTTATCTTTCTGTCGCCTCTTCTCCCATCATTTTTTTTTATTCTTTTCACCTTCTTTTCTCTCATCTCTGCGCTCTTTATCCTTCGCTCTGTCTGGTCTATTGTATCTTATTTTTTACCTCCTTTTCTTCCTCGTTTTTATCCCTATTCCTCGCTCCCTCTCCCCCTCCTCCATGTCAAATATTTTTCTCTGTCTTTTATTCTTTCCCTGCTCGCTCTGTTTTTTTTTTTATTTTTTATATACCGACTTATCTCGCTTTCTTCCTCTCTGTCTCCCAGTCTGCTTCTCTGTCAATAGGAGCGTATTAGATTTATTTACATACAGCCTGTCACTTCTGCCACAGAGATATACTAATCCATTGCTGAGCCTTTGAGGAGTATAAACACAGTGTTTTTGTAGTCACTGTTGACTGATTTTGGATCAGCCTTGGAAATACCAAATCCTTGGCCTTCATCACAGGCAGAGAAATTAAATCTGCCACCAAATCAGCTTGAAAGCTAAACCCAAAATGATACTGAGACGCTGGAATGGGTTAACTGACCGCTTCTGACACTGATCAGACAAACACTGACACTCAGTGGTCAGAAGTGGAATCACAACCTTTTTTGGCACTTATGACCATGCAATTTTTTTCTCATTTGCTTGAACACATTTGTCCATTCAGAAGTTATATTTACGAAATTCTCAGGCCTCAACTGAGGGTCAAAAATGACGCACTGTGTTTGTGCAAGAAATGGTAATATTTCCATCAAACAACGCAACTTGTGGTCCAATGAATATATTCAATCAATCCCTACACAATGAAAAAAAAAATTAAATATGGCTATTAAAACCAAAACCCAAGAGTTCTGAAACTTCTACAGTCACATGATACCTACATTTAATCATTTTGGTACCCAAATCTAGAAAAAAAGACTTTTGGATGGTTTTGTACGTAGACAATCACTGCAAGTTTTCTTTAATTTAATGCAACGTACATACAACTCATACAGTTTGTGGTGTGGTGCGTGGAGCGGTGTATTTGACAGAGTTGGCAGTTCAGTGTGCTGAGATGCCACCAAAATGTTTAAAAGTATGCTGGAATTTTACACAACTGAATTCTTCCGTTCACACGATGAAGTAGAAAACCAGAATCACCACTTTACGGTTGTATGCATCCATGCACCAGTCAAGTTGCACTCACAGTTTACATCCATGTCTGTGGAAACATGGATGCTTCACACACATCCTCCCCGCAGCAGCAAAGGAGATGTGTGCAGCAGAGTTTTAAAGTGGTCACCCAAGACTGGTGTCACCAATTCCGTATCTGACCAAATGTCTCCCTTTCTGTTCCTGACTTATTTTGACGTTTGTGCTACATTTAAAGAAATCCCTTCTACTTGTTCTTGAGATATTGCATTCACAAAAATGACACGAACAAGGTTACAGCGACCTTGACCTTTGACCACCAAAATCTAATCAGCTAATTGTTGAGTCCAAGTGTGTACAAACGGGCGTACAAACTGAAAACAACATGTCTCTGACCTTGGCTATTGCCAGCGCAGAGGCATAAAAAGGTATCAGCTGAAGTACTCTATTGGTATCGGTATCCGATTGGAATCGGTGTTGTAATTTTTTAAACTATGCCCAGCCCCAGTCAATATGAACTGTTTCAACCTTAATTTGTGCTTTATGCCATTTTTAATACTTCACATAGTTATAGTATGTGCAAAAAAAGGTAAGGCTCTCCACCTGCAAAGTTTTCTTCATTCATTTTAAAGTATTAAATTCATTATTCAATTTTACGGGCCTTTGGCTTCTTTGATCCATGCTTGCGAATAGCAACACAGAGCTCGCTTCTTCTATAGATGGATAAGGACTGGTTGCTGTCTCAAGAGCTGTGCAAAAGAGTTTCAGACAGGTTCATTAGAGAGTCATTATTATGCAAATAATTTCTTTTAGCTGTGAATAGATGTGTTTCTCTTTTGTTTAACACAGTTAATCCAAAACAGATCTTTGTCAAAGAATATTTCAGCGTTGAACAGATGGTCTACTTACACAACTAAGCCGTCTATGCAGTAGAAAGATGCAAATACTTTTGAAATCTGTGCTACATGACCAGAGAAAACAAACACCTACAACTACCAGAATGCACTGCTCCACATCGGACCAATTCATGCTCCCAATGGTGGGAGATGTAATGCAAGCTATGCCGTTTTGAGATAGCAAACAATACAGTGGCGAGAAATAGGCTACGCAGTAACAGAATCTCAGTTCATATTTTATCAGCACTGCCTTGTTTCACATTTTGATTCCAGTATTTTCAGCCTCCAACTTAACAAACAGTACACAGCATGGCGCCTGCTTCTTGTTCACAAATTCTCGTATTACAGCCAAACACACCCACATTATTACAATATAAAGCTGATTCAAAAATTGGCAAAGTATCTCTTTAACTGATTTGAAAAAGGGTGTGGAAAATGTGTGAAACCAATGAAAAAGTGTTAAAGCAAGACAAGACTTCTGCTGTGCTAAGAGGGTGATGGTAAAGATCAAGTGTATCCTAGTTTCATTAAGCGTGTCTTCGCCATCGAAAAAGTGTAATTATTTGCATTTCAAAGAAAGTTACCACCTCAACTATAAAACACAGCAAATAGAATCTTTTGTCCACTGTCATGCTCAATAAATGAACTGAGGATGATTTCATCCAAAAAGTGCTTAAGTATTACATGCTCCATACATGTCAGACGATGGTAACGACACACTGAAGCTGTAAAGCAGTTTCTGTGTTGTGTTTGTGTACAGTGTTTACATTGCATTTTCTGAATTTATAGGGGAACCTCATATAATCTACATAAGTAACACACACTTATACAGGTATAGAATTCATGCCAAATGCGGATACAGTACAGTATGTGTGTGTGCACTCCATGACAGGACAGCTTTTAAATATCCTCGTGTTCAGAAAGTAAACGTGACCCTCGACGAGAAAGTTGCTCTCGCCTACGCAGCAAGGAACAGATGTAAAGAGGAAGTGAGCAAACTGATGAATAAGAGAAAGAATGACAAGACAGCGAAAAGAGAGTAACAAGGGCAAGAGGGAGACAGGGAAAAAAGAGCGGGGAAGGGCGACAGGTCTGACAGCTTTAGAAGTGCGGGGTAGAGAAAAGAGAGATGTATGTGAGGCTTTAACAGGGTAAGGAAGAATGTCAAAGGATGAAACACAATGAGTAGTGTGTGCATGTGAGTGTGTATCTTTGTGCGAGGGTGTGTTAAATAAAGTCAGAGAGAGCAAGTCCATAAAACATTGATACTGCCTTTCCCTCTGTGTTGTTACTGAAGTGAAGCAGCTGGTAGAAAAGCCTCTCCACTTGACACCCAGTGATGCCGCGGTGGATAAAAAAACATCTATGACCTTTGACCTCTTATCGGTGATCATCATCAGACAATCTGCCACTAACATACACAACTAGAAAAGTGCACTCAGTCCAGTGCAGATCTCTGCCAGGTAGCCACCCGAGCTAACGCCGGCCATTCTAGATGATTCATTTCAACAGAAGCTAAAAAAAATACACAGCTCGTCTATTTTTCACAGAGCTGCAGTGCATAGCACAGAGTATATCAAGATTTCCTGCTAACAGGTACTGTGAGTTAAATGTGCATACAATGTATTTATGACGAATAACGTATTTTAATGACACAGCCGGAAATCATTTATTCCATGTCATTCATGACTGGACTTTTAACTTTGTCTCGAGGCTACAGCACAACAAAGTAGCAAATAACAACAATAAACACTACAATTGACAAAAACAATAACCATTTTACTACATATACATGTGCACACAAAATGTTAGGCTGACTGGTCCAGTAGTTTTCAAGATTAGCTGCAGACAGACAAATACACATCCTTTCCCTGGCCAAGATAAAAATCAGTTGCTCTTTACATCATTTAAATTACCTGTACTACAAATCTTTTACTTTGCGTCTTCTTGAATAAATATTTCTTAATACTGTACTGTCATGTAAATGCTGTTTTCAAATATAATACTTATTTTAGATCTTTCTGCAATAGCAGAGCTCTGTTTTCCACAGACTGTGATGTTATTGTTTCCAAATAAGCAGAGACAGAAAGAAGGAAGCAAAACAGAGAAAAAAGAGAAAAAACGTAAGAATGAGAGGCAGTAAGATTAAGAGAGAGACAGCAACACATCTATTTTGAACTCTTTCTCACTTCTCCCTGTTTTCCACTTCCAAATATAACACGATTTTCACACCTGAGACAATTTCTACGAAAGCTGTGAAATACAGATAAGCGCGAGTGTTTGTGTGTGTGTGTTTAAGTGTGTGTGGAGTGTTTTTCTGTCCGTCTGTCAGCATAATGAGACACAAAATGCATGCAGCTATACGCAGACAGCACACACACAACTGCTGCTGTGAGGACGCAGTTCCAGTTGTCTCACTCAGATAACTATGACTGATGAGTGTGTCAGTCACAAATGGGCTTACCCAGACAAAACACACACACACACACACACACACACACACACACACACACACACACACACAGTAACACACACATCAGGAAGCAGTGAAACAAAGCCATAGACTACGAGCTATAAGTCAAGCAGACACCACACACATAGCCATCAGGAGCCTGAGCTAAATTAAAGATTAGGAGCTACTGAAGAAAACAAAAACAAATGCAACAAAGTTACAGTACTGTCCAAGTATCTCATCACAAATTTCATTTAGTAACTGTTCTGGACCGTTCGATCATTACACATGCTGCCACCAAAATCACAAACTTTGCACTACATATCCAATATGTTCACTATCGTTCAACATACTTTTGTGTACATACACAGTGGTATGTATCTTTGCAGATGCACTGAGCTGTAATTCACGTCACTTCCTGAGAGTGTCCTTGCCAGCTGGTGACGCCTAACCGTGGTAACTTGTGCCAACCTCAGCTCAACTGGCAATATAAATAAATAAAGAGTTTGAAAGATTTTTCTTCGCAATTTTTCCCTTCATTGATAGGACAGCTGCACAGACAGGAAAGGGTAGAGAGTAGGGACAAGTTGGATTGAAATCCAGGCTGCTGCCAATGCCTCATACTTTTATATACTTATACATAAACTGGAGTATTATCGATGTTACAGTCTGCTGATTGTTGTCTGTTGTGACTGTTGTCCCCTGACGCATTGCATTGTGAAATACAATATATGCTGACAGTGTCCTATGTTTTCATACTGTACTATTTTACCAGAAATAGTACTCAATTCACAAAGTATTAATTGCGTACGAAGGTTTCGAACATGCTGAAAAAAAATCTAAATTTACTGAATAGGCATTGAGATAAGATTCTTAAATTCTTTACTGGCAGTATTTTGTGAATATTCTCTATTATCTCTATTCACATTTAATATATACATTACATATATTTTTGTATCCACAGTAATTACTTAAATGTGAAATTATCGTATGTCTACTGTTTCCGATATTTTTTAAATTAAAAAAAGTTTATTGTTAAACTGTAAAATAAAATTACTAACATATCAGAAGTATCTTGTCATCGCCTTTTTATCATTACTGATACTGATCTCAGTATTGGCCTCAAAATCAAGTGTTCGGCAAGCCAAGGTATAACCACAGTGTCTGTTTAAATGGTTTTTCCTATCGTACATCTTTACATTTTAGACAAACTGCACACAGCTCGAAAAAATGATCTTGTCATCAAATGTCAATGTCTTAGAGCAACTTCCAGTGGGAACAAAAAACAAGCTAAACTCTTTTTCTTTTCTGTTGCAACAAAACAAAACCATGACCAAAGATGCGAGTCTGTCATTAGTTTGTCTTGGCCTTAATTTCACAACACAATGAGCATGTCTGTGACAAATCAGCACGTCATTGCCAAAATGATTAGAATGCAATGCTACCAGCAATCAGCATCCAATCAGCAAGTTCACGTCATAAACAAATCAGCCAAGTGAAAAGTGAAACTGCAAGAAAAGACAGACAGGGATAAGAGAGAAAGAGCTGAGAATGAAGAGGCAGAAGATGATTCAAACATGTGGAGGGAGTGCGCATTGTAACACATAAAGAAAGTAAAATAAATAAAATTAGAAGTACATGTGAGGGAGAGAGACAGAAATCAGCAAAAAAAATTTGTGTAAAAGATAGAAAAAGAATGTGTATCCATAAAAAAAACCAAAAACTGTCACCCTACCTCCAGCGATGGCAGTTTTCTTGCCCACAGTAACAGAGACAGCAGTAGTGGCGATCACTATCCTCCCCGCTGGTGGAGAAACACACACACAATTAGCAAAAATTTACAGAACTTTTTCAACACACGCATGCAGAAACATGGGTGCATGCTTTCACATCAAAAACACACACATATTCCTTCCAAATGTGTACACATGCTTGAGAATATGCATGCACGGGAGCTGAAAAGGAAAAATGTTCCCTGAAATATTTATTTTCTCACATAGTGAATTTGCAAGTCTGTGGCACTTACTGTGATAGTGACAGCTGAAGTGATAGTACAGATTCGCCAAAATGTGTTTTTGTAAAATATGTGGGTGACAGATTGAGTGAGACTCGGTTGGTAATATTTAATACAGTCGTGCATTCGTCTTGTGTGTGCCTATTCAAAGCCACCATGCCAGCTGATGCCAACCAAGCCACAGATTCAAGCCAGATTAACATTTTAAGTGTTACGTAACACAGAATATGAGAGCTAAATGACTAACACACTCATAACAGAGGGACTCTGTGTGTGTCACTAAGTGTTTCTATGTGCCCTACGTTTATATTTTTGCATAACGGTCATGCATTCAGGAAATACCGCATTTTGTATGAGAATATTTCTTTGTGTGTTTACCATCAAATATTTTAGCATAATGCAGCACAAGGTCAAAGGTACAAGCTAGATTTATTTGTCATTTTTTTAAAATGTGGTTTAAGAAGAAACGAAGTTAAAGGTAATACAGCTAACACACTCCATGAAATCAGATTTTTACTTCTCAACAAAAATTCATTTAAGAAAAGAGAGGTAACTCAGCACAATGCAAATGAACCAGAAAGCTTGTTGATTCCCTGCGAGAGGTGAGGAGAGGAGCTTCCTGTACTTTAATTGCATGCTCATGCAGTGATGGAAAGACAGACGGAGGTGGAGGAATGAAACAAGAAAAAAGGGACATAGAGCTAGAAAAAGAAAATAAAGATGGTTGAAGAAATGGAAAACTGAGACCACAGGGCCTGTCATGCTTTGAAATTAGGGGTGAGAAAGACCAGGACGAGAATGAACAAAAGGAGGCGGCGTGCCAAGTATAAGTAAGAGTTTTCCTCTACCCTCCTCCTCCTCTTCTGCCTCCCTTTGTTTTCTCCCTCCCTCCTCCGCTTGGAGCTCCACCTCCTCTGCACTCGAGGTGGTGCTATAGTCAGCCTCATAGTCCCTGAATACATCTGAACACAACAAACTACATCTAACATCAACCTAAAACATATGAAATACACTTTTTTTACATTTATACTTAAATGCCAAAGTTTGAAATGATGGCAGCATGATAAAATGTTTCATCACGGTATATTAACATGAAACATTTATTGCTATCTTAAACAGGACTAAGAAATAGAGCTTTAAACTTTTTCTAGTGTGAACATCCTATATGGACTAGTAGCTTTGAAAGGGACAGTTTACACCCAAATAAAAAATACATATTTTTTTACTCTCACCTGTAGTGCTATTTATTAAACTAGATTGTTTTGGTGTGAGTTGCCAAGTGTCGGAGAAATTTGCTATCGAATATATGCAACAAGATGGCACTTGACTTGTGGTGCTCAAAATGCCCCCCCAAAAATATATATATATAGGGCTGTCAGCATTACGATGCGATTAAGGTCCATAAGTAACTTAAATTGTGCTAATCTCTGGCCGACATCCCTGTCTTTAAGAGGCCGTACCGGGCTGATGACCTAAGGAATCCAGTGGTACCAACCATGTCATACTAGATTTTTAGGAAGGGGGGCAAACAACGCTCCAAGGTTAAGATAAATTTTTGGGATGGAAAGACAGCATGGCCATCTAACAGGGGTCCCTTGACCTCTGACCTCAAGATATCTGAATGAAAACGGGTTCCATGGATACCAATGAGTCTCTCTTTTACAGACATGCCCGCTTTATGCTAGTCCCATGCAATTTTGTGTTAAAAGGCAGACATCTTTATGGCCCTCCAACACTCGACAACTCACACCAAAAACAATCTAGACTGATAAATAACATCACAGATGAGAGAGGGAATATATATTTTTGATTTCTAAATGTAATGCCATCTGTAGATTTAACACATGCAGTATAAAAGCTGCTAGGTGTGGGGTTTAGATGCTGTGTGTAATAATAAACAATCTATAAAACACAACTTTATTTAATCTGAACCTATGGTTAAGTGGGGAGGTAGATATACACACACTCACGCTGTACTTTGTCATGAGGGAGGGCAGTGTTATCAGCTTTGCACTCAAAATACCACAAAATTACATTTAAGTCTGCACTATTTAGTAAGAGATTAAATTCAAAATCCTGTCCTTTGTTGCTGCCTGAAGCACTTTGCAGCAAACATGTTTTTTTAAAAGTACTTTGAAAATACATTTCATTCCAGCAGAGCTAAATAAGAAAATTAAATCCGGAGGCAGAGAGGGGTCAGGCTCAAAATCCCGTCGTTTTACTGTCCGCCATGTCTAGACTGCATATTCAGATGGAGTTA
The DNA here is from genome assembly GCF_026936395.1 of Plectropomus leopardus. Lineage (NCBI taxonomy): Eukaryota > Metazoa > Chordata > Actinopteri > Perciformes > Serranidae > Plectropomus > Plectropomus leopardus. The sequence continues at coordinate 12,472,524 of NC_142197.1, read as the reverse complement.
AGTGTTAGTATGATGTGATGATAAAAATGATGTCAGTTAGCTTTGTCAGTCTCGAGCTGCTGATTATTTTTCACAACATCAAAATTCCCAGAATATGAACTGATGTGAAGAATAAACCTAAAAAGAACATTCATTGACACTGAAGTGACACTTCATGGGCACTTTTTGAAATTTTCCAAACCTGTGTTGGATACAAACTACATAAATGTACAACAATGTAAACAGACGGGAGCGGTTACAGCCTGCAGGCTGTAGAGAAATGAGCCTGTCACTGAGAGATTTTTGGCTCAACCTGCTGAACGCGGCTGAGAAAATTGGAAATAAAAAAAGCACAGAAAGTGTTTTGTGTCCGTGCGTGTGTGTGTGTGTGTGTGTGTGTGTTTGCTCAGTAAAGGTATATCCTTTACCTCTTGTCTCCTGTCTGGGCATGTAGTACAGAAACTTCCCAGCTGGGTACTCGGATGCTCTGCGGTACCACAGTGGGAAATGGTCCAATGTGAACATATTCTCCTTGTCTGCGGAGGTCAGGAAAGTCCTGTGGAGAGATAAAAATAAACTTAAAAAGAGAAACTTACATATCCTGACTTATTATCAGGAAAAGAAAAGAAAGAAAACTGAAAAGGAGGACACAATAAAGAGCACATCAGGCAGATTTGGAGAAAGTTGAGGAAGGAAAAGAGTGAGAAATGCATAATATTGTGCTCATTACCAGCTGCCCTTTTGTTGACCACCAGAGGGCGAACTCTCACCTTTAATTCCAGCTTCTATTCAGCTCTTATATTACTATCTCTCTCATAACTCACTACATATGTTTTAACACTCGATTTATCCACTGTTTTAAACCTTTTGGTTGTAGACATTGAGGTTTGGTGTGATGATATTTAATATTAAAAATGACAGTTATTCTAACTCACTTTGCAGTTCTTTTCTCAATTCCAGCGTATCTCTGAAATCTCATCAGGCCTGAACGAGTCCCCAAGAATGCTGTTTCTACCCCATCGTCCATACTGAAAGACAGAGAGAGAACATGACACAAACAAAAAGAGCAAAACAGATAGAAGGGTGAATATTTTCAAAAAATAAAGGGATTAATTATGTTGCTTTAACTTATCATCATGAAGTAAATGTGGATTACACAATATAATAGCTATACAATAAAGACACCATCAGTGTTTAGATTGGTTTTGTATAAGGCTCGCTTTCACTGTGCAGTTCTGTCTGCCGCCGGGTACGATCTCCCAGGAAATGAAGGCTTGATTTACAGCACAAAGGAAGTGTGTCCAGGGTTCCTGCAGCTTAAGGCAAAGTAGATTTAAGACTTTAAGACTATTTTTAATGCCACTCGCAATAAAGTTTGAGACCAACTTCCTCATAACCAAAACTGAAAGCCAATTTTTTGTCGAACTGTTTATTGTTTCATAAAACATGACTTTTTTGTCCATTGAAAAATTTTATAATCTATGTCAAATGTTGAAAAAAACAGCCTTTTTAGTGGTGACCAGATGGAATACAATGAGCAAATTACATTATCATAAACATATATATTTGGTTTACCAAGAGTAGGGGGAAATATCTGGCATTTCTGGCTGTTTCTCTGAGCCATTGTGTGTTTCTGTCTGCATGTGAGATTCCACTGCTTGGATTCCCATCATAACTAGTGTAAGTTACCAAGTATGCTAAGATTTTACGATGCAAAATTAGAAAAACATGATTCATAAAATCCCACTTCCCTTGTCTGAGCATTCTTAAGACTTTTGAATTATTAATTTAACTTCATTTACCATCAATTAAGGCCTAGGATTAATAAATTACATTTCTTTTAACTCTTTTTTAGGATACGTGGGAACCCTGAGTGTGTCAACCATTGGGCAACTAAAACAGAAGGATAGCACTTTTATTTTTTCCCAATAGTTATTGGTAGCCATCCTCAATGTAAGTCCATATATGTAGGTGCTACCCCCAGTAGCAGAAGCAGCGGACGGTGGAACAACTGAAGTAACTGTGGTAGCTGCTGGGCTCTGAGGAAGATGGAAAGCAATCTAGTTGTCTTTGGGACAGCAGCAAAAACAAAAATACCACTTGGAAAGACTTTTTCCACTTGAAACATTTATGTGGGTGTGCAAGTGTGTTACTACAGTTGGTAACTTTAATGAAAATAAAAGCATCACAGTGACCGAGTCACAAACTTTCTAATTTTACAGCTGAACAGTACAATAAAATATGTTTCTGAAACCAATCTTTGTCTTTTCTATTTCTAGAAATTACGAACTACAGCTTTATTACTCACCCAGATGTGTTGAGCATGAGTGCGGTCCAGTAGGCTTCCATAGGAGCCGTGACCACAGCATCAAATAGAGTTTGCTGCAACAACAGCTCATCGCCTGTAGAGAGGAGAAAACATAAACAAGAGGAAGACGAAAAATAGATATTAAGTTTTGAGCCAACAGTTTAGAAGATAAAAATCACAGTGTAACTACAAGAGCCAAACAATAATGCTGAACAAAGGCCAGACAAAATTCAGAGAGAAACAATAAAAAAAACCCAATAACTACCCATACCAACAAGAGTAAGTACAATTCAAAGAATATTAGCAGTAAACACATAAATAATAGTACTAGTAATGAAATTAAACATGATCAGGACAGAATAAAAGAATAAATAAAAACAGAAGTTGAATTAAAATAGACAACATCGCATAAAAGCAAGTATACAAATACACAGTATTGCAGTATTGTTCGAGTTGCAGGATTAAAGCCTGTTTTATTTTTCCCAATTTAAAGTTTTTAGGGGAAACTTACACTCCAGATCTGGTTCTTTGCCAGTGAGGTATAGCACCACAGCCTGCAGCTGGCTCAGCTTACGATGGGCTGGGTCTATGTCTGTCTCACAGTAGGTCCTACAAGAACACACACACACACACACACACACACACACACACACACACACACACACACACACACACACACACACACACACACACACACACGACAAAAATGTACTGTAGTCATATTTTCATGAGGATCTACAACCATAATATCCATGTCTGCTAGTTACACAATACTTACCATTCGCTGGCTATGCTCAGGTCTGGAGCCAGTAAGTCATGGAGACCTAAAGCAAAAAAGATACGAGAGAGAGAACGAAAAAAAACAGTAAGCCAGGAACAAACAAATATACAGAAAGCCAAGACAGAAGAAAAAGACTCACCCTCTTCAACAGAGACGTTTCCAATGAAGATATACTCTCCATATCCTCGAGTCAGCACAATACCCAGACTGATCACACATACAGAAGTTATTTGTTATTGGCAGGATGAATCTTATGTTATTAGGTGTTATTTCTTATGATAGGTATTTGTTTCTACTTTGATTCTCGACAAAATATTACTGCTAACTTTGATGCTATGTTTTTGCAATTAATTATTTCATACAGGCAGACATCTGTTGCTTTGTTGAATATGATGGATATTTTGAAACCTGTCAATTCAAGTAATTTTTCAAAAAATGATCAGACAAACCTGAATGGTGTCTCATTGATGTCGGTGTAGAAGTAATCATTCTTCAGGAATATCACTCTCGTCTGGGAGAGACAGAGAGACGGATAGTTTTTTAAAAATGTTTTTGAACACAGAAAGACAGCTTGTACATAAAAGATAAAAAAACACAAATGGACGAGTAAAACCTGTCAACTCAAAGGAAGCAAAACTTGGATAAAAAAATGACAACAAAGCTTCAAAGGAAGAAAAATAGTAAATGTTATCTCCGATCTAACGGTGTCTGTTGCTGACTTGACACAAACACACTCAAAAACAGAAGTACTCACTCCTTTATCCACTGAAGTTCTCACGTCTAAAGACAACTTTCCAGTTTCTCCTTTAACCATGGCTGTCCGCAGCTTAAACAGACATCACAAACTCAGCGCTTTCATCGTAACAAGAACAACATAATTCACACTGACACACTCAAAAGTAAAACGAGAATTGAAAGAGACATACATGTGTGTTTGTGTGTTTCCTACCTTCTCTTCAGTGTCTTCCCATTCCACCTCTGCTAGATCAACACTGTTATAGTTGGGTTTCGGCTTTAAATTCTTGCCCTCCTTATACTGTTACACAAACAAACGCAGAAACAAGTGCTTAGGAACCTATTCAATTTTATTATGTTTGTTTAATTGCCAATAGCAGAGTTAGAGTTTCAACACTTTTTCAGCTCTAATAATTAATTGTATAATACGGTCTGTACCAAAGGTCGTAGGTCAGGATGAGACAGAATGTAGCCATTGTTGGTGATGAGGTAGGCGTAACCATGGACACCCAGCTGAAAAGAAAATATGGACAAAATGTATAAATTGTTGATAGCTGTATGTTTCCAGTATTTAATCCCTGTTAAAGACTGAGTGGCATACATTGTGGATGGTTTACCTTGTATCTTGGCGCTAATCTCATCAGTTCTCTCAAGGCCACATCAGTTCCCACCACTCCCAGCAGAATCCCATGTGACAACTACAGGAAACACACAGCAGCTTCATAAATGCACAATTTCAGGTCACATTACGGGTAAAGATATTAATGGTGATAAAAAATTAAAACTCACAGTTTCTTTCTTCTTGCTGAACACGGGCATGGCCACCGAGGTCATCAGGAGCAGGCTTTGGGCCTGACTGTTAAACAGCTGTAATACACACACATACACACACACACACACACACACACACACACACACACACACACACACACACACACACACAGAACAGACACAATGACTCACTCCACGCTGTTTTTGTTGACAAGGTAGATTTGTAAACTAAATTATGGAAAAAACAACTGTAAATATAAATAAAGTTGATTCCTGATGACCAAAGATGGAAGAAGAGGTAAATGAAGATGGTTTAGAGGACAATGTTAAACTTGCATGCTATCCTTCAGGTTTCTGCTGAGCTAGGCTAGGCACTAGAGACTAGATGCTAACTAGAAGCCAACTTTAGCATTAAAGCAGAGGCACAACGAAATTAACAAGAAACAACTGTTAGCTGTTGGCTGTAAATACAAGGATAAGTGAGCCAATATAGGTACTATATACTATATTTTCATGGCTGATGCTACTTAAAAAGGAAGTTTAACAAACACACACTAAACCTCTCAGTATGATTACCTCTTTTGTATTCGGGAACTGAAGATGAAGATGAAGGAAAGACAACAACAAGCATGAAATGGCAGTGAACAGATATGTCACATATGGTACAGATGAAAACAGATATTTAAATAAAGGAGAACATAAATACAGAAAAGCAGGCAGAGGGGAGGTAGCAAGAAATGAAAAGTTTTTGCTTGTTGCCAACCAAAAATCTACAGATATCAGTTTAAGCGTATGATGTTTAGACATTTTTTTTAACTGCTTTACCTCGCCTTCAGACAGTCGGACGGGAAACTAAAGTCATTATCTCAAAGCCACCATACTCCATTGACAAAATTAGTAATTTTACAAAGCAAAAAAAAACTGCCCTGCAGAAAGAAATCTGTATAATGGATCATTATGTCAGATAATACTGACACAAGGTAACAGTAATTGGAGGAAGCAGACTAACCACACTGTCCATATAAGCCTCAGTCCAGATGATGTCATGATCATGGTTGATGACCATTGGCCGGCTGAGAACATGGAGGTACTCCATTACATTTTCCTGGACATCAGCCAGAGTGGAGACGTGTGTGTAGTACCCTGCGAGACACGCAAATACATGTACACACATACTGTAAATATAACAAATTACTCAGATGGAAAAACTACTGTAGGCCCCATAAATTTTAGCAAAGAAAATATTCACCATATTATTTTTATCTTTCTGGTTCTGGCATTTGGGTATTACATTTGGGGCAGCAATTTAATTTATCCGGCTTCAAATACCAAGTATTCCCAGAAACACTTTGTTGTTTTAAAAAAAAGCTTGAATCTCTCATCAGTGCAAATGTGTCTGTCGTTTTTTTAAAGCTTGGCTTAGTCTAAGGTTTATGGCATTTCTACAACTGGGAGACGATGACGTCAATGGGATACCTGCAGGGAAGCTGCTCAGTGACAATAGGCTACTGAGGCACTGCCAGGTATGAATATGTGAATGTGTGCAACCTTTTCCCCCTTCGTAATGTCTGCCCAAGAGTGCTGCTGTGAATATTATTCAGTTGACCTGCTTACTCAAGTAAAACTGAAACTCTATATAGGTTCTTGCAGCAGTGTAACATTTGCAGGTTTGTCTACTTATGACAGAAATTTTGTGGTTGGCAGAAGCGACTGCCAGTGCACGCAACAGAGAGGAGTGCACCTGTTACCTATTACACACAGAGACACACACGCAGATATGATATTTCTTGGCCGGGGATGTGTTTACAGCATATCTGTGTTGATAATCAGGTATTTAGTCAGGGATTTTTGGTGTGCACAGAGCAGGATAAAGTGATTATTTTCAGGTCTTAGCTGCTGCGTGACCCTATGTAATTCACAAGAGGGCAGCACCTGATACCCAGTCCTGTACTGCACCACCTGGGAACACCCCACACGGCCAACAGACCTCTGTTCTGGCTTTTTTGTTGAAAAGTTGACACTTTTTTATAGTAGTTTTGCTGACAACCTTTATGCTGAAATTACTTTAACAAATTTCATGTCAGAATCAGAGCTTCAACCTCGCAACCTTTATGTCACAAAGCAGATTATCTGGCCTTTAAGGTGGTGATTCTTCCCTATCTTACCCTTGTTGTTGCAGGCAATCCATTTAACATTATCTGCAAATGTCATCTCTCTTCCAATCAGATAGGTGAACACTCGAACCTGGAAGGACAATAAGTGAAATGTGATAAAACTCCACGCATTTGTTGCTCCAGACAGCTTTGATAATACATTCTCAATAATTTGAAATGGTGTGCTTACAGTACATTTCACTGGTGCTTGTGAGCTGTTTATGCTTATGTGTATATTTGTGTGTCATACCCGTCGTTCTGGCCAGTTTAACTTCTCAAAAACATCCTGGAAGTCCTCCATGGCTCCGTCTGTTATAAGCATGATGGCCTGGTTACACAGGCTACCCTGGCCCTGTGCTGTAGCCTGGACAGACAGACAGACAGACAGACAGACAGACACACACACACACACACACACACACACACACACACACACACACACACACACACACACACACTTTACATGATCTTAGAAATTGGACTGAAAAGTGCTGAGCGCTGGAAATCAGTGGACCCATGAATTGTGTGATGTGGTTGTTATAAAGAGGCACAAACCTCGTTGAGAATCTTGAAAGATTCCTTCATTGCATTTTTTACTTTGCCCTCGCCTTTGACATGAAGCTCTTCAACCAAAAGCTTGAAATGCTGCAGAGAGACACGTAACAAATAGACAAAAAAAAAAGACATAATCACTTAGCCATGCATGTTATCCTTTTGGTAAATGCAGGAGAGCAGGGAGAGAGATCACGAGGGAGTGAGTAAAAGAGTGTAGAGGACGGATTATACTCGGCTCCCTGGCACACTGACCAATTACGACAAAGTCACTACAACACCAGGAGGTAATCAGGATTAATCAACACTGACACACACACAAACACAGACGGCTGCACACTCTATGATGAATGGCCATATTGTTGCAGGTTTCACCATTGTGGAGACCAGAGATAGAAATAGCCTTCATGGCTCTAAACACCCTTTTATATCCCTGACAACTGTAAATTATTGCTGTGGTTATTATTGCATACTGTATATGCTGTTTAAAAAAGAACTAAGTCTAGAGACCTACTGAGCATGTTCTTTTAACTAAGACTGTAAAAGGTATTTAGTAATAACCATGAAATAACCAAGATATGGGATAAATTGCTTAAATATGTAAAAGGATGTAAAAAATGTTGCTTCTAGGTTTATGAACAGAGCTTTGAATGTCTGTCATTACATACATAAAAAATCCTCAATTGAATCAAGTGATACATTAGACAAAATGAGTTACTTTTTTATTAAATCAACTTATAGATAACTTATGGAAACATTGCTTGCAATTATCCACCTACCACCATCTCTTCCCCTCTCTATGTCACGCTTGCTCTCTCTCTCAGAACCCTGACACATCGAGCTGATGGCCAGCTGGCAGTCAATGTCGGGCCATCGGTGTGCAGCTGCCGCTTTAGCTTTTGTGGTGTGTCCCGCACAATTCCCGCACTAGTCGGTTGTTTTTCGGCCTGTTCAGCATGTTGAATCAGCATCAACAAAGCCATCAGAGCTGTTGGAGCCCATCAGGAAATGAAAAACCTTTGATTTTATGTTTAGATCCGTGCATGAAAAGGAAAAAAAAGAAGAAAACTAACGGCTACAATACTAAAGTTAAGAGGGCAAGGGATTGAAATAAACTTGTTGTATTAGGTAAGTTTTTAGCCACTGAGCTCTTTAGCAGAGATAGTTCGCACTTGTTATTTTTCGCTAGTGGACAATAAATATCCATGTTGTGTTGTTAATGTGCTAACTGGCCAACTACCGTCTTGAATGCAGATTAGTTTGGTGTGTCCCTTTAAACATACACACATACAATGGCACCCAGTCCTTGTCTCAGTCCTCAAACTCACAATTGTGCTACCATAATTCATATGAAGTTTGGAGTGGTTGAGCAGTGTGGATTGGTGCAGGCATTAAAAAACCCTGACATTACTATTTTGGATTACACAAGTCGGAAACAATCCTAAATACGGAAACTAGTTGACTGGTATTGTAGGAATTCTTAGATAAGAGCTGCAAAAGTGAGGATTTTCTTCCTGAGAATGTGTGTATGTGTGTGTCCAACATGACTTTATGTGTAAGTGTGTCAGCCAACATCTGTAAGCCCATTCTGTTACAGCCTGCCTCTCTAGACATTAAACCAATCAAATCCTTTGCTGACAGGTCATGTGGCCTACTTAAAATTGAAAGCGGCCAGCGACCTCACCTGATCTGCAATGATGTGAAGGGGAGTGAAAGTAGGGCATACATCCAACACATAACTCACACACACACACACACACACACGCAGACTAAGCAGGTGTTGGTATTTGAAAAACAACAGAACAGATGAGGGGAGAAGAAAAAAAGAAAGCAGCAGTGAAACAATGAGGTATTAACCTCTTAAACCCCACTGATGTGCCAATTATTACAAACTCACACTTTGCATCCAAAAATAGAAAAATGTTATGGCTTTGTGAAGGAGATGAAAAAGAGGAGATGGACAATGAGGACAAGGACCGAAGAGGAAGAAATGTCTGCATTCTCAAATAAAATACTAGTGGAGTCAGAGTACTTTTATCACACGTGAACATAAACTGAGGGGTCTCATCAGTAAATCCTCTAATAGACAGACTGAACACCGATAATACACGTTCACTGTGAAGTTTCAACTGTGATGTTATGAAAGCACAACGTCTTCAGAGGATTAGTGAGAAGGAAGCCTACGATTAATAGGTTAGCAGAGGTTAAGTGAATTAATTAGTTTGTCTGCGTTGTCTGTGTGTCTCTTGTGTCTTGTGTGTGTGTGTTTGTGTGTGTTACCTCTCTGTTGTCCAGATCAGCTTGTACCAACATGCCCTTGAAGCATGGCTCCACGTAGCGAACATAGTCGCTGTACTGGAGAGAGAAACAAAATGATTAACTCAATATAGTCAGTCATCTGCTTGATAAACAGTCAGCCTGGTTAGCTTTTATAATAGGCGATTTTTAAGAGTTATTGTAGGTTTATTACCTTCAAATCAATCACTCAAACAATCTCTAAATATCACAATATCCTTTAACTATATAAGTGGAGAATGAGGATGGTTGTAACACGAGATAGAAATAACACTTCTTGAACAAGCTACAAATAACCTGAATTACTCTGCAGACGCTCAGTTTAACCCTTGTGCCTCATGTGAGGAAGTAAAAGACAGCCGAGTTCATAAGGAAAGGATAGGACTGAGGTGTCCAGGTTGAATTTTTTGATTCAGTAGTTGCACTTCTGAATGCTTAAATGTTGATAGTGTAACACATGATGCAAGACTGCTGTTTATAATTATCTCGATGTTTGGTCCAACAGACCCAAGAATCTCTTTAAAAGGGCGAGGAGGAATAACATCTGTGGAACAAACTGAGGGGTACATCTTCAGAAAATTAAGAGAAACTGGTTTAAACTGGTTAAAAACAGCAGAGTAAAGGACAGTGATGGATGGGTTATAAAAAGGGGCTGTGATCACAAGTGATAGCAACTTTGTCGACAAAGAAATGGAGGAAAAGTTTCTGAAGAAACACCAAGACAAGAGGATTGTAGTGTGTTAAGAATATCATTAATAGTAATAAAAAGACACTTAAAATTATATCAGAAAAACATATCTTGCCGCCTTGGCTTTTCCAGTTTTCTGATATATGCACCAGCATTTTAACATGTCAAAGACACCTGCAGCTTGTCTTTACATGGTGTTAAAAAGTCATTAAACTGTTGAATAAAAAGCTTTCAATATCTTGTGTTTTTGCCCTGATCCGTATTTTATAATGTTAAATTTGACTCCACACATGTTACAGCTAACCCAGACTATGGGGTGAACTGAAGCATTTCACTCTTTGTGTTCAGATTCAAACCTTGCATTTTCTCTTTGTGTTACAGGGATAACAGCTACACCATCTAACAGTAGACGCATGCAACAAGTATGTATTGCATTTTGATCGCACTGTCCTAAAAGAGATTCAAGATACAGACAGAAATGTCAAAAATGTTACAAACATCCTGTCTCTTCTACATTTATTTACTCCAGCAAACATGTGATTCTGTGAAAAACAAACTATTTGAGTATTAATAACATATATTTATATCTGGGGTGCCCAGTGGCTCAGCAGCTGCAGGTGCAGGTGCCCCTTCCAAAAAAAAGTGTATATAAATATTTATGTTAAATGTTTGAGTGTATTTTATCAACTGGTAAAATCTCAATACATTAAACCGATTCAAAGACAAATTACACTGAGTTATTCCTTACAAGAATTTGTGTTTTAAACCCTTCTCCCAACTGAGGACATCTGATTTTAAAATAAAAATCTAGCACTGATTTTGCCGCGTGGTCACTCCATCGAAAAGAGTGCAGCTTTAAATTCTGTGTAAAAACAGCTTAAGGGCAGCGGATTTGCCAGAGGCGTATGATTACACACGCAGTAATACCAGGATAAACCATGCTTATTACACCGATCTGTGGTTGCAGGGCTACACGCGGCCAAAATCCTGAAAAACCTTAAAACAAAATGAATTTTAAAGCTTTGATGTTACTGAAAAGTAAAAAGGCTTGTGTGAATCGAATGTTTGATGTGTGTACTTGTGCCTGCGGGTGTCTGTTTCTGTGTATTGTCCCCAGTCACTGCGCTGTACCTGAGTATTAGCTCATCTGTTTTAATCTCAATGGCACGCACACTAGGACTTAGACTGCTCATGTGTGTCTGTGTTGTGTGTAATTGTGTATGTGTACTTACAGCTATGATGTTAACAAAGTCATTTTCTCCCAGTGTGTCCAGGATTGTATTGATTGTGTGTTTGGCTATGGTCATTCTGAGTCCCTTCATACTGCCACTGACATCCACCACGATGACCACGTCTTTAGGCGAAGTGGCTGCCTGGATATACCTAGAAACACACAGACAGCTGAATGTATAACTTCATCTTCATTAAAACCATCGGTGTCAATTTCAGCAGGAATGCTGAGGACATGGACAATTTTGTTCCCATCACTTCATCAAAGCAACATTTTTTTCAAAATGTTCTGAAAAATAGGTGGCACCAATGTTAACTGACAAATGAGATCTGCAAAGCACTGAAGATCATGACCCAGATCATCCACTCCACCAGCACTTTATCCCCCTTCCTTCTGCACGCAGGTATGGACGACCCATGTGCAGAAGGGCCCATTTCAGCAAGAGCTTTGCTCCCACAGCCAAACAAGCTCTAAATAAGTAACCTTTAAAATTCACTCTGATGTGTCAAATGCCAATCCATGTCTTTATCTGTTGTATCAGTTCTGTGTGTCTTAAATGTGTGTGCTATGCATTGTTTTTTTGTGTCCTATATATGCACTTGCTATGGAAAAGAATTTCTTCCTTTAGGACAAATAAACTATCTCTACAGCTATATATCAATGCAATGTGAATATAGCAGAAACAAATGTGCATTGTCTAAAAAGTAAGCCTCTGTACATGGGGCGCCCGCTCTACCAGCTGAACAATTGGGCGCCCCATGTACAGAGGCTGTCCGACCTGCAGCCCTTTGCTAATTGTCCTCCCCTCTCTCTCTCACCCTGTCACACTTGAGCTGTCCTGTCTCTTATTTAAAAAAAAGTAACTTTAACAAATTCTTGACACAGTTTCTTCTTGTGCAAGTTTTCTGTCCCCTCTCTGTGAACATGACAACACATCTGAGCTATTAGTGTCAAGGGGGTTATAAATACATTAAAATGAATTAATGTGTCATTGATGTGAATAGGTGCCACGTGCACTTTGAGCTGGTGTCATAACTAAAACTTCTCCCCTGTGGTAGCGTGTATGTTGGCCGACGCAAAAACTGGAATGGCTCTTTCTAGAGCCTTGATTTGTCTTTTCTGGGCAACTGTAGATATAAGATGGTGGCCTCCATGGAAGAGGACCCACTCCGTATCCGCATACAGATGCAAATGGCTCATTTTAAGGTTAAAAAACACGATTCTTATTTTCCAGTGGTTATAAACTAATGAAAAATAGTTATGAATATTATACACCAATTCTGCAAATAGATGCCCCGATTAAGTATTTTCTATGAATTTAGGCATCTATTGGTTTGGTCCATCAGCATTTTATTGTACTTGTACAGTGACGATAAAGATGTCTTACTGTCTCACTAAATTATACACACTGGACCTTTAAAGATGTTATTTTCCAAAATAAAAAGGGTGGACAAGTAAATTATGCCTAAATGTGTGTTGACTCAGCAGAGATAACAGTAATGAGAAAAGGTAATCTGTAGGAGAGTAAATATTTGGAAGCAATGCACAAAACCTGAGAGCCTTACTGCATCATATTCCTTTTTAAAATATTTTTTTAATGGTTACCTGCCGCCTGAATTAATGTTTTCCTTTAATAGAAATACTGGTGTATAAAAATTGACACTGTTTGACCCTCAAACAGTGTCAAAGGAGGACCTCCGGGACGCTGTGTGGCTTAGTTGGTGGAGCGTGTGTATTCAGAGGCTATGTGTCCTTGTCGAAGCGGCCCAGGTTCAAGTCCATCTGAGGCCCTTTGCTGCAGATGATCCCCACTCTCTCTCATCCCTATTTCCTGCAACCTCTTTGGCTGTCCTATCACATAAAGGTAATAAAATCCCCCCAAAATAACATAAAAAAAGGAGGACCTCCAAATTCCTCGCTTCATGTGTCCCCACAATGTTGAAATCAAAACTATGATCTTGCTGGCAGGCTATGTTATGCCTTTTTGATGCCCAAGTTTTTCTTAACCTGTTGTAATTATCTACTCTGGCATTATGCTGATCCCCATTTTACATAACATAAAAACCCATTGTGAAGACTGTTTAAAAAATATTTTTTATATGAGCCCATATGTCCCACTCCTTTGTCAACACAAAGTGATGGGCTTGATTATAACATCAACCAAATCACACTCAGGCACAGAGACTGTGTTATTTACCAGCCCAGTAGACAGACAGAACAAACAGGGTTTAAGCCTTATCCCTTTAATTGTTCCTCTGTTTTTCCATCCATGCTTCTCCTCATCTCCTTATCATCATCCACTGAATTTTCCAAGCTCATTAGCATGAATAAGATTTCCCTTGCGGCAGCGGAGATCTGCCACCTTCCAGGAAACAGTATATTCTGTCTGACAACCAGACAGAGTTCCTGGAAAAACTGTCACCATACAGTAATACATCTGTTATTACTTGATAAGACCTTTTAAAGGGAAGAAATACTGACACGTCAGAGTAGGAAAAGCACGGGTGTATATACTGAAATTTCTTATGGGTTTCAGGCTCTTGATATTACTCATGCTGGCTCACTGTCATAATGTCATGGTTTATTGGAACACTTGAATCTAACAGAGCCATTTTTAATTTTATTAGTAACACTCGTGCCCTTACTGTGACAGGTCAAAATGTCATTATTTGTAAAAGACTCTTCGGCAGCTGATGTATTATAAAGTCTTGAACAAGTCTTGTGACATTGCTGTATATATGGTCGCCTTTGACACAAGCTGCACCCAAAATTGGGACAACACAGTAATAGAAGTTAGATATTTGGCATGTTTTCTGAAAGCTTACGGATAGAGCAGTACCACAAGAGATCGCTGGAGCAGTGTATTGTAGTTCAAGGGAGATGCAACCATAAAAAACAACAAAGACATTTAAAAAAATGTCTGAAGAGGAGAAATCTTTAATACACATCAAGATGTGGAGCATCTTGAGTATCTGGGTCATGATTTCTGGGAAGAGACATTGCTGTTTTTCAAATGTATTTTTTGGCGCTTTGAGCGGCTCGAGTATATTCGAGAAAAGACAAACATCCCTACAGCCATATCAATATCGCTAGCACTCAGCAGTTCATACCAAAATAATCTAGATTAATAGATAGCACTACAGGTAAGAGGAAAAATATGTAGTTTTGATTTGATCTGTCCCTTCAATCTATTAGTAAAAGTCAAGAAAAAGGCAACTGAAAAAAATGCTTTTGCATCAAATCACATCACCTCACATAACTTTTAACCACTTCTGTTTGAAGTTGCACTAAGTGGCAAAAAGTAAGGAGAAATGTGTGAAGACACTGATTCAGGAGGCTGAACAACTAATCAGAAACACTGACTGCCTCTGCAGCTGATTCAACATGCTCAATTGCAAGTAGTTGCTGATATGGGCAGACTGGTGCCAGACACTGAAAAAACTACAATTGATGGTCAGCCATAGATCCTACTAGCCCCAAATGACTGCTAGATAGGAATGTCAGGGCCCATAATTAGGGGCTTCAGGCTGAGCTGAGAACCACTTTCCTGCACCTACAAACCATACAGAGACCTACAACCGTCCAAAATGATCAACACGGAAGCAAAACTCATGTTAATAGGAATATCTCCTTACCAGTTTCTGTTTCTGCAATCAAACGTGACCACACCATTTTCATCTGGAATCCACTGGATCCCTGGAGACAGAGAGAAAGATAGAGAGATTTAACAAAGGCAGAAGCTCTGAACTGCTGCCTGGTTGGGTGGATGAATGAACAAATGGATGCATGGATGGACAGTGACAGAGTGTCAAATGAGGGAGAGATGGATGAGGTTGCAGATGAGTGGAACAAGCTGTGTCACAAATCCTCTGCTAATTACACACGCGCGCATGCACACACACACACACACACACACACACACACACACACACACACACACACACACACGCACAGGAGAGAATTCACAAGCAGCCATATTGCAGCTGAGACTGAGTCATCACGTTTGACAGACAGCTTCCTGCATCGTCAGTTGCTGTGTAAGTGTACAGTCTGGCTTGTGTAGCTGAATGTTTATCTACAGAGCTGTTATGTGCTGACACAGGAGAAACTTTTGGGAAGCATGCAGGATGTCCTAAATGTAGGATGTGTAGGGAGGCACCTGGGTAGAGCCTGAAGAAGCCTGTAGCACTGCCAAAATACTGCCAGGTGAGAGTTGGATCTTTCTGGAAGTTATCGATGAACACGTCATTCAGGGCCTCGGACATGTAGGCTCCATTTAGAATATCTGGATCTACACAAAGAATGAAAAGAACAAATTTGATATCCTACTGGCATTTGGTTGTATTATACAGTATGTGCAAGTGCAGGCTGCATGCGTGTCTTTGCTTCTGTACCTCTGTTGTAAACATTAGTAGGGACTTGTATGTTGCTCAGTTGGGTGTTGACTGGCAGTTTGTTGAAGTGCTCATTTTTCTCCAGCGGGAAATCTCCCCCGAGCGACAGTGGATTCCCATCCTCATCCACCGTGTTGATCAGCAGGGAGTTATAATATTCAAACTAAATAGAATAATAAAGGATAATGAGGTTATTACGACTGCATAAAATGAGTCCTAAAACAAAGAAATTCATTAGCATTTCAGCACTTCTGGGTGCCTTAACACAAAGTCAATGGGGTTTTTTAATGAGTTTTTGGTTAGAACTAAGGTCTTTGGTTAAAATAAACTTCAGAGACTGTCACATTTTGTTCTAAGACATTAAAAAATGTCAGGAAATACCCATTTCATCAACCCCAAAGCTTTTATGTGTCTTAAAGCTTAGCTTATTACTTCTGGGGATTGAATTTACGCTTCACAGATCCTAAAAGTGGTGTTCATTTGTGAACATTATCATTACTGTTGCTGAACAAACATGTAAATATCATGAACATTGTTTTTGTTTGCCACAGAGCTTATTTTCTGCCATAATCAAAAATCCAATGGAAAAATCCCATTGGTTTTTTGATGAGGGATCCAGAGCGAAACCAACTTCCACATCAGCCTACAGAAAAAAGTCATTGTGGGGGTATTCTATTAGGGCCACTTAAGGTTTAAAAAAATTAATAAAATGTAGCCCACGAGGTTGGTAATCTTTAGAGTAAAAACTTGGAATTTCCAGGCCCAAAGTAGTAAATTTCCAAGGAAAAAAGTATATTCTCAGAGAGTTAAGTGGTAGTTTTTTTGTCAAAAAAGGAAAAAAAATCTGAAATTTACGAGAGAAAACGGTGCATATTGATTCATTTTGCAAGGTTTCAACAACCTGAACACACCACAGATGCCATCAGTACACAGGGAATCCCAGCAAACATTGAGATTTTGAATGACCATGCTAGAGAATTCAATCAAGATGTCCTGATATGGTTAAAAAATAGGTGTGCCAAGATGTTACCTGGAAAACATTCAAACTCAAAACAGTGGTCCCCGTTTTTGCTATGGTTTCTGAGTTGAATGTTTCCTAAAACAAGTATGCAACAGGATTTGCTATACATTTACTCTGCTTTGGGGGGTGCATCAGAGACGTTACCCATTTAGCAGTGACATGTATATATATAAATGTGTAGTAATTCTTGACTTATTCTACATCAATTATTTGTTCATATTTCACACTTTCTTTGGCAATGTAAACACACGTATCCCTTTTAATCTGAATTTAACACCACTGTATAAAAAGACCAAAAAAAACCAAGGTGTTCAACACAACACAATTGTTGTTTAAATAATGTTTTGCTATGTTTTGTTAAGACTGAATGCAGCCTTGGCAATCAGCTGGGTGTTTTTCCAGACTCCAAGAAAGACACCGATAAAGAAAATAATATTTTGGGTATAAATCAGCAGTTACATACTGTTACTGTGTGTTTTGCATTTTTTTGCATCGGCTCAAAAGCCACAAACTGTGCACAGAGGTTGTTGTTCTCGTTTTAAAGCATACCGTCACATACCTGCAGCGTTTCATTGTACTCGTGGTAAAGGTCAGCATCCTCTGCAGCTTCTGCTAACCGCTGTGATAAAATACAGCAGGTTAAGGACACACTGTCCATACAGGAAAGACTTGTCAAGTCCAAGCAAACACAAACTAAACCTGTGACAATTTTTGTTTCATCATGTCTTTTGTTTAGTCATGTCTACGAAAGAGCTTGTGTCAAACTGGTTACCACTGAGTGTGTTTGCTGTAACAGAATCTATCATAATATTACCTTCACAGATTTCATCTTCCTCCCAAGCATCTCCTCCATCTCCTCAGCGAACTTCTTGACAAGCTCCTCTCCATCCACCTCTTCTATCTTCACCACAGCCTCCACATCCTTGTATTTCTGCAAAACAGACACAGTCAGCGGATTACTAACAGTGCTGATTATTTACAAAGCATTTTATTAGAAAAAGTGTCACATGAGCTCCTTAAATATCAATAAAACAAAAGACGCAGAGAGTAAGGATCATAACATATCACCTCTATTTTGGCTTCCCCCCTGACGCCACTGTACTTTAACATGTAGAAATTATGTGTAATTTCTTGCTCAAATACACAATGGAAAACAACAAGCAGAGACACACACATAATGGATGAGAGGTATTATTCAGTCATGCACACACGCACACACATTTACAGTTTGTAATACAGATGGGGGTCAAGCCCTGACTTCATCCTTTCCCCAGACCCCCTCTCTAATCTGCAATATGACAGAGTGAAGCCACAAGAAACCATCTACTGCACACTGCGCCTCCTGACTGACATCTGTGCATTTTCTAATGTTTAATTTCAGCTGGTTGGTTTGTCCATTGAGTGTGCTATCAAATTAAAGCAGCTATATCAATATAATTTAAGGGATCTGGTGCCGCTGTTGTTTGTGGACTTAAAAGGTTAATATCCGGCTCTGATGATAAAAGCATCAGTTGTGATGACAGATTTCATGTGAAATGTTTGTTTTGGTGATGGACTCTCTTTCTTTTACTTGTCAGTAAGATAATTAACCTTCCCTAGAAATGTGATACTGGTTATCAAAATTTGTCAAACACCAAGGCTCACAAACGCTTACTTCTGCACAGTGATGTGCAGTTGATGAGCTGCCTCCACTTGCGAACCATATCACCAGGCAAGGGCAATTGTGCATCTACTCCTGAACGAAAGGCCCGTGCTCGTGACAGCATGATGATGTAAACATTAATGCATACTCCTTAGCTTAGCTGTACCGTTAGCAAGCTCAGTGGTGCTAGGCGGGTGTGGTTTGGTACACATTGCAGGAGTAATTTGTTAGAAAGAAAAAAACATAGTTCCTCCATGAAACTGCTCACAACAAGGTCTGTGGATTATCTTGAGTAACCAGGTCATGATTTCTACAAGGAGACATTGCTATTCAGTTTTTCCAATTGTATTTTTTTGTTGTTTTGAGCACTATAGCTAAGAGGAAAATGTGTTTTTGATTTTGGTTTGAAATGTCTCTTGATGGGAAATCCCCAGTTGCCACACTCCCTTAACTTCAATCAATTTCTTACAACCTAAAAAAAACTGAGAAAAGAGAACCTGCTGTCCATTTTAGTATTCCTATTGAGATTCTATTTCACATTTCCAAATTATGCTTTTCAATTTTCATAACAAAGGAGGGACTGAATTAGACAGGTAAGAGAGACAAACTGATTTAAATGAGAGAAATGATGATTGAAGAGCTATAATTATTAAAAAAAAACCCTTTCCAACAAAAGTAGAGCTCCACCAATTCCTGTATTATGTTTAAACATAAACCCCAAAAGTCAATATCCTATTCAGTTTACTCGGGTAAGAAGACACAGTCACTAAATGTTCCACAGATAACAAGAAAGCCATCGATTAGACAGAGGTGGATGATTAATGGCTTCTTGTTGCCGAGATTTAACTAATGCAGTAGGTGCTTTTTACACATCACCAACTAAAGAAAAGGAGAAAACATGTAACTAGGCAACATATACGTACTGATTAAACAGCAACTGGTATTTTTGCTACTACTATGACAACTCCTAATACAATACCATCATTTTTACTGATATTTCTGAAGTTTCTTGATCAAGTTAGTTTGTATTTAGATCCTGTGTTGTTCTTATTCTGGAAAATTGTTTCTTCCAACTAAACACTGAGGTTATCTGAGGTTAATCCAGTCTACAAATCAGGAACAAAAAACAAACCATTACTGCTGTTTGTTTTGGAAGAAATCTGTGGAGCTTTGTTATTTGCGCAGTTAGATTTGTGGACGTTTTGACGTGTACAATAGAAAAAATGTGCGGTAAAACCAAAACAAAGGTTCATAAACGCTGTAGAGGGAGTTGGTCCATAGCATGTCTCTGAAAACACAGTTTGTGTGTGTTTGTGTGTGTGGCAGATGGTGAACGGGCCTGCTAGGGATTCTACAGGGTGGCATGCAGAGGAAGACCGCACACCCTAATTACTAAAACACACACACACACCAACATAACCTCATCGTTAGTCATAAAAAAAGGAACAATAATCAGTTGAAATCAACCCAGTTCAATGGGCAACAGTGCATCAGCTTGCCATTTTACTGTATGAATTGGTAAAGCTCACGCAATGGTTTTAAAAGTCAACAACAAAAATGTCTGTGAGTACGTGTTTGAGTGTATTTACGTGCTTCTGGTATAAGTGTGTCATCATATTGGTCTCTGGGCCATGTGCAGATGTTGTACAGCAAATGTGTGCCAGTCAGTCGTGTTCCTATTGGCCGAATGAGGGGGGATACTGACCCCGCCCGTCTCAGTCTGATGTAATGATGTCATGATCTCTATATCCAACCATGAAGTGCATTCGTGTCTCTGCATTTAAGTCTGTGTGTTAGATTTCACTTGTCTTCTTTGTCTTTTCTTTTTGCTAACAAACAAATCATTATCCTTGGCTATGGAAATGATATGTCTGGAAGAATCTTTATCCAGGTGATAGTATCCAAGCAATAGTAGCCTACCATTACAATTATTTTTTTTTATTACTATTATTATTATGTTTGAATATATTTATTTTTTGTACGATAATAATTGTCTCCCTGTTATATAATTTATTTTATTTAATTCATATGTTTATTTTTTATTTACTATTTATTTTTTATTTATTTATTCGCTATTTTTTTAATACATTTTGTGTATTTATTTATTTATTAACTGTATTCTCCCCATAGACTGTATAAATGGGTTCTTCTTATGTTTTTTACATATTATGTTTCTTCTTATGCTTCTATTCCATATAAAATAGAAGCATAACAGTTCCATGTTATGTTATCTTACGTTACCTTCTCTTGTATGGCCATATACTGTATGTTAGGGATTATCAATCAAAGGGATTAAATCTCCACCACAACCACCACCTCGCCTCAACATCACTGGTTTGTCTGCTTGTATGGGAAAATACTGTAACACAACGATCCGTCTTAATTTGCTTCAAAACTAGTGAAATTGAGATGCCTTGGAGAACATTTAAATTTTGTGTATATACAGTATGTGCATCTGTAGCTGTTTTAGCATCTCCATATGTGTATCTGTCTAATATTATGTGTGTGTGTGTGTGTATGTGGTGTAAGTGCGTGTGCCTGTGTATTCGTTAATGTGCGGATTTTGTGTGTGATCTCTTACCTTCTGTAGCAGTTTAGCTCCAGAGTATCGTGCAGAAAGGGCAGCTATCTCCTTACTAAAGGACACAGCCCACTGCTGTACCCTGGAAATGGAAAAAAACATATTCAGTGCTAGACATTCAAAGCTGTTATCAATATTTATCAAAACAATGCAATAAATTTTAAAAAAGGATGCAGGTTTACTTGTATTGCACATTGTCCACTGTTTCCAGATGGAAAGTGGACATACAGCTGAAAAGATTTTTCGCATCATGACGACCCTCAAGATAGTCCTAACAACTAAGAAATTATCTACGAAGTGTTACTTAATGATTTGTTGACCATTAAAAAAATCCTCCTTGTAAAATCCAATCATTAACTTATGACAAGAATATTTCAGTTAAACTTCTAACATTTTGACAAAATATTGTTAATCACAGACTGATAGAATAGTTAAACTGCATTGCAATAAACTAAATAAATGCACTCTTAGACAAAGTAGTAGTAGCTCAGTTGGTAGAGCAGGTGCTGTATGTACAGAGGCTACGTCCCTGCCGCAGCAGTTGTGGGTTCGATTCTGGCCTCAGCCCTTTGCTGCACATCACCCCCCTCTCTCTTTCCCTTTCAAGTTTAAGATGTCCAATCAAATAAAGACAAAAAGCCCAAAAAATAATCTTTAAAAAAAATTCTGATTGACTCTATTAACAATGTTTCATTGAAACGGAAACAGTTGTGAAACAAATCATCATTCCACTCTTAAAAGCAATGAGTGTGTGACTTCCCTCAAGTGGAAAACAAAGCTAATTTGAGATAAGGTCGGTTTTTAATTATTCTCTGCCCAAATTACCGCACTTGTATCTTGCCTGAAAATACAAGGGTTGGTACGTCACAAGTCTGTACTGAAGGTGACCATGAATGTGTGCAGCCAATCATGTTAAGAGGTTATCCTGCATTCACCAATAAGAGATTAAAACAGATTACAGTTAAGGTGACAGTAAAAGCTGACAGTATGCCAGGTCAAGGGGATACACTGTGCTCAATAACATGCAGTAATTCTACAAATCCTTCATGTGAATGCAGCCAAGGAAAGGCAATAGAGGTTAGAGAGTAGACAGGATGTGACAGATGGCTCAACCTATGGGGAGTCAGCCAGCTCGCTGCTAGTTAGCAGGCAGGGTTGTCACAGCCAGCCTGCCAGCGTTGGTACTGAAAACTGATGATTTGTTGACTTGTTGATATGTTTATTCTCTAATAAGAGTGTGGGTTCACTTTCAAATGTGAGGTGATAGGTAGGAGTGTTGTGCTGTAAATATTATCCTTGTTTTGTTCAGGGATATCAGAGGCTCTCTGGACTGTTGCCTTGAAATGAGTCAGATCACAGAAACTGTTTCAAGGTAGTATCAAGGAAATCTGACGGATAAACAAGGATTTTATTCATTTAGACTGTTGAATCACTTGTACAAATGTTTGTTGCACGGTCCCTGTATTACCTCCATAAGTGCATGCTATTTTAGAGCAGTGTTGTCCAGAAAAGTCAGATTAAGAAAGCGCCTCAGGTCAAACTTGGGTCAAAAACGGACTACACAGTGAGTAACTCTCTATGGTACCTGAAAAGAGCTCACTGCGAAATTGACAAAATGATGTCTCCTTTTTACTGACCGATAATATTATTATTTGACAGAAAATGACAAAGTTTAATTCACAGCAATTTTTGTGGCACAGTTCACTCCGTTAACATTGTGATGTTTTGCAGATACTGGGTTTTCTTCTTCATATCTTACGACTAAACGCAATTATTTTACTTAAATACTTAATAAAACCGTGACAAAATATCAATGTTAACTGTTGTCAGAATTTTACATCTAATTGTTGCTGGTGTCCTGATACAGAATTTTGGTCATCCAACATCACAACCTGAATTCAACAAAATATCAGTGTCTTGACATTGGTGGCCGTCTAGGGCACCTCTAATTTTTCCATCTTGCACTGCCTTCTGTCCGTGAGTAGATGCGCGCTTCCTTCTGTGCAGTGACGTGGCTGGTGGGTGTCGTTTGGTAAAAAGAAAATAATTATTAAATGAAACTGCTCACAAAAAGGGCTGCGTTTTATGATTTATGGAAAGAGACATTGCTGTCGAGTTTTTCAAATGTTTTTTTTGGCACTTTGAGCACCACAAGCAGAGTGCCAGTTGGAAATCTCAACAGCAGATATCTCCAACACTCAGTAACTCACACTATAAATACTCACACTAAAAAAACAAATAAATAGCACCAAAGGTAAGAGGAGGAAAAATAGGTATTTTTGATGAACTGTCCCTTTAAATGGGACATTACTGTTTGATATCTTATTGGCAGTTATCTGTTTTCTCCTGGCAGAAGAGCAATGTTCCCTTGGAGGCTAAACATTTGACCTTCCTGGCCAGAAATGTTGGGGTCATGGCCCTCTAACATCCAGAGCCAGGGGTGCCTTGCTGCCAAATCTTCCCTAGGCAGAGTGAAGTACTTTGGGCTCAGTGACCTGTGTTGGCCTGCTGAACTCTGCTGTCCCTGTAGCTTTAATCTCCCTCGTCACAGCAGCCTGCCGAGTGACAGTACAAAATCTCTAATGACTCACACACACACACAAAAATACATACTGAAACTGCACAATCAACCACCGCTTTTATGGTTTTGGTTCATACATTTATTGGATTCAAAATGGATTGATCAAACTCTTACAGTATGTAGCCTACTGGATTTCCACTGACACAGACATACAAAAACAAATGTTAACAGCATCCAGTCAGTGCAAAAAATAAAATGCTGTGTATTTGTCTGTGTTTCTCTATCCCTTTCAACTCTCTCCACCGTCACACACAAACACAAAAGGCGCACACACACACACACACACACACACACAGAGTTAATAGGCTATTGTGGACTGACAGCACTATATCGATTTGTTAGTGTTTTTAGTCAGCAGGAGGTTTGAAAACTGTTCAGGGAAAAAGAGCTTCGCCTGGCTTCTGGAGAACAAACAAACAAACACAGCGTTTCATTCCCAAAAGAAAAACTGAGAAAGAAAATCTCACCACAACAGAATGAATACTGGTCTGAAAATAAAACACATTAGGTATTATGACTTATTGCAAGTCCCTTTTATAAACAGCCATCTTTGTCTTTAGAAAATGTTGAGTGAATCATTTCTGATTATCAGTGTTTTTCCAACACTAGTTTCTAAAGTATTTTTTCCAGTAAAGCCTATCTTCACCTCTTCTAGGTAGAACATGAACATTTTAAAATATATTGTTTTAGGAATTCATATTTTAGTTAATATATACAAGGACATAGTCAAGTGGCTTTAATATTTAAGGAGAATTTTACCACTGGAAAGATTTCATAAAACTGGGCTGTCTATGCACTGAAAAAATATATTTAAAAAATATATATATACTTTTGAAATTGATGCTGCATGACTGGAGAAAAAAGAGGAAAGGACTGTGGTATTTGCTTTTGCTCAAGCGAT
Organism: Plectropomus leopardus; assembly: GCF_026936395.1. Lineage (NCBI taxonomy): Eukaryota > Metazoa > Chordata > Actinopteri > Perciformes > Serranidae > Plectropomus > Plectropomus leopardus. The sequence goes on along the minus strand of NC_142197.1, from coordinate 12,447,911 downwards.
AGAAAACTTACAACTACCAAAATGCACTGTGCCACAATGCACCAATAAACACTCCAAATGGCAGATGACATAATGCAAACTCATCTTTTTGACACAACATCGACTGGCTTGCAACAATCTCATATTACAGTTAAACTGTAAGCTAGGATATATGTTTCTGAAAACATTTAGGTGAAAAATAGGCAGCCCAGTAAAGAATATTGATTTTATATTTCACCAACGCTGCTTAGTGTTACCGTTTGATCTGTTTTTTCCACCTCTGTTTTCACTATGCAGGAAGCATTGTGGCGGCCACATCCTGTTCACAAACTCTCACTATTACAGCTAAACAGGGCAGTAAAATATATTTCTAAAGACAAAAATAAGGATGTTCATTCTGTAAGCCCAAGAGCCAGTGAAAAAACAAATGTTTTGTCTCTGTAAGTTACAATAAGGCTTTGTATACTTGTGTTGGATATGATCTCTATTAAGCCATGTTTAATGGGTGTTTTAACTGATTTATGAATCAGTTATACTTAAGAGCACTTCACTAAAACCCCAATGCCCACTGCAGAGCAACACAGACACACCACCGCACAAGGAGGAGTGGAAATTAATTTTTTTGTACAACTACCACCACGGCTGGTGGATTCTAAATCAACCAGGTGCTCAACAGAGTTGTTTTTTGGCTAATAAGTGAAGTAAATCTAGTATAGATATGCATATTTTATCAGCATTCGGCTGGTGGCTGTTTTTTTATTTCTAGACTTTTTAGTTTAAGGAATCTTCATGTTGGGTGTGTTTTTGCACAACATTTATTTGAGTTAACATTTATTGCATAAATGTTGACAAAATAATAACTGTGTGAGAGAATTGTGATCTCATTTTTACGGAGAATAATTGAGATTCACATTATGGCAAAAACTGGGAAGCTGTTTTTTTTTTTTTTTTTACTTTAATGTTTTTCTATAAATATTTTGTGCATATTTGTGTATAGCCAAATTTGTACATAATCTTCAGCATGTAGCTGTAGAGAGGCTGTAGAATAGTTTGGCAGTTTGTTACACCTCCACCCCACAGGTGCCCATATGGCCCATATGTATCTGTGTGGAGTCATCAGCCAAAATAGAAAGAACACCATTGACTCATTCACGTGTGGCTACAAAAGGGACAACGTGCATGTGGACTTGCCAGGGTGTCCACGGGAAATGACCTGGTGCAATTGTTGATGTAATGTCTTAATAAAGCCCACAGGTTTGTGGTCATCTGACTTGTATTTGCTGCTAAATGGCAGCACACTGTGTCTCGATGTAAGTGAGAATGCAAGCATAGTAGACAAGTAATGCGATAATAACATCCAAACTTCAATATCTAAGTTTTATGGCGTGAAAAGTGATTGTATAATTGAAAGCAAATTAGATTTCCATGCAGTTTGTCTCGTTAATCCTGCATGATCTGCATATTTATCTTTTACACTGTCATCAGAAGCTAATGTGACTGAAATGGCTCTATCTGATGGTTCAGTCCCTCGAGGTCCAAAGTCAGTGTCTGGGTTTTCTAGTGCAACTGTACTCACGTTTCTGGTGAGAGCTTCATCTGGCCATCGACCATCAGGCACAGCGAGCTGGAGAGGATAATCCACAGCAGCATCATCAGCCTCCCTCTGTGCGGCCCACTTCTGTCCGATTTACTGGCATTCCCAGCGTTTCCCCAGCTCCAGTGGTTCATCCCTGCAGCTGCTGCGATCTGCATCAGTCCAGCAATTGTTGCACGCTGGCTCTGAGAGAAAAGAATAAAATTCAGATGGCACAAAGTCAGATTAAAAGTGCTCAGATCGCAGTGCAACCACAAAAAGTTGTTTGGTGCTGGTTTGGTAATATTAAGTGGGTTATTAGAGGTTTTGCTCTTTTGCATATTTAAACATTAAGTTTCAGAAAACTTGTTTCCTGGAGATATCTGTTAGTTAAAAGTTTACTGTATATACCTTGTTTACCCACAAAGAAGCTAAAAAGCTCAATAGAGCTGGGCACATGGTTGGAAATGAGCACCAGCCACCAGCCAAAAGCCTGATAGATATGCTTTACTCACCTGCCAAAAAACAATGGTAATCTATTGACTGGCTGGTAGATTTTGGAATCCACCAGGCACAGTGGCAGGTAGTCAAAAAAGTTAATTTCCAACGCTGTCTGAGCAGAACCGCAGAGGTGGGTGATAAATCTCTGAGGGTTTGTCAACACAAGCAACCAATATATGTGATCCATTGTTGATATGAATATACTGTTTATAACTGCTTTTAAACTGGGTATCATTCTGCAACACAAGGACATTGTCTAATTTTGAAATTACAGAAGAACACATACACACACACGGGCAAACACACAACTTGCTCGGACCTAACAGGCAAAAAGAATAACACTTGCAGTCAACTTGCCTGGTTAAGTAAACGCTGCAAAAACTTAAAGATCCTATCCAATTCACAGTCTTCTCAAAGACATTCATGCATAGTTCGAATTTTCAGACTCTCCAGAAACTTGAAGAGACACAGACGTAGTAAGTGAGCAGTCTAATATATACAAGAATCCATGGTGACATGTGAAGAAGCTGTCACAGTCCGAGGCCAGCTAAGGAAAAGAAAAGGATCCAAAAAACAACAGAGGAAGCATGTCATCCTAAAAGCAGATTTAAGACTCAATTTGGCTTCCAAGAGTGATCCTCCCAGTCTTTGAGTGGAAAGACTTGAGAGCTTCTTTTCCCGTGAGCCAAAAGATTGAAACAATCCCATGTGCTTTCCAGAAATGCAGCACGCTAATTTAAAAGAAGCTGGAGCCCAAAAGTGGGTTGCAGGAAGATTAAAATACTTCCCAAAATCATTACAAGCCTGAAGATTACTCACTATGCCTTGTGGTCAAAGCTTTAAAACCGTTCCCTTAGAGACATGTCGGTCTGGAAAGAAAGTTCAAATATGACTGATAACAAATAAAAGGTGTCAAACTGATGATTTGATGTCAGCTCAGCTGGTTGCCCCGGCACACAATAGAGTCCAGAAAGCTCTCTGCTCTGGTGTCAAAGGTCACTTCCACGCAGCGTGAGTCACAACAGAGTCTCGCCATGTTCCTACACTTTCCACTCTACATCCCTTAATCCTGTTTCAAGGGCCACCATCATCTTCTTCTCTCCTCCATGCTCCCTCTTTTGGAAAAAAAAAAAGATTAAAGACTTGGGGTCGTCCCGGTAAACTCCACCCGAGTTCAGTCCTTGTTATCAGACGGAAAGGTCTTCCCCAAGCATACTCCCAAAATACTTTTTTCTGCCGTCCTTTCCTGAATGATTCCTCCCTGCTGACCTCACATCCTGGTGGATCCAAACCAAAATCATGCAGCGCTGGGACACGAATACGCTACGAGCAAGAAAGATTGAGTGATGGAGGGAGGGATGGAGGGACAGTGGGACTTCCTCTCTCTCCAGCGTATCTCTTCCTGCTCTCCGGGACCAGTTTATACCATAATCCAGGCAGGATTAAACCCCTCCTCCCTCCATTTCTCTCTCCATCCCTCTCTCTCTCTCTCTCTCTCACACACACACATTAACACAATCGCTCACTCTCATCTTTTCTCTAGCGCTCTTTGACCTACTGTGTTTCTAGTCCTGCTTCTCTTTCTAGTTGTGTTTCTTTACTATTTTTTCCCCTTTAATGTTGCTTATCAGACTTTCTCTCACCTGCCATTTATCCATTCATCTATCTTCCTCACCTCTATGCTTTTCTGTTAATGTCTTTTTTGGTGGGGAAGAGAATAGAGGAATAAAAGGTGCTAAGAATGAAAAGAAAGAGAGAAGAGAAGGGAAGAGAGAATAAGGAGCAAAAAGAAATGGGAGCAAATAGGAATGGGAGGTTGTAAGCAGGAAGAGAGGAAAATGATATAGAGTACAAGAGACAAAAAGAGAGGAGAGTCCTGGTGGGATGGTTGCGATTTAAGGGGAAAGATGCACTTTACTGGCACAAGATTTTAATATAAACATACTGAGACACCTAGTGGACTCTCCATGCCTCACATGCATGTCTCACATGTACATGTACACATACACACATACACACACACACACACACACACACACACAAACGGTGCTGCAATCCAAGAAGTCTAAATGTGACCTATTTTGCAAATCCAACAGTCTAAGAATTATGGGGGTTAGTTATGATGCAATATTATTGCAATTTAAAATGCGTTGCTACCATTTAGGGAGTAGTGCAACAACATAAATTGCAATACATTACTTTTTTTTCTGTGAATTATGTCAACAATGGCTAACTTTTTTAAACACCTGTTTTTTTCTAATAATTTACAGGTTTCAGTCTGGTCATCGCATTTCAACCATTTTATTGCAACAAACGTCTAGTGAACTTAAAAATGAATGTTTTTATTATTTCTAGTAGGCTACCAAAAGTTGCATTTGTATTTGCAGTATAATATAATAACAAAAAGAAACTTGGCATGCCTGTATCAATACGATATTGCTACGAAAATGTATCACAATATTATGCTGTATCCAGTTTTTCCACCTATGATTAGTTGCTGTAAATTTAAAAATCCATTCTCGATTTTTTCCCCTTGGGGGTCAGAGTTGCTGTAGGTACGTTGAGCAGCAAAATAATTGTTTGATATTTTCAAAAATTAAAATGTGTCTGAAAAAACACATTAACATTAATCAAACATCTTATGCCTTTAAAACAACTTATCTTTGTGAAACAGCAATGCCCTTCCTCTCCTACCTAAAAAGAAAACACCGGTCAAGACTGCACTCTGGGCTTATATGGCCCTTAATGTGCAATTCAATTTTCCTAAATAATTCCTGTCATAGGGGTGTCCCTGCTCCCTCTCTTGGACACAACTATTTTAGTATATGACTGAAATCTGCAAGCTCACATTTATCTCCTTTTCCATTTCAAACACCCAGACAGTAACTCAAGTTTTAATGTCCTGTGTGCTTGGCAGAGGTAATGTACAAGTAATAAGTCTTAACCTTGAAGTCTTAAGCAGGTCCCAAGTTACTGTAGTAAGAATTAATCAAGTCCCTACTATAAGTCAAGCAAGACAAGTGTTTGCTCAGGTGAAGCAGCTCACAAGTGAAGTCATATGATGCTAATAAAATTAGCTTAAAAAAACGCACATTCACGTACCTTTTCTTCTGAGGGTTTTGTGGATGAAAATTGATGTTGTGGTGGTCGTACCACTTCGTTTTAAGCTGCAGGTCTTGCATACCGCTGTTTCCCTTTTTACTGCCGTTATTAACAACATAAACTTTGAGTCCAACTTGTATTATTTTGTGCTAGCCCACTCCATGCTAGCTGTCTTGCTCCATGCTAGCTGTCTCGGGCATGGCCTCTGCCTGTTTGCGCGTCTTGGGTTGCCAGGTTTGCGCTCATTGTTCCAGTAATTTCTATAATTTCCAGATATAATCCATAACATTTTTTTTCTGAGTAAAACAACAATGATTTTTTTGGTCTAATTTAAGTTCTGGTGTTTTCAGTAACTGTAACATCACTCATGATTTTACTGTTAAAGATATAATCTGTTATTATGATGAGAAATATTTGAACTACCTTGTTATTTTTTTTTAAATGGGGGAATTCTTTGTCCATAAATAAAAATGTTTCAGTTCACACACCCATTTCCATCTTTTTTTGGCTGATTTCAACTCAACCCTTTCCTATCTTGCTTTTGCAAATAAAAAATAAAAGCAACAGATTTTTAGACTATTACAAAAACTTATTTTGCAAAACCTACTGATGTGATATGAATATGAATTATTTTTACTGGCTTGCTTTTTTCATTTTAAGATTTTTCTTGATTTATGTATTGATATTATTATATACACATATATATACACATTTTTTTTGCAGAGTGGTATGAGTGTGAGATTTTGACACTACACAAAAAATAATAATGTTTAAAAAAATCAATTATGCTGCTAAAAGGGATTGAGTGGGCTATAATCTGTCAGATACAATCACTGTGACTGAAAGTCATTCTAAGACAGAAACAGCCTTTTAGTGACAAGATATGAGCTGCAGTCACTTTTTGGCTGGTTGAAAAAGTGCATTTTATGTGTTGTATTTTTGTATCAGTAATTTGTGTGTGCTATTTAGTCATTGGCATGCGCCTTTAAAAAAACAAAACACACATCTATGTCACCTCCTGGGCTCCAGAGAAGCCAGTTCATGTTAACATCTCACATTTTTATGTAAACTGTTCCCAACAAGTCTGAAAAAACAATTCCAGAAGTCAGCTATAATGGCAACAAATTTAAAACAAGACACATCAAGTGGAGACATCCAACAAGTCTCGGGAAATACCTGCGAGGTAATAATGATCACAATATTTAATTTAAAAAAATGACATGAATGTAATCTGGTTCAATTTTGGGACCATGAACTACTTCATTTTAAGCTGTATGAACTGAAATTTGAGTTAGCTCTTGTGAAGTGCAGCATGCACAACACTGCCAGCATGGCTGCAGACTACACACACTTCTGCATATGTTTACAGATTTGTATAAATTGTTTAAATAAGTAATCTTGTGTTTACAGCTTAGTCTACAACTGCACAACCAATAGCCCAAATCATATTTTAAACTATGAGAGCTACGGCAGAGGCAAGATATTGAAATGATGTCCAGAGCTCAACTGTCTGCCACTGGGACCATTAAGCATCATTTAACTAAATACCAGGGACACACAGTCAGACATACACACAGACACACACACAACCATACACTGCAAGGTTTATACAGCTAACGTGCACATGACAAGCTAACATGCTTTTGCACACTATAAGTATGTACGTGCACGCACATGGACACATTAAAACATCTGCTCATGCTGTTATGGAAATGAAAATGCAGTAAAACAATCTGGCTCATACACACAAAGCAGACAGGGTCAGATTAATAACATGACCGGTTAGGAGACGGACTGACATTTAGTGACACGAACACATGCACGTATATGCATGTGCACCCACACCAGCAGCGTGTAACAGCTGTGGGACTCCTCCTCCCCCACTGACCCAGATCACTGACGGGATGAACTCTCAGTCCTCCCCCTCTGACACAACATGGATGAACTCCTTATTCTTCTATCGGCAAAGGGAGTTTTATGCCAAACTTACTGTTGAAGTACAGTGACACACAAAGACGTAGGCTATAGGTCCAGTGTGTGGGATTTAGAGGGATACTGCAAAACTTCAAATAAGAGCTTAGTCCCAGTTAGACATCCAGTCCCTTTTAGTAGCTCAATAAGGCGACGCATTTTGACAAATGAACGCCTGTCTCAATTAGAGGCCCGGTCTGGTCACCATGCAGTCAATTTTTCTTTCTATGTGTAAAACACCATATAGACATACTACTCACAATATTAGCTTGGTAAGATTCTCCACAGTTAAGTCATTAAGTAAATTTACTCACACCATGAGCACAAAAAATGACAGTATTACAGGCACAGTAAACAAGAAAGATGCAAAAAGAGATTAGTAGATGTAAAAGACTATTTTTTAAAAAGGTAAGGAAAAATGTCCAGTGACTTATATTCATTATTATTATTATTATTATTATTATTCTTATTCTTCTTATTATTATTATTAATTTAAAATTATTTTACAATTCTCTTTTTTTTTTTTTTTTAGCATTTTTTTCTCTTTTTTTTAAAGTTAATTTTCTTGTATTTCTCATAGATTTCTTGCTAACACCTGGGACATTTCTTCTTATGCTGCTCATCACCGTCTTTCCATATTTTTGGTACGAATCAAACAATCCATGCTAGAGCACATAGTTTAACATAATTTTGCAAAAATTCTTTCTAAAATGTTTCACATTAAGTTAACACTGATTAAATGTAAAACTGGCAGGACTTAAATAGCCTATTCACTTCTTCCTCCTTCCTGTCCCTTTTTTATGTTATGTATGTTTACTGAGAGCTTGCTTTCCAAGTGAAGGCCCATCCACATCTTCAGCATAAAGAGAAAAGAATTCCTGCTGTCCAATTACTTGCAATATAAATAAAAAATATTTTGGTCTGCTTTCCCAATAAATTCATGTTAAGGTACATTATTTTTCATACCACTTTTATCTTATTTTTTTCTGTTTACTGAGATCTCAGTTCAGTACATGAATTTTTTTATGAATAAACATTAAACTAAGATCCTCAAACACCATCAAGCACCACTGCAGCATAAAATATCAAAGAAAACTCTGAGCAGTACCACTCACCTGTGACCCTGTAGAGCTTAATTATGGTTCCAACTTGTCTTGACTGAGTGGAGGAGACTGAAAAAAGATGACATGGAGAATTTTCCTTAAAATTGAGTTTGACAGTTTGAACAAAGGAGAAACATTTTATGTATGAACAAATAATAAAAACACAAACCATAGGCCCTAAAACAAGAACAAAAACATTATTACTCTATAAATAACTTTCAGCGGATTTATCAACTCTTAAACTTCCTAAGTATAACTCGTTAATGCAGACGACATCCTCCATCTGAGAATATAGTGGCAACAAATGTGGTTTGGACTCCCTGTGCAAACTGAAGACCCCGCCTCCCTGGGCACATGGACACACACACAAACACACACATACACACACACACACACACACCAGAAGTCATTGATTAGTCTAAGCCAGGGCTAATAGTCAGCCCTTATGTTTTGCTCCATCAGCTAAACCAATGGTCTGGAACCTCCTTATCTCACAGGAAAGAGAGAGAGAGAGTGTGTGAGTGAGTGTGTGTGTATGTGTGATTGCTGCAAAAAACAAGAGTTGAAGGCCCTAATAAATAGAATAAATACGCTACTGCACTCCTAACACTAGATTTTTTAGCTTTTCTTATATGAACTCTAATTTTGAGTATAAAGCACATAAAGCATCTGCGATTGTAAATACTGATGTTAATTACCTCGTATGACACCACAGCGCTGGTTTGGGGAGAGGAAGCAGGAAGGAAGGGAGAGGGGGAGGCTGCCAAATTCCCAGAGAGTAAGAAAAAAGTGGGCAGCAGATTGATTGGACTCTGATCACTTCACATTGTGTTTCCTATCAGTGTTTGGGCTCCCGGCTGGTATTACGGAGCCATTAAAAGCCCAGATAACAACAACACTAATTAGTACTAATGGACTGATAGAAGAATTTGTCACACAAAGATAGCAAAAATGCATCAACACGTAAAGTCATGGAGATCAGAACACTTGTACAGTATTCATGTGGTTTTTTATGTCAATTATGTGGCAAAAACTTTTATTTATACAATAAAACATGGTATCAAACTCAAATTTAACAATAAAATCAGCACTATTAATATCTTCTTACTGTAACACTAAAATAAATTCTACTTTATTTCATAAGTTGAAATTATGGCAACCACATGATGCCAGTTTTTTTTACATTAAGTTTTTTTTTTTACTGTGTAGATTCCTGCATTTAAACCTTATCACTGTATTCTTTTAGTACTGTTTATCTAAAAAAAAACAACTATGTATGGATGCTATCTGAAAACTGTGACTGACAGGTCGATATCCCCATTGTCCAGAGAGTTGCTGGTCGCCATGGGAGAGCAGCTGATGACTTCATCTGAGGGGCTGTTTTCTATGAATCAATCAATCAGACCTTAATGAATCAGTCAGTGTAACATGTACATTCATTTACTTAGTGCCAATAAGTGCCATTGCTACACTGAGGTACTCTAAAACATGTGAGCACCAGTAAAAGAAATATTGATAAACATTTTTTAAAATAAGCATATGTTGTATTTGACAGTAAAACTGTTCACATTTACATTTTTTCAGAGCACTTATAGAAATTGGTATTTTTGTTGACCCCACTGCTGCAAAAACAACTGATTCGCTTAACTACTATAGTTTCCAAAATTACTTTGGTTGTTCAGCCATTTCTGCTACTGGGTATAATATCGAGCTGAGTACCAGTACTTGATTACCTCACCTAAAACAGCCCAGGTCCAGTCCCAGCCCAGCCAGCCCAGCCAGTGTTGCAACCGCAAAGAACTTACATTCATACGTTCTGGCAACTAGGGAGAGCTACCAATAGCTAATGGGAAAAAAAAATCCCTGTATTGCTGTTTTGGTTCCACAATTGTTGACACACATCCTTTATGCCTTCATTTTCCTGGGAGATCATACTCGGTGACAGGAAGAACTGCACAGAAAAAACAAGGCTTACAGAAAGCCAATATAAACATTAATGGTGTCATAACATCATGTAATTGATTTCACGTCATAATGATACGTTAAAGCAAAAAAAAAACAAAACAAAAAAAAACATCTTGTCTATTTTAACTTTAAGCTTAAAAGCTGAGGTTATGAGTAAATAACTGTTGAAAAAACAATCTCACTACATGGTCCATCTAGTGGTTGCTTCATCTGCTATTAAGAATCATGCGGTTTGATCAAAAGCCTCCCTTGCAGCTGCTGAATAAAGCCTGTGCTGAGATAATTTTATCAAGCTCAGAGGCTGCTGGGCCACCTGCTGTCTCCTCTTTAGTCCTCGTGCAAATGACAACCTCCTTGTTCAGTCAAATTTTGTGTCAGCAACTCTGCGTTATTGGCTTGTACTGTATGCTCAGTTAAGCATGGCAAACACTGGGATTGATTTGATATTGGAAAAAAGCTATTGTTGTATAAAGTCTATTAGAGTTAATTGGGTGCATGGTCCCTCAGTACTGCTGTGTGTGTAAAAAACAGCTGATTAATCACTGTAGACATCATGTTACACTATTGATTGTGGCAACAGCAAGCAATGATGTGACATTAAAGCAATAATGAGTGTACCTTTATTGTGATTAGTGTTACCTGAGGCTGGATCAATCTTGAATATTAGAAAAAATCATAATAGCATCCACAACCAGACCTATGCAGACAAAAAAAGGACAGTAAGTGACAACAGAGGCAGTTTGAGAACATTTAATAGCCAATTAAAATATATTCCAGTTTATTTGAGAGCAAGTCCCAACAAAAAGAAATAGTGTAGAAATGTTTATTCCAATGTCTCATATTATTTTAAATGACAATGTTTAAAAATATAATATGGATGACATCTTTTGAATTTAAAGAACAATATGGCATCTGACAAATAACGGTAGATATGTTGTATAAGAACGATTTTTTTATTAGCTGTTCATTTAATTGTAATGTAACATGCTGGTTATTTGAAAAATATGACAAGTTGATCTTCCCTTAAAAATTCTAGTTAACTAATTGCCTTAAAAGGTAAGTAAATATAACTTCTGATCTATTTCTTTATATTTAATTTAGCTTATATTTTAAAATTTAGTTGTATGTACTTAATTTTGTAAAGTTGTTGCAACTTAACAATGACAAGTGGACTTTACTTGCTCTTTCTAGTTAGCACCTTAAGTAAACCAAGTTAGACTGACTGAACGTTTTATGTGTTTTGTGTCATGATGAGGATTCTGCACGTGGAGTTCAGAAACCTACAAGTTCTGTTTTTAACATTTTTAAGAATATACAAATGAAACTGACTAGTTGCAAATTGGCTGAAACTTGACTGAATATTGTTGGTTGTAAAAGGCAATTAGTTTCCTAGATTTGTAAAAAGTAATTAGAAGTGATTCTTGTCACATTTTATAGTGTACTATGAGAGCAATACATTTTGTTTGAATACAAAAATATGGAATCAAAAATTATCTTTTTTTTGCTGCTGTTTTTGTGTACTCTGGTCGCTACTGTGTTGTCTTGCTACATACGAATTTAGCGCGGAAGCTGAACAGAAACGGCAAAACCCTGACCCTGATCAAATTAAACTTGTTTTTTTTTTTTTTACAGTGACTTCTCTGCTGTGCTGAGTGAGGAACTGAGTAATACTGAGTGGAAAACTTAGTTTGGTTGGTTGACACATTACACAGAACAAACTATAACATAACAGTATTTTGGAAATGCATTTTCTATGATATTTGAGCAGGCCTGTGAACTCCAAACAATTATTGGATTTATTTATACTCCTTCTTTGCTGCTTTTTATTGCTTAAAATCTCCATTTACCAATCTTTTTAAACCTGGATTTACCATCAATAGCAAAGCATTTAATGAATTAAAAGTTTTATTATTCCTGAGAGGAAATTTTTTGTTTGGCATACAAAGTGTTCAGGAACCGTAGCATGAACACCTCGAGTGATTTTTCAGTGTGTTAAAAGATTGTCAGTGGTTTTTCTGGGATGATGACATCCCTAATGTTAAAATTAAATAAAAAGCCTGACTGGATTATCTAATATTTAAAACTGTCCGATCACATAACTGACAATCTGCTACTGAGTAAAAACACAAGTACATCTACAAACTAGCTCTCCGTGAGGTAGTGCAGGTTAACAATCTCCTGTACTTTCTTTTTTACTTCAAGTTAGATGTATACCAATGTCATTTTAAATTCTTTACCTTGCTAATAATATAATAATTTCAGTATAACTGAAATACAAACAGATATGTATCACAGCTAGAGTCTGCTGGGAAAAAAAATCAATGACATGGTATAATTTTCATAACTTTAAAAGAATTTGGATACTAAAATATACTTCCTTAAAAGAACTTAATTTATAATTGTAAATTAAAATCCAACAAATTCAGATATCATTTACACATACTTACTTTCCCAAATGTACAGAAAAAAAAACATGTTAAACACGTTTTACATTTCACTGCGCAAGTGAAGTCAGTTTCGGGTCTGTTTGAGCACATCCTTCAGCACTAGCTCTTAGACTAGGAAGACTTGCTTATTAAAGCCCAGAAGGCTGGCTGGTGTTTGACGACCGTGACATATAAAACAACAAAAAAAATAAACAATAAAATTAATTTCTGCTACACTTGAAAAAATAGTGCAGGGAACTTCTTAATTCAAACACCTTGGGAAAACCGTGCAGCTGCAGCATATATTGTCCTCATTGAGAGTGAAATAGGGTATAGGCTACATTTTCCCCTTAACTACAGGTAATCTTAAGACTGTATAGTTATGCCACATTTGTGCCAAAGCAAGTGGTCCTCAAACTGAGAGAATTAGTCTTTTTTTTAGAGGAGACACAGGATAAACGTTGTTTTTTGATATGGAAACTAACACATTAACATTTTTTTGATAACTGCTTTTTTGTTGTGCCTAGACTTGCTTGGAGGTGAAGAGAGTCAGGCTGACAGTGCAGAGGAGATGCAGTGAGTGCATTTGTGAATGGATCCGTAGGAGGAATTGATGCATCCACAGTAGGTTTAGAAGAGTGAGCTCCACTGCTCTGAACAGCGTGTATGTATAGACAGAGTGTGTGAGGAGTCATCAGTACTTGCTGCTGGAGTCATCAGCCAAGCGGCTGATGTAGGCTTCATAGATGTTGTCCAGGAATGAGCTGTCGGTCTGAAACACACAAGCAATGATCATCATGCTGTGCCGCTTGTGTGCATGCATGCATTTTTATTTGCATATATACTCTGCTTTTCCCCACTTACACACAGATGATCTGATGTCATGAACATATTGTGTGTGAGATGCTTTTGGTAATATTTTTACCTGAATCAGATGCAGCAGTGTGGCTTGAAGCTGGCTTCTGGACAGAACTCTGATCTCTTCCTGCAGCGGGGGTCTGGACAGGGTTGAGGGGACAGGGCAGGTCTCCTGGGCAACAGCTGACAACCCACCACCACACTTTGCCTGAGAGAAAACACTGGGAGAAAGGAGCAGGTTGGGGGCCACAGTGGCTGGTATCCGCTGCGGGGAGATGACCTGGATAGACAAGGATATTTATTGTAATTTATTGATATTTAAGTGACGTTTTTTTTAAAACATAAATAAATAAATAAAGTTGAATAAAGTACTTTAACAAAAAGTTAAATAAAGTACTATTCTAATAAAACTAAAGTACTGTTATAATAAAGTACTATTCTAATAAAACTAAAGTACTGTTATAATAAAATTAAAGTACTGTTATGAAAAAGTTTTTAAAAAAGGATTGTTACAATAAAATTAAATAAAGCACTGTTATAATAAAGATAAAGTACTGTTATAATAAAGATAAATAAAGTATTGTTATAATAAAGTTAAACAAGTACGGTTTTAATAAAGTTAAATTAATTACTGTTCCAACAATGTTTAAGAAAGTTATTATACTAATAAATTTCAATAAAGCACTGTTCTCATAAATTTAAATAAAGTATTGTTATTATCAATTTAAATAAAGTACACTTCTAATACAGTTTAAGAACTGTAATAATAATGATTAATAAAGTATTGTAATAATGAAATAGATCTAAGCAGAACCACTCTCCCATGGCAACCAACCATGCTTTTATGCAAAAGCTCTGCTCGGCTTTACGAATAGTAAACAAGTTGAAGACAACCGCCGTCAGAGTTCATCGTGTTTACCTGAAACTGCAGAGCAGCCTTTTGACCTGTAGTAGCTGTCGTTGGGTTTGAGACTGGGCCTACATCTGAGCCTGCTCCTTGACCTTGTGTGGGCCCCAGGAATCGAGGAGCCAGCCCTGGACAGAGTCGAGGGGGATCATGGGAAGCCAGGCTCTGCTCCTGCTGGACCAGCTGGAGTTTTTGCAGGAGCTCATGAGGCGACACCACACCAGGCATCTGGGAAGACAGACCTGACAGGAGAACACGAATAACTTTAACAGCTTATGCAGAAAAAACAGGCATCTTGGAAAAGACATTTTAGAGTTTAAATAGAGAGATGGTGATAGAGAGATACACAAATAGTCAAATGCCTGTAAGAATATTAAATGAAAGGTCAACTCAAATAGCTACGTTAGAGAAGAGATATTCAATTAAGCATATTTTACAGAAATAGTAAAGCAGATAATAATAGCAAGCAGACATCCTTATGGTTTCAAAGACCATGCAGAAACATAAAGCATAGTCTGATGGTATTCAATGGCACAACAATTTAGTAAAAAATGGATACAATAGCTATTGTATACGATGGCAAAACTATCAAGTTTGTATACAAATGCAAAACCTAAGTGAATGGGAAGCACGAGTAAGAAATTATTAATATTAATAAATTAATAAAACCAGTAGTGGTAAAGCTACTTCTGGAGTGTTATTGTTGAAAACATGACACAAAAATGTGAAACATTTGTATTTACACAAACTTCAGGAGCAGGCAGGAGCACAATATGCACATTGCAGGGGCGGCGTAATGGTCAGAAATCAAGCGGCGGTAGGATTGAGAAAATGCCAGTGCAGGGCTCTACTCTACAGATTCTCTCAAATTCAACTGGATTCACATTTAATTTGACTGAAAACTGTAGGAAAATTAGGTTGGAATTTGTGTAAAGGTTGACTAAATTTTAAAGCATTTTATTAAGAGGGCTCAATTTGCACAAGTTGTTAGCGAACATACATAAACAGAAATTTCTGATAAATATACAAATGCAGCATGGGTATAATTAGTGCATTTACATAACTAGTACAGCATCTGACTGTTATTTATTTTAAAGAAATCTCAACTCATACCATGTAAAGGTTGAAGGACCTGCTCATTGGTCGCCTGAGATGGCAGCAAACCTGGTAGAGCAGGAAAAATATCATTGAAAATAAGATTTTACTTTATTTATACAACACATCACATTTTTGCTTAGTATATGTATATATTATATATTTCTGGAAAATTTGCTGTGTGGTTGTGGTATGATCACTCAGAACATATTGATAGGATAAAAGATGTCCCACCTGTTCCCTGTATAGCTGAAGCTGTCTGGCTGGTGTGCTGTGCCTCTGGTTGAGGCTTGGATAGGCTGAAAAACAGCTG
Source organism: Plectropomus leopardus (assembly GCF_026936395.1). Classification (NCBI taxonomy): domain Eukaryota; kingdom Metazoa; phylum Chordata; class Actinopteri; order Perciformes; family Serranidae; genus Plectropomus; species Plectropomus leopardus. Next base: position 12,432,118 of record NC_142197.1, on the reverse strand, counting down.
CTGGCTTTGCTGCGCTTGAAGGTGAGAACATGGAACAGAATTCACCATAACGGGCTGAGGGGTGAGATGAAGGCTCTGCTGCAGAGGCGGAGGGTTGGAGGAGGGAGGGGGTGGCTGGGTTTGGAAAAGTCTCTTGATTGGGTCAGCTTGAAGCTGCTGCTGCTGCTGGTGATGGTGAAGGTGGTGCTGCTGGTGATGATGATGGTACAGATGGTGATGATGGTGGTGATGCTCCAGTGGCACCCCGTTGTCACACAGCCTGTTCTCTGGGGACTCGGACACGGTCTGGAGCACCCCTCCGACCACCCCGACTCCTCTCTGTCCCTGCATGAGTTTCTGGATGGCTGCGCAGTGCTGAGGCTGGTTATGCTGCTGCTGATGGGCTGAAGTGGGACTTGGCAGCAAGCCTACAACATTCCCACCCTCTTCTACTACCGTTTGCCCTCCAGTCATAGCGCGGAGTCCTTCATCAACCATGGCCACGTTCCCTCCCTTGGAGGTCACACCTCTGCCAGAGTTCACGGTATCGTCATATTTCAGCGAACGGGCTACAGGGGGCCGAGTGACTCGTCCAGTTGAAGGCCCCGTCCCAGGGGCGGCCATAGGAGAGATTGGTTCTGGTTTGGATGAGTGGTGATGTTGATGCTGAGAGCCAAAAAGGGTGGCCAGAGAGAGAGGCTTGGGATCAGCAATTTCACTGTCCTGGAAGAGACGAAGGGAGAGAAGTGTAAGACACATAAGGCAAGCAGTAAGCACGAGAAGACAGAACTCATGGAATTACTTACGGTACATTTAATTTAGTAACGCTTTTCCATACTATCATCTATGTTACATTTTTGTTGTGGTGCAGTGTAAAAATGGGTGCAGTGGAGTGAAAGACGGTGTACTGAAGTCAACCCTAGAATGAAAACATTAGTGGCTGAGGGTGTTTTACCTGTGTATTGGGTTTAACAGGTATTGGCTTGATCAGATTGGGATTTCCATAAATAACACTGCTGCCACCAATCTCCTTTGGCTCGGATGTAGACTTCAAATAGAACAAGGAGAATGAGAGGTCAGAAGGACAGACAGAGGAACTAAAAAGTATGGTAAATATTTGATTCAGTACTGCCTACTGGTTAATATGAGAAAATGCAAACTATCAAATAAAATGTTTCAATTTTTCAAGAACAAAAAGTTAATACCAAAGTATTTATCTTGATTTGTTAAAATTTTCCCTACTAAAGCCAGCAGGGGTTTTCTTACCTTGTCATACTCTGTGCGTGCTTTGGTCAGCATCTGGATGATGTCCACTGCCTTCGCTTCACTTCCTCCTCCTCTTCCTCCTCCAAGTACTCCTCCTCCTCCTCCTCCTACTCCCCCTACTACTCCTCCTCCTCCTCCTCCTCCTCCTCCTCCTCCTCCTACACCTCTTCCTCCTCCTCCTCCTGGAGACAACCATCCACCCTGAGACTGAGCCAGGGTCTGCTCCTGCTGGGTCAGACTACACATACACACACGAGTCAATGTCAAAATACATTCAGATCCATACAAGACAAGTAATAAAGTAGAGTACTTTCATCAGGATAAGACAAGCACCTTTATGCCTAATATATATTTTTCAGGCCAAAGTAAAAGAAACAATCGCTCACCCTGCGAGCCAATCTCATTCAAACATGTCAGGGTTGTCATTTGTTTGCTTTAAGCTCCAGACACAAATCCATTAATAAACACATGTAGTCTCTGTCATTTGCAGACTAAGATATGAAATAAACATTCAGCCACAGTGGCTGACGGCCATAAGTCACTAGTCCCTGTTTACAAGACCCATTCTCAATTTCTTTTCTTTAAGTGGTGTACACATAGTCTTTAGTTGTATAAGAACTTACATCTTCATCCTCTGAGCAATGCGTTGACAGTCCTCCTTATCGTAGAACCAAATCCCATGGATAACCACTGAGGGAATGAAGAACAGAGGAGCAAAGAGAGATACAAGTGAACTTTTGAACATAAACAAACATTAATGTAACAGAGGTCCTGCTAAGAATCAAGTTAGCTGGTAATTAAGAATAATGAAACTGCCTCCTGAATTTTATAATATGTCCACCAGTAAGGTCAGCAGACAACAAAATGAGTTTTCATACGTGCCTTACCTTTACAATCAAATGAAATGCACAAACATGCTGTCATACTTCTCTGCTGCTATGACATCAATGCCAGCCCGACAGAGTCAGACATGTAAACGGTTTATTATTAGCCCTGCTGGGTCTAAACCCTGAGTTTGAAATGAGTCATTTCCCATTCGAACAGAAGCCAGCAGGGCCATTATACAGTGAAACATGGGCCCCAGGAGTCTCCTGAATTACATAAACATGGTCAACAAGGGGGAAAAGCCAACAATGAAACCCATTTGCTGCAAGATTATACAGCAGTGAGGAGGTAGGGCTGCATTACTCATTTACTAGTTTCATTTGCACCAGCTCCTAAAAGCATATAGAAAGACATAGCGTTGTTGCTTGATTATTCTATTCCCGTCAGTGAGGAGAGACTCATAATGTTGCCAGGCAAAACAATTTTGTCCCAAAAATAAAAACAGTGTTGTAGTCCCGCTGCTTTAATTTATTCATTTATTGACTAAAATAAGTCTCTAGGTTTTGCATTAAAACATTTTAATACAAATGAATCTGAATTTGGTACCATTCAACAATAACCCCTCTAAATAACTTTCTTTGAGGAATATAAATCAAAGCCCCTTTTCTTATCCAATGTAAACAGTAAATTTTCTCAAATGCTACATTATGTCTAATACAAGCAGCAAAACAAGAACTTTGCCTGAATAAAATAAAAATGTAAACTAGTACAAATATGATTTCAGCAATAAATAATCTGGTAAACACAATGAGGTAAAAGGAGTTCAAATTAGGTTTAGGCAGTAGTTTTTTTTTCATACCTCCTGAAATTTTACCAGGATTTACCGAAAATGACGGTATTTGTGTGCTATGCTACACCCCCATCCTCCACGCTGAGCAGCAAGTTTGCTATGTTTGGCAAGCTCTCTCAGCTTTTCAATCTAACAAATAAACAATATTAACAAACAAACTATCGAGAAAGGTGATATTCTTAGGCCTATTTTGTTTCTTAACAATGTTGCTCATCATAAAGCACACGACAGAAATACAACAAAACTTTTGAAAACTTCTTGTGAATTAGTTTACTGTTCCAACAATTAGCAGCTAATAAAGCCTTTATTCAGAGGGCTTTATTCAGAGTTAGATGTGAAAATATGCTGTTTTCCGCTGCAGTCTCTCTCTGCCATTGCTCGCCAGCTGTTTACAGTCCTGTAACATTATCTTTATGACTCGCAGTCGCCAAATTTGTCAGTTCAGCTGTCTATTCCTCATGTGGAGACTGACCTCTGGTGGTGCGTGCTGTGCACTGCATACAGTACATCCTCAATACAGCATCTCCATATGAACAGAAAGAGGAGCGCCTGTATTTCTGGTATGATTAAAAATCACATCCTCTAGATTTCTACATACCCTGGTCTACTGCAAGACCATTCAAATTCCCAATCCTAGTTCAAATCTGAGCAAGCATTCAATACCAGTTTTTAATGTTTAATAGTGATTGTTACTCAGTGTTACTGACACATTCATGGACAGTATGTACCAAAAAAGTATCAAGGTTTGATTCCCAGCCCTTATCAGGAGAGCAGGACATCATCACACCTCAATACATGTACTTCCTAAAGTGGATCCTCAAGAAAAGATAAGGCTAATCCCAACAAGGGAAACAAGGCGAGTGAGGGACAGAGAGCACAGCAGGGTCTACAGTATGTGGTGGAAACAGTTATCACCACAGCCCTATATCAAAGACACACACACACACACACACACACACACACATTCCCACACAGGCAGACATGCACCAAAATATACACAAGCCTACAGTTGGCTACAAATGAGGTTGGACAAGCCACTGAGGTCAGTATGAAGGGAGAGGCACACACACACACGCGCACGCGCACGCGCACACGCACACACACACACACACACACACACACACACACACACACACACACACAGAGGGTTCAGTTGAGCCTGGGAAAATCAGCCCAGTACCAAATAAGTAACTGCAGTGGGAGACTGTCTGGTGGAGTCAGAGCTGCTTAGTGCACACTGGGGATGAGACTGTTTGACAGAGACAAAGAGACACACAGTCAAAGTCAGAGAGCTGGAAAATTGACAAAAAATGAGCAGGACGGATGTGAAATAGGAAGAAGTGAGGTGTGCTGGAGAGGAGATTATCATTTAGTCCATCAAGAGAGAAACATCTAGTTGTGAGAGCTCTTTAGCTGTCAGGAAGCAGAGACTGAGCTTTGTCAATGAATGAAAAATGTTGAAGTGAAGTGAACTGATGGGGAAAAGAACAGCTGGACAAGAACCTGAGATGCCTCAGATACAAGACAGTCTCTTTGACCAGTGTGCTGCCCCAGCTCAACCCCATACAGAGAAAAATAGAAGAAAGAAATCAAATAGATGACATTATCTGTGTTTTTAGCTGCACTGACCTGCTAATAGTCTAAAACTCAACAAGACAGGAAACCACTCAGAGCAAGACAGAGAAGGAGAGAGCGCGGGAGGAGGACTACAACCAGCAGCACCGACTGAAAAGGGGCCGTGGCCACAAGGTTATGCTTTCTGGGTGAAAGTCAAAGAGACAGAGAAAGAGAAAAGGGGTGCCAGTCCACCACACTGGAGCCTGAGAGAGGGACAGAGAGAGGAAGATAGGCAGAGGGACATCTGAACTGACAAAGTGAACCAGAGATCCTGACAAAGTGAACTGGACAGCGAACGTCACTGGACGGTCACATGGACACATATAACTTCAACAGAAGGGAAAGTCTGAGACTGCTTAAGAAAAGGGCGCTAACTGAGAATTTTTGAACATGACAGCATCCCTTTACAGCTTGTACAAGTAGTATTGGACACTTCAGCAACAATCTCTCCACTGTAAGTTTGTAAGTGATCCAGGAACTTCAGCTATGTAATCCCTCCAAACTCTCCACGACACAACAGTCAAACGGCAAGCACTGGCGCACGCGAGATGTCTGCTGCAGACCTACAGTGACTCTTTGATGGGACTCCAGGGAATGTATGTTAAAACATTTCTAAATTTTGGAAGGACTTTGAGATTTTTTAAGTCTTGAAAGCAGCTCTTCAACCTGTTATTGTCTGTCCTCAGGACTCTGTTGGGACTTTAAACATTTTTGGTTAAATCTGATTTATATGTTTTATTTGAACCTGCACAGTATTTCTGCATTTTCCACAAGGTTTAACTGTGCTTCGACAATACAGTAGCCAGATTTGGCTGTAACCCAGACTGCACTACTGGGACTACTCAAGGAATATTTTTGTTTTGTTTATCTAAAGTATAGTTAGACATATTTTGTGAGCAGCAGCAGTGTTGTCCGAGATGGATTAGGTATGCTGTTACTGCAGTATGTGACCAGCTTTGTGCATCAGTCATGAGGAACAGTGTTGATGCTCTTTTACACTGTATTTCGTTTGCTGGAGGTTTATAGGGGTTGGTGCTCTTACAGTAACGCACATCTATGCTCAGAATTATTGTTGTCCGAGAAGAACCGTCACTTCCTTTGTTTGTATAAATGGAATTCATGACATTGGCGGAGTAAATACTGAGATTTGCAGCAACCGAAACTCATCTAAGACGACATTGCCACTATAGTTAAACCTTCCTCTTGAGCTTTAACTGCAACTACATTCAAATAGCTCTTTTGCTACTGAAGTTCATTGCCACACAAGCTGTACATACAGTACCTGATCTGGATTAAGGGACATTTACACGGAGCTACTCATTACAAGTGTGCACTTCATCGGTACATCCTTCACTTCGAAAGAAGAAAATTCTTATCAGAGGAAGTGTCACATCACCTTTGGCATTGCTTCATTGAGGCCTTACTGAAGCTGCGATTGAGGGTATAATCTGAGCAACTTCAAGTTCTAGAGAGACTCAAAGAGGCAATTACTTTCACACAGTGGGACTCTGGAGAGAGCAGCGGAGCCATGCTGAGAGGCCTGTTTCAGAGGAAACCCAAACATGAGAGACTGGAGGAGGAACCTGAGGTCAGATTCAAAGGTTTGCTGGTGTCAGAGAGAGACCTGGGATATACATACGTCCGACCTGGAGGTAAGACTGTCTAGAAAAACAGAATGCCAGACATGTTAAATGCAGTACTTGTGTTAACTACATCAAGTATTTGTAGCTAGTGGGCTGTAATGGATATACCAGTTAAGATCAGACTGACATCTATGTTAAATTTAAGGCATTATGCTACAATAAATTAGTGCAGCAACTAATAATTATTGAAAATGAATGAAAACATATGCTATATGATATGATGTAGCACTATTCTACAAATATAACCAGTAGCATCCATAGTATCTAAAATTGGCTCCACATCAACGAAATAAAGCATTAAAACCCTCGTACATGTATTTGTTGGTGATAAAAAAAAGAATAAAACAATATTTCATTATACTTTCAAACGAGCCATTCTGCATTATGATTACCTTAACTTTTGATACTTTACTTTGTCGATAATACTACTGCTACTAATACTTTTAACCTAAGTTACCTTTTGAATGCAGGAGTTTTACTTGTGATGGAGAATTCTTAAACTATGGTATAACTACTCGAGTGAAAGTAAAAGATCTGAGTACTTTTTCCATCACAAAATCCAAATCCTGTATGAGTCGGTCACTGGCACAAAAAGACAGATAAAGCAATCAACATCTGACACAAAAACTACGAACCAAACTGAGAAAACTGCAACCTAAACTTTTACAAGCATGTTCATGATTTTATCACCCACATATATTTTTTTTAGACATTCAAATGAGTTGTTATGATTCAAAGTGGAGCAGACAGATTCACCAGACAAAATCAAGACACTAGCATGGCCCAGGTCAGAGGATCAACTTCATGTCCAGATACTGGGGCGACTGAAAACTTGGGATTGTTTGTGCTTGTATGAAGGAATGTAAAAGGCTCTCTATCTGTCCCTCTGCACTACCAGAGGAATCATGAGTTGTACAGACTGAAGTCCTCTCCCCTGATTCTTGCCCTATTCTGTCGTATATCTCCACTGTTTATTTTTAGCACGGGGTGCCACTTTGTGCCAACTGCCATTCCAGGAAGTAACGGCAGCACTGAGAGCTGCATGTTTATCTAATGATAAGATTCCACGACCCTTGCGCACTGAGGTCGTGACACACTGGGACTGGCAGCATTGCCAACAGCCTGGAGCCTAAATAGATCAGATGTTAGCCAGTGAAAAAACATTTTCCTGAGCTGAGATGTGATCCTGTTGATACAGTTTTCTGGAAAAGATTTCTCCAACCCACACATACAGTACCATGATGTGGTAAATGCTGACCATTTGTCAGCTTTCTCCTGTTTGGGCGTCTAGACATTTTTCTATCTGTCGAAGCATCTGAGGTGCTGTTTTATATACATATGTGTTTTGTTTTTTTAATTCTGGCTCAGCCTTGTCACATACAATCCCAGTGATTCACAGCAGCTATGGTGATAAAAATCAATTTGATTACGACCATACTACATTCCTCCTTATTTGGGTGCATTATTATCCCTCTCCAATCAGTGTAATCAGCTGCAGCCACTGACCATTAGGTTTGCTATGCACTCGCCCACTCTTTAACTCCCATAAACCCTGTCTGTATTTCCTTTTTTATCAGAGGAAATAGTCAACTAAGCTGTGATTACTGGTTTTATGATTTTTTTAATGTCCTTCCTTCCCAAGAAATGTAATTTAGCAATTTATTTTCCATTACTGATGCTATGGTCACATCCAGGGGCCACGACTGTTACAGATCATCCTTAATGTGTCCTGAGTTCATTTAAACCTGGTGTTAAAGGTATTAAGAGGTCACCGGGAAAGGTTTGTGTCACACAAATGATTTCACTGACAGTCGGGATGTTTAATAATGGCTGCATCAGTAAGAATAATGAGGTACTACAGTAAGGGGATCAAAGCAGGTGTAAGGCATCCACTGGTATCTAAACACAGCATTCCACCTGCCTCTCACTGATGGAGAGTGTGAGACCAGGACGGAGAGCGAGGGGAGCTTTGTGTGTGTGTCAGCGATTCCTGAGTGAGTGTGTTTATGTTATCAGTGACTGTTGTGGTGTATCTAATCTCTGCTGGCTGGTTTTGTAGTGCTGTCAGGCTCTTGTCCCACAGGCACACTCTGCAACGTGTTTCTGTGTGTATATGTGCGTGTGTGCATGCGTGTGTGTGTGTGTGTGTGTGTGTGTGTGTGTGTGTGCATGTAAAAGCCAGATGTAGGTCTCAGAGGGAGACAGGCTGATAGAATTGGAGTCACCACAGTACCTCTGCTCCTTATACGGTTCCAACTCAATTAAGCAGCGTACAGCTACACACTTTGGTCACGCTATCTAATCTGTCATCTTTTATCTAATTTCCTTCATGTGGCCATAGATACACTGGTCATTTTTAGGTGTGATCTGAACACATGTTTTAAGGTCTTCAAAGTCGCAGGAAGCAGCCTCACATGGATTCTGAGGTGATTTTTTTTTTAATCTAGTGTGCAAAACTCTTAAGAGTCAGGGGAGCTATAAAAAGTGATAACAGTAGTCTTTTAAATCAGAACCAAAATATAACAAGGAGAAGAACTTTTCTATCTGTTCTTTGTCCAATTATCTCATTTTTAATGCTGTTCCCAGTTCTTCTCTGGAGACTGTCTTTTTATCCATGTCTTTTCTCAGTAGAGTGTCTATCTCTGTGCCTAGCTCTTGTTTTCTCTTTCCTATTTGTCTTTGTTTCCTTCTTTCCAATAAGTTTGTCTCGCTGTGTCTGGCTGCATGTGAAACACAGCAAAATCTCTTCAAACTATAGCCTATATGGCTAGTCCTGGTGTTTAGTCATCTATGTTTGTATGATCTGTGACTGTCCAGACACATCAAACTGACATCAAATAAGTAGTGGTGACAAAGTCTGACTTTTGCCTCAAGTCGCCTGTGTCTCAGTCAAAGACTTGCACTTGAACACACCGCAACGACTACAGGCAACAGCCACTGAGCGCACACATTCTGCTACGGCTTTGTGAGATGAAGTATTTCTCCATAGCAGCAGGCAGTGGTAGTCTGTATGTGTTATTTAAAAAGGGAAACCCAAGGACTGACAAGACGAATTAAAGATGCTAGTTAGTCAGTTAGCACATAAACAAAGCAAGCCGATGTTGAAGGAACACATGATATTTGCCGTGTGCTAGAGAGCAGTAACACAGACTATTACAACCATTTTTGCTAAGGATCTTAATGACTAAAAAACAATCTTACATAACATTACAAGATTCCGTCTCACAACCTCTTTGCTTCAGGCATTTATTTGCTTTCCTCACTTCCGCTTCTCCTCTCGCAAACTGAGCTGACCTGTCAATCAGAGTGATTTCTCTCACTGACAGGCTCTGCTGGCTCCGATGCCGATTCACTATGCTAAATCAGCCACGAAAAAAAGCCAACAAGCGCCAATGGTACAGGACACACCACAAAAACTAGGGTGACAGATGCTCATTGACGGCCCAACATTCGCAAACAGCTGACCGTCAGCTTGGCATGTGTTACTAACAAGTGTTACTTGCCTCTTTATAACCAAGTTGTTTTTTCTAATTTGCATTTCTTATAAACATTTTATATATATATATATATATATATATATATATATATATATATATATATATATATATATATATATATACATATATATACATATATATACATATATATATATATATATATATATATACATATATAATCTATTCTAATTTCTTAAAGATTTTGGTCAGTATTTAGCGTATAGTGAGCGACACTAAAAGTGGCTGGCCTATGAAACTGTCATTAAAGACATATTGCTCTGGCACTGATAATTATAATTCACTGTAATGATAATCTAAAATTAAAAGATGATATGAAATTAATGAAAAAAGTGCATATACTGTGCGCAACAGGTGTTGAGAACAAAATGTGTCAGACAAACAGCGGAAGGTATTAATAATTAACAGGCAGATATAAGAAGTGTGTCTGGGTGTGTATGTGCGTGTCTTTCCCCTTACATCGTGCATTGCGGTAAAGCAGGAAGGGATGCTGGAGCTGGAAGTCCAGGTCTTTGGTGATTGGCTCTGTCAAGTTCTCCATACTGAGTCTGTTCATAATGGTGAAACCATGCCTGGGAGATGCCAGTCTGCAAAATATAAGTCAGTGACAACATGAAACAAGAGGCACTTCAGCTATGCCATGTGTTGTCATTTACACTGTAACTTGCACAGAAACAGCTAAATAATAAATTATAATGAATAAATATAAATTATAAAATATTAATAAAGCTTAAAAGAAACATATTCAATCTTGCATGTTCGGGACTTTGCTTTATTTATCTGCGTAAGGGGGTGGCTGCAGCTTGACTTTGTATTTATTTTCTCTTTTTTTAATATCATGACCATCTCTGAGGCAATTATTATTTTCTTAGAGCACCTGTGAGTGACTAAGGGAAAAGGCATTACCCTCCCTCCAACATAAATAACCATGTTTGACAGTTTATGGCTATGATAAATGGTGTGATTATGGAGATTTTTAAAGAAAACATGCCTTCCAAACCAATTTGTGAGTTTTGTGTTTCTGAGAGTATTTAAAATAATTTAGAAATTCGACGTTTAAACTTGAATGCCCCTCCCTTAAGCCAAATAATAATAATAATAAAAAAACCACAATTCCCTCCCCATTGTCTAGAGTGCCACACTCTCCCCTTTCATAAATAATGACCAGTTACTTAACATTTATGTATGGCTGTATTTTCAATCAATAGGTTTGTTTAAGAGCTTTGACAAATAAAGACTAAGAATTGTACTAAAAGTAAAGTTTGGCACAGAGAATCTTTAGATACCAAGATGTCAGAGTCCAGCATCAACTTCATTACCTTGTGTAGATAAAAAGAGTGCCTTCCACCTCTGTCTTTTCCTAAAAAGAAAAAGAAAGCAAACTGTAATTATTATAATTATTTAATCATCATAAAATGTTACAAAAATAATTAAAAGAGTAACATAGGACAAAAGGGGTACATGCACACAAAAAGTCAACAGAGTTTAAGAGTGGTGGGAAATGGATTTCCTTTCAGACCATTTGTTTTCATAGATGCAAATCTTTAAATATTAAATGAAACGATTCAAAGTCTTTTGATGTGAGAAAACTGTTCTTAAAAATACGTGTTTGTTGCTAAGGGTGAAATGGCCATCTATGAGTGCAGTTTGGTGAAATAATATTCCAGGAAATCAAATAATAAACACGCTATCTTTTTTTAAATTGTCTCTTTTTACTCCAAATAACCACAGCTGGGGTTAACTTAATGCTATAACTTAATTTGTGGTAAATCTGTATCGGTAACAAAGCGCGCCTATCAGGGACGATGACGAGGCTAGGCTAAGTTAGCATATTAAGTTCGTGCTCACCCACTCATTTGCCCTGTTGTTGTAAGTATACAGGGCAACTTGGCTGGCAACGTCCACGATGTTGTTGATGTACGGGTCCTGTCGCTGCAAGGCAGCCAGACTTATGTCCAGTCCTTTGGCGGGGAGGCAGCTGCTGCTACCTGCAGAAGTCGCTGTCATTGTTCCCAATGGAGAAGTTAGCTCGCTACCTAGCTTCAGGGGCTAACGAGTCACAGGAATAAAAGGTAAAAACAAAACCAACAGCGAGGTTAAAAAAGACTAATGATTTGTTAACGGCGCAGTAGATTATTTTTCGACTTAAGACTTGTAAATTTAAAAATTTCAAGAGTTATTGAGTGCTAACTGACATGACTGAGTTTGTCAACGGCCATGTTTAGTCAGAGAGATTGTAAACAACCAGACATGAGTAGTTGCGCAGCAGGATTGGAGAGTTCAGCATAATTAATCAATTTAGAAAAATCGATGGCGCGCGACTGTTGACGACTGCGGGGATTTTTAGGATCTTCAACAATTACTGATAGTGTCATAATAACATGACCATTTAGTGGGTAGCTATACTTTAAATTAAATTAAATTTACATTTAGGGACTATTCATTATTTATGAAGGGGCAAAGAAAGGTCAGTATGCCAATTTTTTTTAAGCTCAGGGAAGGGACATATGTTTTTTGTTTTATTTCTTTGTTTACTATGGCTTAGGGGGTTGGGGCATATAAATTTGAAAGATTGTTTTTTGTATTTATTTTATCACTGATTTTTGCATGCATATGTTCCTTTAAAAATTGCCTAAATAACACCATTTATCATAGTCAGAAACTGTGAAAACAGAAATTATTGATGGACTTCACATTTCCAGCAGTCCTGTGTGACAAATGCTTCCATCAGAAAAAAAACAAAACAAAAACGCAACCAAATCTGAACTTTAAACTTATTCTACCTCTCATTTAAAATTTGAAAATAAAATAAAATAAAACATTTGCACCAACTAACCAATATACACGACAAGAGAGAAGGTTTTTTTTTCAACTCTAGGATTTCATCTTTAACTTGTAAATTTTTACTTTCAAACATCAAAGAGTCAAGTTTTAAAGATCTACTCTCCCTCCATTAATTTATTGTGGAGGGTGTCATACATGTTCCACCAGTCACCTGGAGATGCTCAAGGAAAAATATTTGTAGCTTTGGGTAGGGTCAAAATAAATAAATTTTAAAAAAAGAAAAAGAAAAAAAGTCACACGCTAGCCATCCTGCCTCAAATAAATTAAGAACAGTCCCTTACATTAAATCAATATTTACATCAGGTAGAATTATTTCATTGTCATTTGGGATGTGCTTTTTTTCATGTTTTATTTCTATATTCACAGGAGAATAAGAGTTACAATCATCTGTATTCATGGCATATATTTTCAAATACACTGTGTGGTAGACACTCACAAAGTTGATGGGTCCCTTTTTACCGTAAAGAAAGAAACCTCATGTCGCTTCTCACATACAAGTAAGCAGCTGATGTCTCTGTTTTGTCTCTTATCTCTTTATATATCTCGGTTCTGCTTGGTAACAAAAACACTGATGCTGTCTCCCAGTCCTTTGTTACATTTCCCATTAAATGCACTAGGGGGCATCAAAGGGATGGATAACACACAACCATCATTATTCTAGCCATTTACTGCATGGGCCAGAGTTGATCTGAAAGCCAAAAGAAGAATGCGTCTGTGTGTGTTTTTGTCGGTATCCCCCAAGAGTTTTGTCTGAATGGGAGGGGAAAGAGCAGTTACACAATGTTAGAAAAACTCCAAAATAGTAACAAATACAGAATGTTTTTATTTGTACTGAATAACTACAGATGGTTTTCCAGCTATTTGTAAATAGATGATGAGGGCTTGGACACACAAATGCAGAATCTTCTTTGAAAAATGTATTTTAGTGCCTCATTCTTGAACCCACTGATTTTGAGCAGTGGTGGGCTATCTGGGCTTTTTCTGCTCACATTGTCAAAATCTAAATTTGTTTTTCATAATTAAATAGAAATGTGTCTGTATGTAATTACTTGTTCAGTGTGCCACTTATCCACAAAACAAATATGTTTTCTTTCTCATTTGGGGCTGTTGTAGGATTTCCTATGTCACTTAAATGCATCACACTTAAATGCATCAGACCAGCTCTTTTGCTGCAGCCCAGACCAAATCATTACAACTTTGAGCTACAGTACCATCAACCAAGATCAACCAGATTTTGTTATGTAGTGACAGAACGCCCCGGAGGTCAAATGTTGTCACTATGGAAAAAGCAAAAAAAAAATAAATTTTTAAGACTTTTTTTCATAGATGCAAATCTTTAAATATTAAATGAAAAGCTTCAGTCTTCCTATGTGAGAAAAATGTTCTTAAACATGTGTTTGTTGCTAGGGGTGCAATGGTCATCTATCAATAAAATTTAGTGATACAATATTACAGGGAATCAAATAATAAACGTTTAATTGTTTTTACCCCAAATAACCACAGCTGGGGTTAATTTAATGCTATAACTTTACTTGTGGTGATTCTGTATCAGCGCCTATCAGGAACGATGACGAAGCTAGGCTAAGTTAGCATATTAAGTTCATGCTCACCCACTCATTTGCCCTGTTGTTGAAAGTATACAGGGCAACTTGTCTGGCAACGTCCACGATGTTGTTGATGTACGGGTCCTGTCGCTGCAAGGCAGCCACTTATGTCCAGTCCATTAGCGGGGAGGCAGCTGCTGCTACCTGCAGAAGTCGCTGTCATTGTTCCCAATGGAGAAGTTAGCTCGCTACCTAGCTTAGCCTTGGAATAAAAGGTAAAAACAAAACCTGCAATGCATCGCTGCGCTAGCTGTTGGTGTCCTCAGCTTTGAGCTTGGTTTGGCGGGTTTTGACGCTGGCAAACAGCTACTACCTATTGATGGGAAAACACAATGGCCGCTCCATTTACAGCTTCTACCGACATTGTTCCCGAGCTAATTTCTCAAGAAAGAAATAATTACAACAGCAAGACCTACACCTAACCTGGATGGACTACTAAGGAAAGCAATGCTTTTGTGCGGCATTTCACCCAGACGGAACAAGCTAATTTGCTGACCGTGTTTACTGTTTAACAACACCGAGGGAGCATGGGAAAGCTCTGGTTTTAGCAGCCTGAGCAACTTCACCAGGGCAGCTGTCAAACATCAAGCCTCTGAGCGGTATCTCATGGCAGTGGTACATCTGAAGACTTTAGGTGAGCCCAGAGTGGATTTTACAGCTGGATGAGCAGCGGAGACATGAGAGAAGTCTGCACAATGAGAGTTAAAAATAAATCGTGACACTTAAAAACGTAATGACGGTGGAGGCAGTGGGACAGCCAGAGGAAGACCAGACCCTCGCACCCATGCACAAATTAAGTATCGTTTTAAAAATCACACAAGGCTGCTGTTTGTTGCATTGCTTGATTCACAACTGTTCCCACAATTCAAGCAGACATTTCCCGAGTCAGAGCTCAGGAGCCTGAATGAGAGGAGCACAGTTTCACCTTCCCAGACTCACAGCTGAATTCAAAGTGATGTATAACATGACAAACCTTCAGGGGAAGAGCCCGAGTGATCAACTGACATTTCTGAGGAGCACGGGGCTTGCAGACAGTTTGTCACAACTTTATACCCTCACATGCTTGATCGTAACGATCCCAGTGTCCACAACCTCAGTTGAGCGATCTTTCTCGGCTCTCAAATTCATTAAAACATATGAAGGGAATACAACTGGACAAACACGACTGTCGGCACTGGCTTCTGTCTCCATAGAGGAGCTGCTCATTCATCTAAAGCAGGAAGCACAACTGCACGAGGAAGTCATTGAAAGTTTCATCAGAAAGCACCAAAGGATGGATTTTATTTACAAGTGATGGGTGAGTGCTACTTTATTTTCTCAGATAAAGTTAATGTATTGTTGTGGTTTGTACTACATTCTGCATTGTTAAGGTTGTGTGTGATAAGTATTATTGAGTGTAACTTTTTTTTTGTAATTTTTCTTATTGAACTGAAGGCCATGCAGTGATAATATTATGGTTGTATTTATTGTATGGAAAGTTTTTTCTGCCGTGTTGTGTTGATGTGCAGTCTGGTTGCTTGGAGACATGTAGGATGATCTGATGGTGGCGCTGCAATCGCTGCTAGTGGTGTTGCTGTTGTTTAAGATAAATGTATGTGTTGATGTTGATGTAGTGGTGCAAATAACGCCATGATGTGTTTTGGGGGTCGCAGGTCATTACTGCTGGCCTTGACTGAAACCCTGCTGAAACCCCACTGAATGCTACTGATTTTGAGCATAGTTCAAAATTTAAAGTTTACAATGGCCTGGATGCATTTGCATCTGTGATCAATGGTTTAAACTTATGATTTTGTGTTTTGATATTTATTTAGCTTTCACCTTAAACAATGTAGCTGTCCTCATGTCCAGGGCTGCAACTAAAAAATATTTTCATTGTGGATTATTCTGTCGATTATTTTCATTATTAATCAAGTAGTTATTTGGTCTTTAAAATGTCAGGAAATTGTGAAAAACGTCGATCAGTGTTTCCCAAATATCTCATTTTGTCCACAACCCAAAGATATTCAGTTAACTGTCAGAGAGGAGTAAAGGAAACAGAAATATTTACATTTAACAGGCTGGAATCAGAGAAATTTGGCTTTTTTTTCTCTAAAAATTACTGATTAATCAATGATCAAATTAGTTGGTGATTAATGTGATAGCTGACAACTTCAATTACTACAAATTTTTCAGATCTAACTGTATCTTGTGTTAAGAAATATAGCCCTCTTGTCCCAAGGTTAGATCAGATGCTGTATTTTAGCTACAATTTATAATGCACCAGGTCTAGAATTCTGGGATTAGATGTATCCTGACATAAATACTCAAGGTCAGAACAGTAACTGATACAGGAACAGGACTTTCAGGACTTCTTGAAATCCATACCAGCCGTACCCATATTAAACAATATTTGCTGTATAACCTGACAGTAAATCAGTAAATCCTCCATATTCACTTAAACATGTCCCGCTCTGTTTCAAGGATACTTGAGGGGACGTAGCCACCTCCTCAAGTGGCTCTACATAAGCCCCTTCATTCTGTATGCTTTTATAGCAGATTACTTCTTGTATATAATCACCCAGTCAATTAGACTTACAACCACTGATGAAAACATACATGATTGCTCTTTTATCACAAAATTAGCACTATTAAGCATTATATATAGAATATGCACCCCCCCTATCCTCTGCAGTGCACTGATGTTTCAGTAATTGGATTTAAACTGTCTCAGAGGTGTACAACAGCTGGTGTGCATCCATCAACAGCCATGTCAGAGTGTCCTTGAGAAAAACAATGACCATCCAACTGCTCACTCAGTTTAAGCTGCACTGGATGAAAACATCTGCTTTGAACACTTTAAACAACTTAAATGTGAATAAAGCACTTCAGGTCTGACTATGACACGTTCGCCTCCCCATTAACATGAAAATAGCTGCTTTGGATTCAGTGTTTGCCTGTTTGTCGATTACTTTGCCAACGTGGTAGTGTACTGTATGTGTAGGTTTCAAGGTATACATATGTCTGTTTGTTTGTGTGGTATCTATCTGTTTGCCAGAGAGGTGCATGTTTGGTAATGATGAAGCTAATGAGTTATGCATCAGCTGGTCAATATTGTCAATAACCATTCAGTCAAGACTGAGTACTTCACTCTGATTGGTTGGGGGAGGCCAAGAGATGCTGATGATTGGCTCGGAGGCAGGAAGGATAATGAGCTGTAGTCAGAGGGCATTGTTCTGGAAGGGGGGTGGACGTTGTGATTTCTGTTTCCGCACTTGAAAAAATGTCCACCTCTGCATGCACCTGCACTTACAACAGACATGCTGTTTTTTTTTTTAGTATATGACAGATCTTGGTGCAAGTTGAGTAATTATTACCCTTCTGCAATGGAAAAAGACAGAAACAATGAAGTCAATTTTACACATTTTAAATGAATATTTTTGAGGAAATGTATTGTCCTGTATGAAGAGAGGCCCATTGAAACAAAATGTGCTTATTCTGTGTGCACACAATCAGGGGACAGCACTGTATAATTGGTGTGAAACAAATCCATAATTTACATAGGGGATACATTGCATAATTTCAGTTGTCCTGCTAAAGCCACCCACAGGGACAGACATAAGGGACATAATGAATGGGCGATGGATGGCCCGCATAGAGCGTTCAATGTGGGTCCATCATGGCTCCAGGTGGAGACATAATTGTCCGTGCAATTTAGTGCCTTTAACAGGTAACATCTTTGGCCTGATGAAGTTTGCATCTCTCTCGATATCAGGGTAATCTTAAAACTATTGCTCACTTTTGCCCAGTGTGCATAAAAAATACATCTGTGACTGCTTGAATGATAAAACAAAAAGCCAAATTTGTGCCACATGACAAACAGCACTGAGACCAAAGACTATAAAAAGTTGGGCATTTTAACGTGAGGGTCTATGTGGATTGACTCAGTTTCAGAGCCACCCTTAAATGGCCATTGGAGGACTTGCAGATTTTGGCATTTCCGTGGTGGTTCAGCCATGAGGATGCCACTTGACTAAGATGCAGTGTTGACTTAATTTGACAGTGTTTGTTTGTTCTGTAAACACGATTTCATATAGCTTACCTGTCTTGTTTTGACTCTTTTCTACTGTGTCAGTAGAACAATGCACACAAATAACCAGGAATAGCTTATTATAAGGAGCATAATGTTAAAGGTCTAGAATGCAAATTGTGCATTGCACAGCAGAATAAAGTAGCACTGTTTGTCATGAGGGGATTTCCCTTTGACTGACCAGCAGATTGTTGGTTTCCCACATGAGATATCAGCATTTGAGTGTATTTGTCTGTACAGAGATTCCCAGAGACCAACACTCACACACATACAAAGGGGGTCGGGAACTGCAAATATAGATCAGTCGTAAATAGAATAGATATTCCGTGTGCAGGCTGAATTACACAGGACATGTGTGTATGTGAGTCTGTGTGTTTGTGCGTCCCCTGGGCACAAGTGTCTGTTCCCACGACCTGCCCTCCATCCGTTCTTCCTTCTCTAAATCCTTTCTCCCATCTCTCTTTCCATTCATTGGCCAGTGTAATCAAACAGAGGCTGGTTTGGCAGGAAAGTGAAAGGGAGAGTCAGACCACCATTATGAAACTCAGTGTCCATCTGTCTCGATGTGGTCACGGGGCTGATCAGTCAGACAGTGGAAGTACATTTTTTGCAAGAACCATTACTTGAGTATAGTAGTTTGTGATGGATTTTCATTTTGTGCTGCTCCATATTGCTACTCTGCTACATTTCTGGTGGAAATATTGTACCTTTTACTCCATTTCATTGATTTTATAGCCATAATTACCAGCTACTGTGGCTCCTAACCTTTTAGGCTTGGGTCCCATTACAAAAAACAGTTTCAAGATGGGGCCCTTTGTCATTTTTCAAACCAGTCGCCAGAATAAATGTTGACAAAGTAAGTTTAATTGCATTGTTATTTAGCAGATATTTTGAAACTTTATGTGTCTTTATGTTTTAACAGTGCTGTGGTAAGCATGGTTATGTTGAGGCACAGAAACCACTTAGTTATGGTTAGGAAAAGCTTATGTTTTGGCTTAAAATACCTGGTTTCAGTGCCACAATTGCAGCTGAAAATGCCTCCAGTGTCTCGCTAAAAAGCACTGGTTTTGTTGTTTGTTGGTCTCAAACAGTGGTCTACAGCTTTAAACTGGTAAAAAGACAAGTTACAATGCACAGCA
The DNA here is from genome assembly GCF_026936395.1 of Plectropomus leopardus. Taxonomy (NCBI): domain Eukaryota; kingdom Metazoa; phylum Chordata; class Actinopteri; order Perciformes; family Serranidae; genus Plectropomus; species Plectropomus leopardus. The sequence goes on along the minus strand of NC_142197.1, from coordinate 12,412,770 downwards.
TTTATTCATCCATTCACTTAGGGAATGCTTCCATTCATTAATCAGTGCAGGTATTCAATGATTTTTACTTCCCCTCCAAAAATAGAGTATATTAGCAAAACATCTGCATCACAAAGCACTGTATATTGTTCAGAAATAGACAATTCATCTGTCAGATGCCATCAATAGAATCATTAATCAGCTGTCTCCCTGTCTTTACTATGTCTGCAGTGACACATGTAGACAAAAAGCTTTATTCTATTACAGGGTGGTGGGTGGGGATTTGTGCTATGGCACTGAACAAATGAATACAGGCTGGGTTGAGTCATCAGATTCACCTCCTGATTATAGCCTGCAGTGAGATTGACATGAGGCCTGCACATTGTGAAGTTCGTATTCAGTGTCAAATACAATTACATGGCATGGGCAGTACCATAATTAGAAATTTATAAATGCTGTTCAGTGGCTCCAATACATCCTGATGGATTACTGAACCAGAATAGTCTGTTTTATAAAGCTTCTGCATGCCTTTTTTACACACTTGACATCTATAAGTCGTTCTTTAATATAAAAATATAGGACGGACTTTGTGTTTTGTGGGTATAGCCGTAGAAAGACAGGAAATGCTTTTCAAAATAAGGTCAAGATCCTTCTAAAAACTGAGTAGATAATGGGAAAAAATGGTTCTCTCTTTTTTATCTTTTATATCAAGCTGCATGTGGAGAGCTTTTAAGAAAACAGCTCAATTTAAGAACCGACATGCTTTTTTTGTGCAAGCAGCTCTATCCAAAAGCCTCAGCAGGAGCTATAGAGCCAAGCTGACTCAGTGTCATCAAAGCCTGGTCCAGAGCTATTTAGTTAAAAGCTGATGTTGTTGACTTTGTTTGACATTTGACTCCCAAATGAGCTTCATTTCATTGTTGTGTTACCTAAGAAAATGGACCCATGTCTCCAGAAAATGACTTTGTGTGCTTCAGGGGCCAAGACCAATTTGTTCCTGGCCATGAAGAATGATGTCGAAACAAACTTCACCTTCCCGAGGGCAAAAAGAAACATAATTGAATTCAAAAAAATCATTTCATTGTCCTCTAGATAAAAAGGTTCAGTCTTTGTGCAGCGACCTTCCTGAACCCGTCTACTTCATGAGATTTGAGTCTGTATTTACACAGCATCCAAGGATCTGAAAATCAGCTTCCTTGTGGTTTCTCCCTGTTTAAGAGAGCCATGAAGAGATCAGAGCTTGAGTCATAAAAGAGTCGAAAAACCAGATCTTTAGTGTGTGTATGTAAACACAGACTCGGCCAAAGAAAAGAACTGGGTTGAAGCAGTCCAGATGTTTAGGGACTCTGGGCAAATCAGATGTAGGTACAGCATCTCTGATCTCTGGTTCTTCTTGCAGAATTTACGGTCCATGCAAGACTTGAGCCTGCTTTGGATCATTATCCGCCATTCACCCCTCTCTCTCTCTCTCTCTCTCTCTCTCTCTCTCTCTCTCTCTCTCTCTCTCTCTCTCTCTCTCTCTCTAAGCTCCCATACACACACATGCACACTTTATTTTTCTATTTTCTCTTAGGCTATCAACTTGTAGGTTTGGGCCACCTTTTTTTTTTCTTTTTATATCTTTTCTTTGACCATCTGATCCTTTTAAGGTATATTTCACTCAAAAACCAGTGGTTTATCAGTTAATCATCACCCCATGTTGCACTGAATTCATGAAGACACCTCGCTTTTTCTGAATGGAAAATCCCCAAAATAAGAAGATTCTTGATGAATTGGAGTAAAAAAGCTCTGCGTTTAACAACAGCAACAACTATATCAAAACATGCATTGACAAACTTACACAACTCATGAAAGTATAATACAAGTCTCTCTTTAGACTCTTTATACAGTCATATGCTCAGTGATTTCAGAACACATGCATCTTTTGTTTTTTGTTTTAAAGCATTACTATTTAAAACACTTGTGCGTATAGGCAAGCGCTTGCATTTACACTCTCTTCAATGCTCTTGCCCAGGCGCAGCTCTCACATGCAAAGTTTGGCAAAAAGGCGTGTGTTCGGGCAGACTGTTCTCATGCATTGTTTGTGCGCTTTCCTATGAAAAGTAATGCGCCAAAGTTTATGCAAAACCCACGTAATCACGAGCCAGTAATTTGTGAATAAACCATTTTGGACAGCTGTAATCATGTGACCAATGTGCGGACTTGGAGTAAAGAATAAATAAGGAAGCGGTCCCATTACAAGTTACACAAAGTCTGGGTGGTGAATGGCAAAACACTGGACTGTCCTCAGGAGATTGTTGTCTGGAAGGATGTCAGTTATTTTTAGGTACATCATCACTATGTTTTGTTCCTAAACCTAACTAAAGTGATGTAACTTGCCTAAACCTATCCTGCGTAACTCAACGTTAAGTATGTGACTTTTTGTGAAGTATTTAACGCCATTCGGGGGGTGCTAGTTCGTAGGATATTACATGAACTGGTGTGTATGTTGTTTTGTATAGGATATTATATAAACTGTTGTATCAGGATACATTGTTTGGGACATACTGAGCACATGACTGAATCAGTGAATATTGGATTATACTGCACAAGTTTTTTAAATTGATGTTTTGATAAAGTTTTGCCGTTGATAAACACGGCCCCCTTTTACTGCAATTCATCAAGAATTTTGTTTTGATTTTGGACTTTTCATTTATTGTGGAGGCATGTTAGAAAAACAAAGTTTCCTCCATGAAAGCAATGCAACATAAAGCAACAGTTATTGATATACAAACTCATTTTGTGGGTGTACTATTCCTTTAAAATGATGTTGTGAGCCCTCCTTTTCAACCCAAAACACACACACACACTCACAAACACACACACACTTCATCATCATCACCATCATCATCATCTTTGTCTTCATCATCATCATCATCATCATCATCATCATCTGGATACCAGCCGCTAGTTCTTCACTGTTGCCTGTACAGTCTCCCTCCCTCCTTATTTCTCTCTGGCACACACACACACACACACACACACACACACACACACACACACACACACACACACACACATCTGGAAACAGTCAAAGCGTCTACATGCACGAGGAGGGGGGGCTACCCCTCTCTCTCTCTCTCTCTCTCTCGGTATCACTGCAGAGCTGAGCTGCAGGGGCAGCAGAGGCAGAGAGAAGAGAGAGCTCTAACTCCCGATCAGTAAGACACAGGCAGACAGACAGACAGGCAGGCAGGCAGACAGACAGGCACACACACACAGACTGACTGACAGACACACCGCCGGACCATCATGGACTGGATCAGGACAGAGAAACCCGTCTCCGGATGAGACAGGACGGCCTGGCTTCTATTTTTTGGGGGGACTCTGCTATAGATACGTGGAATAACCGACAACCTATTGGGAGATTTAACCCCGTGCTACCCGTGATGGAATATTTACACTCTTCTCATTTTCTAATTTTTCTCCCCTTCTCCTCCTCCTCCTTCTCTCCTTCCACCACCACCTCCACCTCTTCATCCTCTCACATTTTGACACGCTGCTGAAGATGCGCACGAATGCGTCTTTTGCGCACTTCCATTGCGACCGTCACTGACAGCGCCCGTGCTTTGTAACCTTTTGAAACCTTATTTTTTCCTTTCAAGACAACACGGGAGAGGAGAGAAAGAAAGGAGAGAGAAAGAGAGCGAGGTGTGAATTGAATTGAACGCGGTGCTGGTCTCATGTTTCTCGCCTAGGGCCCGGATGTACCGAGAGATGCACCGGTGCGTTTTCCCAACCGGTTCCGCCGAAAGCTCCCTCTTTTTTCTCGCCTTCACCTCCATCATGGGGATTAGGTAATATTCACTCCATCCGAAGACACCCTCCCCATAAACAAAAAAAATAACGGAATACCCAAGACTGTCCGAGTCAGACAGTTCTTTCTTCTTTTCTCCCCTCTTTTAATTTCTTTATTTTTGGGGGGCTTTTTTTCCTTTTCCCTCCGCCTCTCCAGCTTTTTTGCCTCTCTCTTCCATTCACCTATAGGGATAACGCCGGACTACATTTATGGTAAATGAAAGCAAAAACATGTACATCCCGGAGGACACCCTTGAGAACCATCAAGGTATGTGGTGCCTTTTTTTAAATTTATAACTGGCAAACATCTTTCAACTGTGCATGAGAGAAGAGGGGAGGAAAGGAGGGAGGGAGTAAGAGAGGTATGATGATCTCGAAATGGGGATGGGATGGGGAAAGAGGAGGAGGTGGAGAGAAGGGAGGGAGGTGGAGGAAAAAAAAGGAAAAAGGGGTGTTAGCTCTCCTCGTTTTCAACAGATGGACACATCCTCCACTTTCTCTCTGTGTGCAGTTTTTGTTTATTTGTGCAGCAAGTTTTGCCATAATCACGCAACAGTGCTGCAGGTATATACACGAGGCCTTTTTCACGCTTGGTTTAGTCCATACTGTTTGACAGGCCTGTCCATGGGAGAACTGTGACATAATAGGTGGGCTGTGGTCATATTTACAGGCACTTGTAGGCGGGGAGCATTATTGTTTTTAGAAAATGAGCGTGTGTGCACAAATTATTTGGCACATCTTGCCTCCCCAAGGCTTTTTCTTAAAAAAAAAAAAATGCACATATACTCCTGTCCATATGTCAGAAATGAACACACAGTGGTGGCTAAGGAGCAGGAAATTGAGCAGCGCCCACCGATACGCGCGCTCGATCACCATCGATCCAGCCTTCTCCTATAATCAATACTCGCATTTGTCACGTTTTAATCCAAGTTTTCACGTCCGCAGGGCTCCTTAATAGCAGCGCGCGCGAGAGAGAAATCGCATAGAGATGACAGGTGGCAGTGGGAAGGCCTGCAGGACTTATTTGTCTGCTGAGAATTGGGTTGATGATGTGCTATTTCGGGGGGGGGAGGCAGCGGAGGACAGTGGGCTGTTTCGCCCAAGACACGACTGAAGTTTAACGTGACGACTTTTGTGAAGTATTTTTTTTAAAAAAGCAACACTTGATAAATAAGTCCAGGGCTGTGGTTTGTTTGACGGTGAGGAAAGGGTCTGTTTGCATTGCGCAGTATTACGCGTCGCTCCTTCCACCCACGTTGCAGAGAGCAAAAAAGCCCCAGCAACGCATCGCTTTATGGCCGGCCCCGGACCTTGTAATACAGAGAAGGGAGGGGGGGTTATTTATCCGATCACCATTATCATCTTCACGAACATCACCATTATCATCGTCGTCGTCCACCACTTCCATCACAACCACATACCTCTGCCTTGGCGACAGGTTCCATAGCAACAGGGGATGAGGAGAGGGGTGGCGGTGGTGTATGTGTGTCTATATGTATCTAAGTGTGTGTGCGTCTGTGTCGCAGCGATGCATTCACCAACAGTTTGTTCCAAGTAATCTTAGCTAGGATGTTACCTGCAGAAGCTGTGATCATGTAGTTTAATGGTAAACAGAATCACGAAGGGCAGGTGAGAGTGTGTGTCTCTCTCTCTCTCTCTCTCTCTCTCTCTCTCTCTCTCTCTCTCTCTCTCTCTCTCTCTGTGTGTGTGTGTGTGTGTGTGTGTGTGTGTGTGTGTGTGTGTGCTACAGTCCATAAGACAGATCACAGTTGATTGCCATGATGTCATCTTTATCTGTTATTATCAGAAAGAGACTTTTTGTCCAAGTTTGCCAAATATGTTGTCACCATCGCCAACATCATCACATAAAGTAGAAGGACTTGAGGAACCAAGTAGGTCTTTATGGATGATGTTCCTTTTTGTAGTAAAACATGAAATTCTTTTCAAAATGAGGCGTCCCTGTAGCTCAGCATGAGATGATCAGTGCCATACATTAGATTAGATTTCACTTTATTGTCGGAAATAATTCACATAAATACAAACAACATTTAACCAAACAACAAAATCACTAAACTCAACTCAATAAATGCTGTAAAGATTACAGAAAACATTGTGTAAAGTGGATGCAGTGCAACATATTATTCATTAACTAGTACATTCAGTGTTCAACTCAGGTACGCTGAAGCTACTTGGAAGCGATACTCTGATTTAATAGGTTGACAGACTGAGGAACAAACAAATTTCTCAACCTGTTCAGCTGAGCCTGTGGGACTCTAAATCTCCTGCATGATGACATTCTTTCAGTATATGCAGTTTGGAAACTTGACTCAAGCGCTTCACCCACAATCTTTGAGCAGATACGCAGCAAAAGTTATGAAGTTGTTGTAACCACCTTCTCGTGGTTGATTGGTCCTTTACGTCATCTGAAATTCCAGTAAATTAATTCAAATGTCGCAGCTGAAGGTGTATTAAGATTTGGCGTGAGTTTACGGTGTGAGGATACAGTGCAAAGCATTACATTGGGTAGACAGAGGCAGCCCATATGTGGGGCCCATGTGGGTAGAAAATGTGCTGCAAAATGGGCCCTATATGGATTTGTCCGTCTATAAAGGCCCCATGCCAATTGCCCACATGGGTGGTATTATGCAAGTGGGCCCCACATAGGTTGTGCTAGGGCTACCTGGGTATCAAGAGGGTATGGGTGCAAAAATGGGCATCTTAGGGGCCCACAGGTAAACCCAAAATAGCCCTCTGAGCAACAGATGTCATTCAAACATTTTCTCAAAGCTTTAGTACGGTTATAGACCAGGATTTGTTGGCTACAAATAGCCTAATTTTAGACCATATTTTAAAGTAATCATTAAATATATTAAAAATACATTGAAATACTGTAAATAATTAACAAAAGTACTGCATACCCCGTGTTTACTTTATGAATGTTTATATTTTATCATATACACAGATTCTGTTAACTCTTTCATTGAGGCTGAGACTAGACATCTATAAAACTTTTAGTTTTCAGCCTTGAAGAACCGAAATCTAAACATCTGAAGACAAATAAACCTCAATGTCTAAAGACAAATAGAGGTATGATAGACATTTACCAAAAGTCTTTTCAACGTTAAATTGCTCAGTGGGGGGATTTGTCTTTAAATGCAGCTAAAGCAGAGTGAGTGGCTGCTTATGCAGCTGGATCACCTACATACACTATTATGTATTGAAACAAAAGAAAGGAAAAGGTACAAAATCAAAAACTTTGTTAAAAAAATGTGTTTAAGAGCAGACTCCGTATGTATGGTACCCAGAATTTGGTACTACGCCCCTGTCTGTATGTGCGCGACGTTTGTCTCATTTGTCTATAGGACGTAGTAACTTGACTAGTGGCTTGACTGTGCAAGCCACTAGTCAAGTTAGTGAAATGACAGCAACACCAGACTTGTCCAGATATATGGACAAGGATAGGCAAGATATTTGTTTAGAAGGCACATTTCCATGTGAAGAATATGAGATAATGGGCGCCTTGGCACAGATATGCAAAAGGCTCCACCATCTCTACTATGTAAGAACAAGACACACAGACTTTGGTGGTTTGGCCTTTTATTTTGTTGTTTTGTGTCAATTCATAGTCATCTTGTATGTCTTTGTGTATATTTTGCCCCTTTTTGTAGTTACTTTGTGTCTTTTTGCAGTTCCTTTGCATCTCTTTGTGATTATTTTGAGTCTCATCCTGATCAGTAAGCGTTGATTTTAGTGACATTTTGCAGTTGAAGGCCAAGGCGGCTCCCCAAGATTTTGGGCCCCTTGGCCTGAGCCCGATAAGCTTTTTCAGTAATTCATCCATGCACATTTCATACCCAAAGGGGAGCCAAAGTGCTTTACAGATTACACAGGTAAAAGCCAGAGAAACAAATGAAAAAAAAAACAATAAAATCAAGCAAACAAAGCACATACAGTAAAGAAAAAGAAAAAAGAAAGAAAATCAATAGAAAGCAAACAGATAGGCCTTTGGCTTGGATTTCAAAGTGGTCAGCACTGTCTCAAGTCTTATAGCTCCTCTGGCTATTTGTTCCACATTTGACACAGATGCTAAAAGCAGCTTAACCATGTTTAGATTTGACTCTGGGAACAACCGGTGATCCCTGTGCGAGGTCTTCATGGTTCGTACTGGATCCAAGTATCTTGGACCTAAACTGCATAGTGTTTTATAGACAAACGATGGAATTTTAAAGTTGAGTCTGTGACAAACTGGTATAGTAGAACTGAGTATATTTTATGTTATTTTCAAGCTGATAGAACGTCAAAACTTCTTGTTTATCCGTGTCATTTAGGCTAAGTTATAGTGAAATTTGTAGCAAGTTTATTTGAGGCTGAAGTCTACCTGGGTGGTGGTTTCAGCACCATGGACAGTTCATTCCTCATTTTTCTATTGACAGCTGCATGACAGCTATTGAAGAGTTACAAAGATAGACGCTGGCTCTGATGTTTCACTGTTAGTATCCTGCTTTCTTCCAATAATTGTTTTCACATGTTGCAGCCCAGATATATAGCTGGTTTTTGACAACACATATGGTCAAGCACCCTGAATCCAGTTGCCCTGCAACTGGATTCAGGGGCATATAAGCCATATAAGCCATGACAGACCTCTTACATTTCTTGGGTTAAATTTACCTTTATTCTTCTTTTTTCATTTGCTAAGGCAGTGGTGATGTGGAGGGAGGCGGATATCTTAGTATGCACTTCATGAGTTGTCCTGCAGATGAAGGCACTCTGGTGGAGCGTACTTATTCTAGAGGCTATCCTTGGACCAAAAGTTTCAACAATTTTAACTTTAATCCACAGCTTTTGCCAAGACAACGGAGTCGTACAGACTCCTTAGATGCTGACATGACCTCTCTTCTCCCTGTCAGTGAAGGCAAAAAAAAAAGGAAGACAAATTTCACCTTCAGGGATTCAGGGACAAAAAGCCCGACACAGAAAAAACAGAGCCGCACTTATCTTATATACTGATGTATAATATTACAGTTCCTGATACCTAACACCAGCTTTGTGGTTGATATTAGGTTTTCTCTCTTGGTTATCACTTCCATCTTTACATCCGCTCTGTAATCCAAACAGAGTGGATGTGTTTCACATGATTGCACTGAATGCTCATGTTGGCCAAATGAAGCAATTACTACACATCTACATACTTATTACAAATGAATAGTTGTGTCTTTCAAAAGTGCACACATGAGCAGAAACACAAATCACAAATGGATACTGTGCATGAGTAACTGATGTGGCTTTGAAAACACACCTGTGGCTTCTCATGTCATCGCATGTAGAGCAGGAAAATGATTTGGAACACACACACACACACACACACACACACACACACACACGCGCACTCACGCACTCACGCATGCACATGTGTGCGCGCTACGGCAGCACTTTACAGCAGTGTAATCAGCGCGTTGATTTTCCCTGTGGGCATTGTGCCAGGAGCATGATACCTCCGTAAGGGATATTAATTGGTTTCCGATGGTTACCCCGGGGTGCTGGCCACCTGCCAAATCACCTCACTCTAATGACTTGACTTGATGTGCTCGTTGATTTCACTGAAGTCACCTCAAAAGACATGTTGCAAAAACCAACAATCACTTCACATGTAGCTTCTCACACAAAGCTGTTGCCAAATAATGCAGGGGTTGTTTTTTTTTTTTTTTTTGCATTATGCTTACGCAGTCAACTTCTCAAGAGCACATAAAAAAAACTGGCATTCATTAGCTGGACTTTAAAGTTCCCGTGTGTTGGATTTAGGGGAATATATTAGCAGAAATTTAATGTGATATAATAAGTATGTTTACTTTAGTTTACGATCACCTGAAAATAAGAATTGCTGTGTTTTCGTTACCATAGAATTAACCATTATATTTACATAGGGAGTGGGTTATAAAAAATATCCACCATGTTGCACCGCCATGTTTCTTTAGTAGCCCAGACCGGACAAACCGAACACTAGCTCTAGAAAGGGCCATTCATGTTTTCACTTTGGCCACCGTAGTTAGAGGCAGCTCTAGCCAAACAGTGTTGGAAAAACACAGAATTTAAACTGTTTTATTTTGTGTTTTTACCAGTTAAAATCAATGTGTCCTTTCTTTCGGAGAGAAAAATATCTCTTTGGATAATTCAGCTCCTGATAAAAACTGAACATCTGGATTTTAAGGTATCAGTTAAAAAAATCAGCATTTTAGAAGGTGTTGGGTAGCAGCCTATCTCCAACAAATTGTAAAAACACAGATGTATGTATGTATGTATCATAACACTGCTTTTTTAATTGTTTTTACTGGTTTAAATCACCTGGTCTGTTACAGGGAGATAATTTGGCTCCCTGTAAAAACCTCCTGAACAACAAACACTGGAGGAATTTTAAAGTGGAGCACATATTTGGCACCGGGGGAAAGTTTCAGCTTGTAGCTAAAATCTGCAATCCTACATACCGCTCCTTTAAGGTGGACTTTATTTTGTTTGACATTGTCAGAGAGAACCATAATTAAGAGAATCCACCTGACTCAATACATTGTTTGTGAAAACAGATCACCTGGATGTGGCAAAGTTGTTGCCTTCTGCAAATAAAGAGTAAGTATTTCTTTCGAATGTGTTCTAATTAGAATCCACAGGGGGAGAGAAGCAGCTAAGCGAGCTAAGCCATCGATCAGCACGCCTGACATAGATGGAAATCTGGGCAATTACGCACCAATCTACTGTTAGTCAATCCAGTTGATGCTCAATATCTGGTTGGACTTAATTCCTGGCATGGTGAAAGAGACAGAAATGGAGCACTGGAGAACTTTTACTGGACCGTGTTGTGTAATGCAGCTTTTAATAAATAGGCATTTCTGTTTGATCTTGTTACTCATGTAGCCTAGGTCTGTGTATGGGACATTGATGAGCTGTTTTTGCACTATAACTGACTTTTTACACTCTAACATCTCTCACCAATATCTCCAGTATTCAGCAACTTGTATTTATTTATTTTTTACTTTGGGGTGAGCTGTCCCTTTAAAAATTTGGGCTGTGAACACAAACTCATTAGTGTGTTGCTTGAAGTCAAACATGACCCATTTTGATCAGACAGTATCCCTCTTTACCCCTACCCACACTCTCCAGACAAAAGTCAGCCAATAAATGTGCTTTTCCTTTCATAAACAAAGAGGCGTAAGTTCATGCATCCATCTCTATTAGCTTGTTTACGTCTGTGAATTCAAGAGAAACACAGAGGCAGTGTCTTTTTTTCTGATTGTTTAAACACCTTTAATAATTTAGTACTGAGGCAGAAAAACTTCAAGTTCTTAATATTTAGGGGGCGTGTCCCAGTGATTCTCTTATACTTTTCTTTAGTGATTCTAAAGAAAAGTATAAGAAGAGAAAATCACTCGCTTGTACTACTCAAGAATCATACATCCTGTGATGAGGAGTCCCAAGCACACTTTTCTTTGTATTAAGGCGTCACAAGGGGAAAAAAAATCTGTGAAGTACGGCTTTACATTACCAGTGCTTCAGGCTTTATACTGCACACCACATGTATAGGGTCAGAATACGGTGTATGTGTGTTTAAAGATGTGTTAGTCACAGCGAGGTTGTAGCAGCTGTAGCAGAGGGTGTAATGAACGATTAAAGGCCAATCAGCATTGCAGAAGTTTATATCAGCGCCCTCGGAGTGTGTCATGGCTTAAACTTAAGGATGTGACTCAACAACAGCTGCTCTTTAACGTAAAACACCATATGAGAGACAGAATAAGACACATGGAGGAAAAGAAAGAGGGGAGGGAAGGTGCTAATCGAAGGAGAAATGGGAGAAGGACAGATTGCTTTAAAGGAGATGAAAGAGAAGAGATGGAGAGAAAAAAAGTGTAGCGTGAAGATGGAAAAGAGGGACAGGCTGGCGAGGAAACAGAGGGACAGAAAAGAGCAAATGGAGGTAACCGACGGGGAGAAAAGAGGGAGCGGTAAGAGAGAGGAATAAAGGGATGAAATGAGCGAGAAACAGAGTCGGAAGGAGGGCCAGAGGGATAGAGAGAAGTAAGGGAGCGCAGGAGGAGGAGGAGAAGGAGGGAGGATTATCCGTGACTCTGTCTTGCTTAAGCCTCTGGTTGCGTATTGGAAATCTATCCAGAGGCTGTCCTCTGCTCTTAGTGCTATCGGGCCTCAGTCTTCATTTCTGGTGGGACAATACGCCAACACCGGCCCCACTGTGTGTGTGTGTGTGTGTGTGTGTGTGTGTGTGTGTGTGAGAAAGAGAGAGTATGCCATTGTAATTGGCCGCTTGCCCATATGCATTGTGCCTGCTTGGCTGCCTCCGTCTGTGTGTATGTGTTAGAGAGGTAGGACACATAAGCACATGTCCAAACTGAGCGGAGATTGGACACACACACGCTCTCTGAGTCTATTGATCTGGCTGAAGCCACCAGTGGAAATAATGACTCCAGACCTGTAGCATCCTCTTTTATACTCCCTCTCTCGCTTTTTTCTCTTTATATCTCATACTCACTCAAATCCAGTCTCTCATTGTTCACCTGAAGTAACCCTTGAATTAGATGTAGCTGTTTGAATATAAAATGAGTATTTAAGTGCCAAAGGGTCTAAAAAACCTCTGAAGTTCATTGCAGAAAAAGAGCTTTAAGGGTAGACTGGTCATAGACAAGGATGCAAGGGCATGATTTCAACCCATTTTTACACTCTGTTTGATTTAATCACAAAAAATCTCTCAACAGTGTCCCCTTACTGTTCAGAAGCCATTATCTAATGAGTTTGACTTGATTAAAATATTTATACTCGATATATGCTGTAGATTGTTTTCAGCTAGCTCAAAGCAATGGGGTTAACAAATGAGCCTAATTGCCCTGGGTTTCACCTCTCAGGCTAAATCAGCCCCACCTTTAATTTTTTTCAGTACATTGATTCTCAAATTTATAATTTGACTTAAGCTGGATATGAGCCCAAATCACTCATGAGGCAGTTAAGGACAGAGATATTTTCAGTTTAGCTGCTGATATCATCTATCATTAAGTATCTATCTAGTCTCTATGAATGAAACTAAAGTTGCTGCATGGGCTTACAAGACACAACTATATAGAGAGTAGCACCGAGCATCTAAGAGAAAGCTATGAAAATAGTGGACACAATGCTGAAAAAATGCAAATACAGTACAATACAAGAAAAACAAATTTTGAGATTGGCAATACTTTTTTCAAATAGGAAACAACAATTTCTGCATAGTATACCTTTAACTTTTATCCTGACAACAGGCTTTTTCAACTAAAACTAGTTTTAAGTGCCTTCAGGTATAATACAAAGTATATGGCATTGCTAAGTCTTTAGTTAGAGCACCATTATGCAGCATCACTGGTGGACCAGTCCAGAAGAAAATGTTTGCAATGTACGTTTCTGCAAACCATGGATATATTTGTGCATTATATACCTATTAAATCAATGTTTTGATTGAGTGCTATATGAGCCCACTTTGTCATCCGGAGTTGGAGGAAGGGTGGATGGCATGACAGCTAGGTGAGATGTTTGCCAAGCTGCAGACCACTGTTGTAGACCAATAAGAAATGAAAGTGGATGTTTTAAGTGAGTTATACCTGTGTTTCCAGCAGCTTTTTAGCCACCAAATCTCTGTGGCTATGTTTCAATTGGCGATAGTTCAATGAAAAGCAGTTACTTTACAGAGACAGAGCTGAAATTCCAGCCATTTTAAGTCCAAAGGTCTATTCCTATATAACAAAGTGTTTTTTGCACCTAAACCAAACCACATGTTAATCACAGCCTCATTGAAACATAAAGAAACATAAAGTTTTAATGTATCAGCTACAAAATAATGTAAAAATGTAGCATATCCGTATAGTATTTTTTGTGGTTAGTGGTGGGCGCAGCCACCCAACCCAATATCACCCGACAACCCCCTTGGTACCCCCAACCACCCCCAGACCCAACCACATCCCTCGGTAGCCATATCTTTAAAAAAATCCAAGAAAAAGTGCCCTCTTGGATGCCCCTATCATAGATAAAAATGATAAAGTGTCCTCTATAGTTGGCCAGTGTTCAAGAAAACATGATGAGTTGTCCCCTTACAATGGAGAAAACGTAATAGAGCTCCGTATAAGCTGCCCTACATGTTAGAAAACAGCTGGTGCCCTTATTATTTTTTCCCCCCTGCCCTCAAACAGCCTGCATCCGCTACTGTGCAGGATTATGTATCTAAATTTCTATATATAAATAGGATTATATAATACATATAAACAGCATTAACATAGTTTTCATTTTTTTCTGATTTCATTCTATCCTTCACTTCTGAAATCTACCTCTTGCCTGAATGTTTAGAGACTTGTTAAATATTTAAGTCTTACATTTCATTTACATGTTTCACATGAACCTCATGACCTCCCTGAGGAGTTCTCCATGTATGCTTAGAGGCCGTCCAGAGCATGTTTCTTGTTCTTCTACGTCAAAATGATGCTACTGTTTCGGTGCACAGAAAAATACTCAACAATAGTGTGTCTGTGCGTGTGTATGTTTCCCAAGTTACAGGAGAGGCTGAGAGATGAAGACAGACGAGAGTAGAGAGTCGTCTATATTATTCATGCCCAGCCATGCATTTCCTCCCCTCTGTCTCTATCTTGTCTGTCCTCTCTTCCCCTCTTTCTTTTGCTGTCTCACAAAGTGTCTTTACTCGTCTTTTCCTGTAGATAATTTGCTTTGTTTTCTCTCTCTTTCCCCCGTCTCTCCATCACTCAGTCAGCCACTCAACGTTAGTTCATTTCAGGGTTTATCGTTCAGTGAGACCACATTTCTTTTCCTCTATGAATTAATCAGTCCATCTGGCTGCCTTCACTGTAACAGTCTGTTCCATTCGAAGTAGAGCTAACCACAGAAAAGCATGACACAAAACACCATTTATTGTCCCAACGGGGAGCTCAGACTGTAAGCTAAACACACCGAACACAGCAGAACATAAAGTGGACAACCCACAACTCCATTACTAACAAGAACAACTTATCCAGTGCTCTATATGCAGAAAGCAGAGTGTGTAGGCAAACAAGTGTTATGCATGTGTGTTATAATGGATCCAAATAAGTAGATCCAGGTTTACAGCCTTATATAAATCCAGTGTATCTTGTTTTGATTTTTTTTCTCAACCATGTGAGCTTGATACTGTAAAATGGTTACCATGGTTTCTCTGTGTTCTTTGTTCAAGTTTTTGTGCGTCTTTGTTACCAAACTAGGTTAGGGTCACATCACCACTTGTGCATGTCGTGATGGTTTTGTTTTGAGGTTATTATGTTGAGGTGCAATTTGAATGAAATGTTGTTGTTTTCATGTATTCAGCACCAGTGCTTCCAGTGCAAAATGCTGCTATTCAAATCTGATTTTAGAAAAAAAAAAGAAAGCATCATCATTGTTTTCTGGCATGGCATTTTTGGCCTTTTTTATGGCAAATCCAACATAGAAAAAATATTTGAAACACTGAAAGGTTGGGTGTGCAATATTGTTTTGGGAGCATCAACAGTTAACTGGTGTACCGCTGTGAATAATTTTGACCGGTTATGTATGTCGGTCTATAGGTTGATTTTGTTTCTCCTCAGGTAACTGCTCTGAGCAACATCCTGGTCTGGCAAGAGTTAGCCAGAGACGTTGTTTCTTTGGCAATTGCTGCTAGTAACGCCATCCTGGGCGTGCTGTGCCAACCATTCAATCTTTCACAGATGAGCCTTAAACACCCTTCAGCATTGTTAACAATTTTATCACTGTTAGCTCTGTAAGCACAGTTAGTGGTTCTAACATAATTAACAATGTAAACAGAGGCTTTACGGGGGGAGACTAGAGGGTGGTACCATCTGAATGGGTGGCGCCTCTAGCTAGCTACCACTTGAGCAGCCAGTCGCTGCCACCAACAGTACTGTAGCACAAAAAAAACCCAAAACCTGCAGACCTAAAAGCATTTTCCCCACTGGCCACCATTGTAGAGGAAATGTCACCTTGAACTGCAAACAGGGTCAGTTATGACTTTCTCTATTACAATTTTTTAAAAACTTTATATTTATTAGTTGGTTTTTTTTTATTATTATTATTTTTAAAAAATCTATTTTGAATTTTTGATCCATGGAGGTTTTATAGACCCTTTCACTGTTTGTAAACTATGACATATTTATGTGGTTGGGGCTTAGCTGGAGTCAAAACAGCCATAAACTTTTCAAAGTAAGCTATAAAGTGAACTATACACAAGCGCCACAAATTAAGATCATAAGGTAGCAGTCAGATTTTGATCAGCTGTATTCTTGCTCTGCTGTCAGTTGTGCGCTGCCTGTATGTATTTTCTTAAATATTAACTGGTTAGTTATTGGTAAATAGGTATCAGGCTATCGCTAGCAAAATGAACCGACTGACATCCCTAATACTACGTATATCAGTTCACTATAATGGTGATATAATGAAGTGCATACTGTATCAGTGACAACAATTTAGGTGGGTGATCACCTTTGGGGCAATGATAAAGGACTTTAGATTATATCCCACTTTCCTTAGCTTGTCCTGCACAGAAGCCTGTGTTGTGTGTGTGTGTGTATGTGTTAGCGCATTTGTGTATATTAAAAAAAGACAGTGAGAGGAGGACAAATTATGCATCTATGTCTCACTGTTAGAGAGATGGGCGTGTATGTTGTAGCTGTACAGAAAGTTCAGCATCTCAGTACTTACCTCACATCAGTTATGTAACAGCGAATCTTAATAGCAATGAATCTTAAATAGCTGAGTTTGAATAATAACACCGGAAGGACAGAGGGGAAAACATGCAACAGAGATGATGGAGGTGTTTTAAACCTGTAGCTCCACACCGCAAGTCCACTGTCCGCCTGAGACACCTCATTTTAGTATTGATGCCACTCAACAAGCTTGACACATGTCTATTTGTCAGGAGTTGTCATTCATTCATCATTCAGGTGTTCCCTCTCCAAAGAAACACTTTGACTCTATTGAAACCTGCAACTTGAAAGTGTCAATACTCCTCCAATGCTTAAAGCATTTGTCAACAGCCTCATAACTGCTTAACAATTTACAATACACGCAGGAGAGTTTCTGAGTCTGGCCTCTGTTCATTTCTATCCAGTATGAAAATCAATTAGCTGACTCTTGGATTGCTTTAGATTTGTAGTCTATTATGCAGAATATCAAGTTTGTGTTATTTTTTTAGTCAAAGTTAATGGTTGTCAAGATGTGTTTCAGTTTCAGTTTCAAAATCAGTTTACTTGGCACTCCTTCAATTCTTTGAAAACTGAGCAAATTGCCTTGATTTTACTTAAAAACACAAGAAGGCAATGAGCAATGAAAGAAGAAATTAGTCAAGAAATTAGTTAAATGTACAAGAAAATTGCCTGAAAAACGAAGGTAAAGAAATTACCAGGAAAAAATGCTTAATAATGGTAATAATTTTAAATATATAATTATGATAATTATAAATACAGCTTTTCCCCAGCTTTTTTCTTTTTGCCGTTGACATTTTTCCTAGCCTTATTAAAAATAATTTTTCTAAATCTTATAATTTGTGAAACATTTATTACCAAGTTGCTCATTGCCTTTTTTCATGTATTTAAAAGAAATCGCACCAATTTGTTGGGGGTTCAAAAGTTTATAAACTTGCGAACGGCATCCGAAAGCAACACATGGAAAGTGATGTCGCTCCAGGTTTCAAAGGGTTAACCTCGTAACAATAGTACACAAATAAATGCAGACTTGATGCCGACTGTGATGGATTACATAATTTAAGAGAATTTTAAGAGTCTACTAATCCATTTTATTCCCGCCTCACTTTTTTCAACATATTCTCATACAGCGGTTCGTATGATGTATATGGAAAATGCACACATCAGTTCCAGTGATTATAACTAATTAGCGCCTAATGAATGATGTTACATACTTAACGTAAAGTTACATATCTGTCATAAAGTAATGTACTTATCGTGAAGTTACAAAGGTTAGGTTTACCTTAAAATTATTATGTACCTTAAAATGACTCGCTTGGTTTCACATGGTTTCAAGCACCAGCTCCCTGGAGGAATGTCCCCTGTTTTGTGACCATAGACTGTATAAATAATGGACTACTGTAACATCAACCATTTGTTTGTGGACTGCCATTTTCAAGTCTCAAGTTCTGCTTTTTGGCTGTCGCCATGTTGGTTTTTTGGAGTTAGATGTGACCATATTTGGACAGCAGGCTGGCGCTGTGGAGGAGCGAGGGGTGGATCGGACTCACAGACTTTAGCGACTGTTTGGGACAACTTGCAGACAGCCTGTCACTCAAGCAGCCTCGCCTTCAAATATTGAAAAAAACGATGTTGGTGTTGGTTCACAGAACAGCTGATGTGGTATGCGCATTTAAACACGGGATCCCGGGGGCCGTTTCAACAATTATTGCAGACATGATGAATAAACAATTGGATGGTGGCTGTTTTTTCTATAAAAAGAAATACTTAATACTAACAAATACCAATGCATGCATGACTTTTAACAAATAATACAAATAAATTAGGTTATAATATAACTCATGTCGTTAATGCATTCTTATTTTTTTCCTTCTGGACAAAGGATTAAATTTAGGAATTTTGCCATGATAAAACGCAGAACAATCTGTTAACTTTGACACAATTCATGAAATATTAGCATCATAATGGTGAAAGTCTATATTATGCTCACGCCAATTCTCTCTTAGTCCCGCTTGGCATGGTTTGGAGGGAAAAGAGATTTTATGATTTAACAAATATGCATAACTTTGGGTTTTAATAAAATATAAAATACATTTGTCATGATTGTTGAAATTAGCTATTAGGACCAAAACCTTTTTTTTGTACCAACTCCCCCCATTCAAACCTGTGAGATAAGTACAGACAAAACAGGCCAGAAATCTCTCGTATAAAAAACAAAACTGATACAGTTTTGGCACAAAATCTTCATGTTCATGTTCAATAGGACCCGATCACTTGTATTCAGAGGATGGTTGAGGAAATATGTCTTTAGGGCCTTTAATGTACTATAAAGTGTACATGATTTCTAGAAAATGGGCTAAAAGACGTCCCATCTCTTCCAATTTATTTTTCATGAGGCTAATTTCAGAGTGTGACGAGGCAGAGGGAAGGAGAGAGGGAGGAGGAAGAATAAAATGGATTCAGAGGAGAAAAGGAGAGTGAGGGAACAAAAGTAGTCAGCCTGAGGCTCTCTGCAGGAACACTGCCGACTTCTTCACGACAAGGAGACGTGTGTGTGTGTGTGTGTCTGTGTGTGTGTGTCTGTGCGCACATTTGTGTTTCTGTGCTCAACACTGACCTGTGTCTTTAAGAGGAAATGAGTCCTAACAACTCCACTCTTACCTGTCGAGCGACTAATTGAAAGCAGAAGATTAGAGTTGGAGTCCTGTCGTTCCAAGTGTGTCGTCTTCCTAACTGAGAAGCCATAAATGATTCTATTTCATGAACAGCAGAAGTGTTTTACAGTACTATAAGTAGCGTGCATTTTTGGCTTGGATGTCTCAGAAGGGGAGACTGAATTTGTAAAATTGAAGATAAGGAATAAGGTGTTTTATTCCCAACAATCTTGAATTTGTAGACGTAAAAATGTTTTGCTTTCTCTGTGGAAAGGAACGTCACATCTCCCACAAGCAAACCGTGAAATAAGTGTTCTCTTGCTTACTTTAAGTGTACATATCTTGCAGAGCCTTGTTTGTGCCTATTTTGGCACTTTGACACAACTGTACACATACACATATGTATTACCTTTTTTTTTCTCCTTGCATTTTGTAGTTGAATTCATATATTAATTTTATTTAGGTTTTTAGTTTGTTTTGGGTCTTTTTTTTCCTGTTGCTGTGCAGGAAGGTATTATGATAGAGGGAAAAAATCATTGAATTATGAAATAGCAGTCAGAATTTTAACTATAAAATGGGGAAATTTGTCTAAAGTTTCAAAATGATGAAAATAATAATTACTTAATTACTTAAAAGATTTAAACTGTCATTGTTATCTGTTATATTTACCATTATATATAGAATATTTGTTATTCTGATGTACCACTAATAATAATAATAATAATAATAATAATAATAATAATAATAGCAATACTGACACTACTACTAAAACTAATAATAATAATAATAATTGGCACTTTTGTCTCACAGGAAGTGAGGTTTGAAGCACAAAGGATGTGCAGTCTTGTGTTTCTCTCAGTTCCAGCAGTCTTGTTAGTCGGGCCTCTGGTGGGCTTGTCATGGATGGATAGCTGCACTACAGAGAAGGTGGTCTGTCACCACAGGCCTGTACACACACATTCACACACACCCTCTGCTGTGAGCGTCACCCTGCTGGGTGACAGCACCCAGGCAAGATAGATTAAACCAAGAGTGGAGTGATGTGCCTCTGTGTGTGTTTGTGTGTGTGTGTGTGTGTGTGTGTGTGTGTGTGTGTGTGTGTGTGTGTGTGTGTGTGTGTTTGCCTCTGGGTGTGTGTGGATGTGCATTTTTTTGGGCACTTTCTTCTGTGTGCGTGTCTGGGGCCGATAGCTGTCAAATCACCTCTTGCAGCTAAGAATCATGGGTAACAAAAGCCTGTTGTGGAGCCCGGGGCACTGAACACTTTCTGTTACTTTTCTTGGTACACAGCCAGACAGGAAAAGGTTAAGTAACACCTCAGCTTAAGAGAAGGGCGGGCAGTTGAACTAAAATGACGTTTTATAAGAACAAAATCTGTCAGTGGACATCTGAAAAACCTCGGATTATATTGAGGTTTTTCATCCAGTGCTGATGTTTTTTAAGTTTTTTGCCTTATGTTGAATCTCTGCATGACAGATGACATATCTCTGTGGACCAGTATTATGCTGGAAAAACAAATTTTAATGAGAAACTAGAAGGACCCAAGTGAGTCCTCTTTTTAGGACGGTTCACAGAGTTGGCAAAAGTGACTTCAAACAAATTTCTTTGAGCTCCAAAGACAGGACTAAGAAATAAGTGGGGAGGCTACCTGGAATACATTCTTGGTTTGGACAGAGTTTGAAGTAAGACACTCACATACACAGCACATATACTCATTTGTTGCTTGTAAATTAGATTAGATTATGTGGGTTTTTAATGTGAAATCATACATTTGACTTGTGCGTTGTAGCTACACTGATCCAAAGAATGAATGGCCACGCTTTGTACCGATGTTTTCTGAAGATATGTTTTTGCTCTTTCTCACTGTTCAGACGCCTCAAACAGTGTGACAACTGCAACAAAAGTAAAAGATATGAAAGTTTCCCCTTAAATCACCACACAACGTCACATTTCCCACAATGCCCTCAACTACAGTGGGGCTGTCTCACACTCTGCATGAAGTAAAGACCTTACATAAAGGAAAATACAATTCCCTAGTCTCACTGTATCATGAAAGCCTAACACACTCCATATCAATCCACCACCTGGACTTTCATGGTCCTTCTTTACATCTTACTACATCCACTTTTGTCTTCTTAAGAGGCTCAATTTTTATGGTTCATCAGCTAACAAAAAACTAGTTTTATTCTTTACCTTGTTCGTAGTGCATCCTATTAAACAGCTTTTTGGCATTTTTCTATGTTTGCAAGCAGACAGAAATAACAAGGAGGCACCATCATGCAATACAAGGTCATTTGAGAGCGAATAATTGTTTTCCCCTTTGGTTGGGGCGGGACTAAATTGCGCTTTGCCTATATAGGGTATCTGCATTGCCATTAGATGTTAGCATTTATGACAACTGTGTGGTGTGGAATAAGTGACACTGGGTTGCTTTAGTTGTGTTCTGATCAGCTCTGGTCAGAAATAGACATTTTCACTGATAGCATGGCTCTGCTTCTAAATCATTCAAGAGGAAGTAATCACGCCTTGAGGGGCCTCCTTAATGCATTTGTTTGATGTTGCATTATTCTGTTTATCTCGCAGGTCTCTGTATCTCATTTTAAGCTGTGGAATATAATTTTGGGAAAAAATTTAGAAATTTAAGTTAACACTATATACTCGAGTTTAACCCTTTGATAACTGAGCAAACAGAATATGGCCTGATTTCTTTCAAGAACATAAAAAAAAGGAATTTAGCAACTTTATAAGCAGTGACCCAAAAAATCAGCATGAAATTAAAGTTACCAGAAAATTTCCTGGAAATTAGCGCACACACTCAAAAAATTAAATAAATAAACACAAAGAAAATTACCTGAAAATACTTAATTTGAATGATTAATAAATATGTATTTTTAAAAGTTATAGTAATTTGTTTTTAGTTTTAGTCAGACATCTTTTCCTCTTTATTGTTAATTTTCTAGTAATTTACTCCCTCTCTTCTTGTTCAGGTTGTTTTTCATGTCACCTTTAATTATTATTATTATTATTATTATTATTTGCATTTTGTAGGACATTTCTTGCTGAGTTGCTCATTGCATTTTTCCAAGTTTTAAAAAAAATCAAACCAATTTGTTCAGGTTTCAAAGGTTCAAATGCTTGTGAGCAGTGTCTGAATGCAGCACAAAACTGTTTTTGTTCCAGGTTTCAAAGTGACCTCAAACCGTCAAACCCAATCTGAGATTAAACCTTCTGACATTGTCAAGGGTAGTTTCACAGGTTGAGCTCTACTTTTTCATACAAGTAATCCGATCTTGTGTATAATTGGCGCAATGTCCCTTTAAAGTCTTGTACACACTGTAGTTGCTGTCGTATGGCCTTTCAATAAGTACCACCTAAATAAATGTAACAGAGGAAAGTGAGCCGTCATTACCTCTATTGTTGCATTGAATAGTAACACAACAGTGAGTTTTGAATCATTTTTGTTTCTGACCTTTTTACCTTTTTGGTCTTGGTCTGCATCTTTATTTCTGTTCGGTCTGCTCTGTCTGCATTTCTATTCTGTTCTTTTCATCGATCGTTACCATAGTGACCAGGGCCGGACTCGAGAGGATGAAGCTAAGGTTAGAAGCCAAGCCTTTAAAAAAATCTGGCAGCAATCCTGTCTCCTTCTTTGTTCTTTTCAACCTGCGATGGCTCTTTCATCCTGCCCTCTTGCTTTTTACCTTTATGTCTCTTCCTCGAAATTATCCAGTTGTCAGTGTGAGCATTTCCTGTTTCCGCTCCAACCTTCTCTCTCTTCCCTCCTTCCTTCTTTCCTTATTAAGACAAGGGTAAGGTGTTCTGGTATGAAATGACCCAACTATATAGGCCATGAGAGTGTCCTTGACTGTCTATGTGTGTAAAAGAGTGTGTGTCCTGCTATCCCATCTATCTAGGCCAGTCTTGATGTGTGCGCTCCATGGACCACTTCCCCACAGACCACATTGTATGTGTGTGTGTGAGGGAGAGAAAGAGTTAGTTAGTGTGTATGTCTGTATAGAGCAGTCCACTTCCCAAAAGACCAGACTCACTTTCTCACTCTGGAGTCATAATGGCTAAAACAGGCTTGTTACAGGACTCCTTTTACAGTATGTGTGTGTGTGTGTGTGTGTGTGTTTCCATCTCCAGAGCTGCATCTATAGCCAGCTCCAGAAAGAGTAGGGGGTTTTAAATTGCTGGTTTAACCCTTTAGTGGAACTTTTGTGTGACTTTTTGTGGCTTCATGGATGGCAGTGTCTGTTGATTAGCTGCCTGATCCACCTCTTTGATCCAGACTGAAATACAACCATTGATGGATTGCAAAGAAATTTGGCAAGGACATTCATCGTCATCAGGATTTTCCTCTAGAGCCACTGCTTTCGCGTTAAATATCACGCCGACTATCAGCTGGATTGCCAACATGTTTTCTGATATTCAAGATCCCGAGAGGATCAGTAAACTGGCTTTGGTGATCCTGTAAGTTTGTCTTCAGAACCATCATCAGGTCAGACCATACCTTGTTATATACTCATATGTGTCACTTTCCTAATGTTATTGAATAGAAAGGATCAAAATTCATTTTTTTGCAGACATAAGGCATGAGGCTGTACACATGTCGCATCTTTAACCACCTGGAACTTTCATGAGTGTGGAGGCAGGCAGCGTCTGAGGTTGCTAAGCGACCACAACCTGCATTGTATCATAGCCCTCTTCCCAGAAATCCTGCCTGCACAGATGATCTGCTTCCAGGTGTTTCTCTAGTGTATATCGGGCCTAAAATATAGCATGTGGGAAAGATGTAAAGATCATCCTTGCACTAAACTTCTCCTTCTTCTCCTCCTGATATTTACAAAAGATAGAAGACAGATATGCTGCCTGTGATTGTTTGTTCCTCGTCACATGACGTGGTGCATGCTGCTGCGTTCTGAAAATTGAACTCTGTTTATCTGGGGGTGCAGCTGTTGCGCCTTGAAAAACAGTGCTTGGGAATGCCTGTGCATTGCAACAGCGTCAGCCTGGTTTTTTTTTGAGAGCTTGCCTGTCGCACATCTCCATCAAAACAATAAAAACCATTGCGCAAAAACACTGCATGCGTGTGGCCCCTTAGCCATGTAAGTCAATTGGAAATAGACTTTTTTTTTTGCCACACGGCATCAGGTGATGGATATAATTTCACTTATTGGCCAATACAAAATTTGGCCCAGTGCACTTCCTTGGAGCCTAATGTAAACCTTTTGTCTTGTTTTCTGTTTGTGTGTGTGTGTGGTTGTATAAGACATTTTGACATATTGAGCTTTCTTTTCTCATATGTACTCAAAAGGTTGTTGCACATTTACTATTCATGTCTTTCGTGTCACGCACGCTGCAGAAAGTCTTCCAGCCTCTCAATCACATGCACACACAGAACGCAAAACGTCTTCATGTCCGCCTGCTTGCTTGCACAAAATTGATTCTGCATGTTTGCATCTGCGGTTTATACCAAAGTCACCCAGTATGGAAATGAGTAAGTGAAAACACACTCCATTTCATCCGACTAAAGGAAGATAGCGGGCGTGGTGGTAGTTCAGATGCAACTATCTGTCTTTTCTCTCGCTCTTCCTCTGCATTCCTCTCCATTTTTTTCATCTCCTCTCTCCACCCTTTAGCCCACCTCATCTCCTCTTCACATCTGTGATTTGTATTCCAGATCAATATGTCTGAAAGAGAAAGAGGGAGAGGGAGAGAGGAGATGATAGGTTTTTTTGGGGATTGGCTTGGCGCCTGTAGTGATGTCATCAGAGCAGGAGGCGCGACATTGTCTGTTGTCATGTCAACGGAAAGAGATTGAACATGCTCATGAAGACAGAGACAGATAAAAGGAGGGGATGGAGGAGAGAAATGAGGAGAATACGTGTGAGATGTTGGCATTAATGTTTTCGTTTTACATGTGAAACAATGTAATGTGTCGAATACACACCTGAGTCTGTGTACTGCTGCTGTTTAACATCTCCCAACATCGTTCACTCCGGCAGTTTCAGCAGTGGACAGTGTAAAATGTCATAGTTGCTCTCCTGCGTGCATGGGTTACAGTGTGATAAAGTTGATGATTAATGACATTACCTCAACGTGGCAGACGGGTAACCATGGCAATACCACATTAAACAAACACTGTGTTCCAGCGGGGACAGAGAGAGAGAGAGGAGGAAGGAGAGAGGACAAGGAGGAAGATGTTTTTCTGGGAGATTCAATGTGATTGTTGTAACGTCCTGATAGGTTAACCTCTTGAAGCTATATCCTTGTATATGCTTGTTTGTTTTTCACTATTTTTGTTTAATTTTTTGCTAACTTTTGGGCCATGCATGGTTAAGTTGCTTGTTGTCTTCTCCCTATGTTTTTAATAGAAATCAAACGAATACTCTCAAGTTAGATTGGTTAAAGGGTCACTCAGATACAATGAATTGCCACCATGTCAGGAAACAAATGACAAAACTGCTTTTCTATCTGTCACCTGCTCTGTTTCATGGTCACTTATGTATTGTGTGATTCAGTATCCTTCTGAACTCTGTTATTAAATCCATCTATGATTTGAAACATTGTCTTCCGACCCTCTATCTTTCCCTCACCCCTCTGATCACCTTTCCTCCCCTTTATATTTGTTAGTAGCTGAGGTCTTTTTTTCCTCCCTTTCCCCCCTTCTCTCTCTTTCGTCCCTCCTCTCTCCTCCTCCTCCTGCTATGAACTCTCCTGTTTCTGTCCCCCTAGTCTTCGCTAATGAAGCAGAGATCTGCTTGGGGCCATTCTCCTCTCTATCAATATTCTATGCCAATTACCAGGGTTTGGTTATTAACAGTGACACGGGGAACCATGTCGTACTGCTCAGCCCTCTTGTTAAGGCGCAAGCAACAAGCACACGGCATACAGTGTCTCTCATGCACACACACACGCTGACAGATATTTTGTGTGTACACTGTGAGTGATGCCAATAGGTCATGCGTGTAATTTCTCCTCAGTGATTGAGATGCATTCGTGAAAAGATACTTAATATCTTGCATTGGGAGACTCTTGAGGGGCTGCTACAACATGCAAGACAAGAGTCATGTGTCTAGTGAGCGTTCTGCAAGGGTGTTGACGACCAGAGCTAGTACAATACACAGGCATCACCATTGACTGTGGGTTTGTCTCACCATTTTCTTACAAGTTTGAATTTTTCTGATTACATATTAGGTGGAATACAAAAACATGACATGCTCACAATGATGCCTTAAACAGCTTCTGTCAATCGCGTGATTCTTGCCTTGCACATTTAAGCAATCCCTCGAGTCTCTCACCTTTCATTACAGCATTTAAAAATCCCCATGATCAAACCCCTCTATTGCTTTTTATCAGTCATTGGAGAGATGTTTAAAGAGGCCTATGATGCTTATTTTTAGGTTCGTAGTTGTATTTTGGGCTACATGTACATGTTACACGCTTTACTGTTCAAAAAACACTTTATTTTTCTCAGACTGTCTGTGCTGGAACACCTATATTTACCATGGGTCTGAAAAGCTCCATTATAGCGCCTGTGTCTTTAAGTCCATCTCCTGAAAGAAGCACTGTTATTGCAGCTGTGAAAAATGACAGAGTATAGCAGCACTTTCTACACTAAAAAATCACCATCAAAAGCTTGTAACACAACTGGATATGTTACAGCAGGAATATGATCCAAAATCGTGGAGACATTAACAACATCTGCTGCCAAGATTACATGTTTCCCTGACATTAGCATGTAGCTACATGTAGCAGCGTGCTTGCAGATGGGGAATGACTGACGCTTATGTGTGAAAGCAGCATTTCTTACCATGAAAAATCACCAGTAAAGTCCAAAATATTCACAACCAGACATTCCAGCATGCATTTGATGCAAATTAAGGAGAAAATAACAATATCAGCAATGTAGATTGCATGTTTCTCTAATATTGGCATGTAACTACATGTAGCTAGTGGCTGGGAAAAGGCTAGCTGACAGAAAATAGTGGCCTTGTCTGTCATAAAGAATTACCAATTAAAACAATCTACACCAAAATCTTCACAACCCGACATGTTTCAAAAGGAGTCTGACCGAAAATTGGGGCAAAATTAATAACATGGGCAACCAAGATTACATGTTTCCCTGATGTTATTATGTAGCTACATGTAGCAGTGAACATGCAGATGGGGAATGAGTGAAACTTACATATAAAAGCAACATTTTCTACCATGAAACATCACCAATTACAGCTTCACAGCCAAAATGTTTTAGCAGAAAATCTGATCCAGATGACATGTTTCCCAAACATTAGCATTTGGCTACATATAGCAGAATACAGGGGAACTGTAATAGTATGGTGGCACTTTCTACCTTTAGAAATTACCAATAAATTAAACCAAAATATTCACAACCTGACATGTTTCAGCAGTAATCAGATCCAAAATATTGGAGAAATTTCCAACATTAGCAACCAAGATTACAGGTTTTCTGGTTGTTAGCACTTAGACACATGTAGCAGTGTATGTAGGTTTTCATAAGATTATGTCATTATTTTAAACCCTGGCCACCTTTAAAATGAATCTCTGATATTGTAACATTATAGAAGATAAAGAAAAGCATAACAGGTCCCCTGTAAGTACCATAGTTCTTGGTGGGAAAGTGGACATTGTGTCAAATAACCACTGTACTTCTGCAAATAGCTGCTATGCTAATGTTCCCCCAGAATAGCATCTGGTTTCTAGGTAGGACCACGGAGCAGCTTACCAGCTTTCATAGCACTTTATCATAATCAACTCGCTCCTCATGCCGACAAAAGCCCAGCGTAGCAGCAGTGTAATAAATGCTAATTTTCCCACATTAAACTTATGCTAATGCTAATTATTGCCAGTGCTAACAGCTCAATGTGACAGCAGGTTGCCAAGTGTTAATGATGCAGGAAGTTATGTCACAACACAGTAGGGCTGATCGGAGCACAGATGTTGCGGCACTTGGTAGAGTGGTTCCTAAGGTGTTTTAAAAAGGTGGGCTGGGACCTGAAAAAAAAAATCAGTGGTCTTTGAAGCATCCTCACCATGGGATCTGAAATTGAGTGTGCCTAAATATGGTCGACTCTCACTGTAGGAGTCAGCCTCATTAAAAACAAGCACATAATTTGTGATAAGCTGCAATGAGTGTGGCGCCTTGAGGACGGCCAGGCCATGAAAGGAAGTCCTGTTCACTGCTGGTCAGCAAGCATTTAGCCTACGTGCAGTGATATTTGCCAACAGCAAGTGGCTCACATTAACAGTCACATATAAAAGAGAATTTTCATGACGCTCATTTCACAATCTGTAACAGTTTGAAGAACCTGCATGTTTGTTCGGAGAAGCCAGCAACATTTTTTCCATCAACCAAAACAAATAGAAGTCATCATAGACACATACACAAAAAGTTTGGGATTTTTATAAATGATATCAGGGGGATAAAAATAGACAATACAGGGTGTGCAGTTGCATTAGGGCACATGGAGAACTGGGGCGCGAGGAGAATGCAGGCCCTCGAACATTGTGTTGGATGGAAAGTGGGGCCCGTGTGAGTGAATTAGATTGGTGGCTCCTCAACCATTTTCTGATTCACAATGAAAATAAGTTGATTCACAATGGGAATTTTTTTTGTATTTTTAATACAAATACAGTGTCGGTGTGCATTAAAAAGCATCAAAATAGAGCTTTTTTATTTAATTTAATTTTTTTTATTTATTGACAAAATTGCTATTTATTACATATTCACTCAAAAGACAAACATATTTAGCTCATGGTTTTTAGTTTTTTGGTAAACTAGTCAGGAGCAATGTATAACAAAATTTTATACTTATTCTATGAATTTATACTGAAGGTGTCCAATGTCAAGTCTCTGTTTGATCATGTGACAAGACAATATGAAATAGATACATGCACTCTAGCCCATCATGACTGTGTGCACTGGGGCCCGTTGTAACTACCTCACGCCACTGAAAGACACATGAACAGACTTACTCAAGCTGCTGGTCAGAGCTGGTGTCTCTGACATGTGGTGGACTTGTCAGAGACAAGCACTTGACCCATGTTTTTAACACTGCCTTAAATTATTTAAATGGCTCCAGAATTAGACTATAGTTGGCTAAATTTGATAGATTTGAATTCCAGCATTTACCCAGTCATAAAATGACATTCAACTATTAGCCATTTCTCTAAATATGAATCTACTCACTTAGCTGAAAATAGTGCATTGTTATATATAGCCTACATTTTCCATATTGCACTCTATCTGTCTTTATATGCTTTCTTTGCAGACTATAACTCAAAGCTACAGAAGAGTATATATAGCTGTTATACTGTGACTTTTCTGCAGCAGTTGTTGTGACAAGCGAGCTCAGGGTTTTTTGGTGTTTGGCAGTTCAGACAGGCAACATCAGCCAGTCCCACAGTCTGAGCCAGCTTCTTGTTGACTGCCCAATCTGATAGGCCTGACTGATGAGAGGGCGTCCAACAAACACACAAACGCACATACACACAATTGCAAGCACGCACTCATGCAGATATATACAATACAGTCAAATAATCAGTCCTCACAGTTAAGGTAAATGAATATCAGCATTTTGATCTCTTTCTTCCTCTCTACCTCTCTCTCTCTTACACACACACACACACACACACACACACACACACACACACACACACACACACACAAACTCACAAATACCAAAGAGGAAACAACATCTGCGGCATCTGGCCAATCAAAGCTTTGATCTGGGGTCACATCACAGCCATTCTGGAGAAACGTGACAGTCATCTGCCCTCACTCATGTGTTGTTTGTTCTCCAAAAATCAAGCTCAGGAGGAAAGTGCAGAACAAAGTCAGTGCTCTGGAGCACACACAGTGCCTAACACACACCGGACACACATGTAGGACCTCTTTTCACCTACACTCACTCTCTGTCTTCTTTATGTGTCTCCCTTTTTTTGTCTCTTTTACTTTGATCACTTGCTGTCACTCGTTGTGTCTTTGTGCTGCTCCGCTGTCTGTTTCTGTCTGTCTTTTGCCTCTGTGTTAAACTTGTGTGTGTGTGTGACCCTACCTCTAAGTCAGGCATCTGGTGGCTATCAGAGTTAATCACCCAAGCTTCCTATAACCGCCCATGACACACAAGTGCATGCAAACACACACAGTGACACACAAAGCATTTATTAGAACATGACAGCGCATTAGACAGTGTTGGAAAGAAACACAGACAGCACAGCAGTGGCCAAAGTGGCAGCATGGAGAAATGGAGGGCAGCAAGAGGCCACGGGAAAAAAGGAAAGAATGAAGGGTGGGAAGACGGAGAAAATTAAGGTGGAAAGCAGGGTAGGAAGGTGGCGGGATGTGTGAAATAGGCTATCACACATTTGGGCATTCAAGAATAGAAGGACTTGATAATGACAACGCTGTATGGCTTAAATAGATGTGAACGGGAGGTGTGAAATGCCCGGACAGCGAAAGCAGTGTTCATTTCGTGGACTAGAGGCAGGTGAATGAGTCAGAGGAGACACACAACAGAGTCAACAGTGGCTACGTTTACATGCACAAAATATTTAATTTTTTGCCTGTCGTCTGAAAAGGACAATATTCCTGCTGAGCTGTTTATATGTCCAATGCAATGCCACGTCACGTCAAAATATGGAACAACTGAAGTCAAGAGCTGACCTGAAGCTTCAATCGTTGCCATGGTAATTGACGTCTAAATCAATATTCGAATGGTTAGATTTGTTTTCACCACTAAAATGGTGTAGGAAATGAGGCCAGTGTTCTCATTGCAGTCATTGACCCCTACTTTAAGCATTTAATTGGCAGTTTGACGAGGAAAAAGAACAAGTGAGATTAATTTTTTATTTGATTTGATTTTTTTTTCATTAGGAAATTAAAAGCAAGATGTCTGAAAGGAGTATCATGACATAAAAATTCCAGACAATAGCTATTAAACGTATTTCTTAAAACACTTATTTTCAAGGTGGTCCTCTGTGAAAACAGTAAAAATACATACATAGAAACTTACACATCAATGCAAACAAACAAATTACATTGTAAACCTACTTGCCCCCCTTGCGACTGCGTGCCAATGGTGTAATGCACCTTCCTCAAGGGTAAATCATCAATCTTCCCCACAGTTCAGTGCAAGAACTGCAGATGGTAATCCACGGCTGCCAGCTTTAGTAAAACACTTGATTTGCATCTAGTGTTGAGGCCCCAGCAACAGTTTTCTGAATTATTAATAACTGTATATTGCAATAGTCCACCTTCCACCTTCTCTTCTCCCTTTCCATCACTATCACTGTCACACACACATGCAGTTGCTCTAAATCCTACAAAACTCAGCTATAGTTGACTTTTTGAATATGATTGGTTATTATTACCCTGCCATCCAGGTCCCGTCGCATCCCGCCAATGCTTCAAATATCTGCAGATAATTATGAAGCCTCGAAACCCTGAAATGTTTTTTTGGACACCTATACTGAAGTTGTTTGCCATTTTGAAAACTATTTTACAGTAGAGAAACAAAGTTTTCTGCCGGTGGCTGACTTTATTTAACAGCGTAAACACAGCCTCCCTCTTTCATTTGTTCAACCACCTTCTTTAAAAGGTCAGCTTTGCAGTGTTTGCACCTATCCAAAAAACTTGTTGATATCCAAGCCTTTCATAACATTTAAAAGTAGTTTCTTCTTTTCACCAGAAATGTGAGCTTTTCTTTTGGCCATGCATTTCTTCCCTACAGTCTTGCAAACTGTTTGCTAGTTGGTTTGTGTACAACACATCAAGCTCACAGCAAGAGGCCATGTGTTGCATATTGTGGTAAAACCCCACTTGAGATGCATATTCTGCGCCCTGTACATGTCCAAAGAATGCTCCTAAAACCCGAATTATGTCATTCTTAATTGGAAAATGCTGCATGCTGCAGGAAAAAAAGGCCTAAACTTAAATATCTAAACAGACTTTGCTATTTACATGACCCCTATCAAATTCAGGATAATGTAATTTTCGGAATAATAGTGCAACATGAGTGTGCACGTAAGCTTTTTCAATCAGACCAAATGCGTCACATTCTGGGGTTCAAAACCGAGTATAAAAATATCTCTATACAGAGGTCAGAGTCAAAGTCAGGTTACTTCTTATATCACCAGCTCTGCGATTTGGACACAGACTTTTCATGGTCAGGGTGAGCAGTAATTCGCAGAGCTGAGTCAAGGCAGGGCTGTCCTGTCGGGGAGGACAGGTCAGGGCCTGGAAATGATAAATCCACTTATGAAAGTAAGACAGCGAGACGGAGACAGGCACTTCTGCTCTGTTCTTTTCCACTGACACTCTGCTGCCTTCTGTAGCCTCTGAGCCGGGTGACACCACAGTGGTCATTACGAGGACAGACACTGTGCTGTGCTTTCCATCGCCGTAACTGATGGTGGAGTGCAGGTGAAAGGTCAAACAGTGTCTGAATTGTTTTGGTTGCTATGCATTTAATTATTCTTTTCCAATTTGTTCTTTTTCCATGTGGGGCAAAAGTAATTTGTCCTACGTTTCCTCATCATCTGGCTCTTGTTTGTACTCATTTTGTGCTCAGCGTTGGCTGTCTCGAAACTTTCCATTACTTATTAGCGGAGCTCTAATGTGACTTTGTCAATGCTGCGAGCAGGGCTGAGCTGTGCCACGCTGCTCCACGCTGCACCACGCTGCACAAGAGTTGACAGTCCCAAAAAAGACAGCTGTATTCCATCTAAACTGTTTACTGTCAAGCAGACAAGGTCAGGACACCTGGTACACCCAGAATGTGTCTGTCCCTCGCTCTGACTCTGTCTGTCTCTCTTTATGACGCTCTCCTTTCATCTCTCCCTTCCCGAGCTCCACTCCTTCTCGCTGTCAATGTTCTCCATTTCCGTCTCTCGTATTGAGGTTTACAGGGGGAGGTTCACATGCCGCACATTTCTAGGGCCAAGTAAGAGCTTTGTCATGTATTTTTCATCGTGTGACTTATATGATCTGTGTCTAGATGGGTCTAAGGCAGCCTAGTCTTAACATTTTATAGAAATACATACATAAAGTACATGCACAGAACAACTTTGCTCCATATTTGGTTGCTTTGAATTTTTCATAGGCACTTAAGCAAGTTTTCTTTGTGTACTGAGAAAATTTTCCATGTAGTAGGTAACTTCTCTGCATGAAAATGTTTAAAACAACTATACCAATGTTATATATTTTGTTGAGTTGCTTACTTGTATCTTCCCAAACATTCCAAACAATGTTCAAACCCAGAGAAATCTGTAATTTGTATCAAGGACACGACCATTTGGTCTCTGTTACCAGTCAGTGAAGTCATATCCCCTTTGGACATGTGTCAAGGTTATGGTTTACTGCCAGAAGCTGTCATAAATTGACTTTTTATCCAGTTTAAAATCACACTTTTATTATACACTTTTAGATCCTGGTTGCTTATAACTATGTTTTAACTGGGTGTAGGTTTTTAGTCATCGGATGCCTCAATCTTGAGTTATTAGAAAACAAGTTGAGCAAATGTCAGCAGCAGTTCGGCTCTGGCCCCTGCCATGCTGAACTGCGTTGGAGAAACACTCATTTTTTTTTTACATAAAATTGCTTCATTTAGTGTTTTTCCAGTTTAAATCGCTTGTTCCATTTGTTTTGCAGAAACAGAGCCCTCTGTCGATAATTCGGCTTATGGTAAAAAGCTCCTGAATAATTAACACTGAAAGATTGCTAAGCAGGAAAGAAAGAAATTAAATAAATGCTTGATGTTTGACATCAGTAAACCATTATCAATTAATAAAATAAGTTAAAAACATGTTTTAAGATTTTTGTCACAACAATAAGGAAAAGTGTACATAAACAATCCTATTGCATCAAGCTGTGCATCATTTCAGAATATTTTTGTGTATCTAGAGTGCAGTTTTGTTCTGTGCTTCAGCATGCAGTACAAAGTGACAGGAAACTGTGTAATGAATGTCATGTTTCTCCTACTCTAAATCAGGTGACCTTAGAGCGAAAGCTTTCATTGGTCAGATATTGCGGATGTCGTCTCCTCCCCTGTATGTGCGTATAAATGATACCTTATGAATCGTTTCCATGGCAGCCAGATACCTAGTTTTTAAAATGTGCTTCTCTGGGAAAAGTAGGCACCGTCAGACATCACCAGAGCGATTGTTTTGGAGCACAATATGGAAGAAAAAGCTGCCCCACCACTTACTGTCCACTACTCATGAATACACACACACACACACACACACACACACACACACACACACACACACACACACACACACACACACACACACACACACACACACACACACACACACACACACACACAGCTTTCCCCAGTCCTGCCGCTGCCTCCTGGGATCACTGAGCGCAGCTGTGCTTGCAATGCAGTCGTAGTAAATCAGAATTTTCTCCTAATTGACCTGCCTGCTTAGATAAATGTAAAAATGAAAAAAGTACCCTGGGAGAGAAAGATAAGTGTTTACTTAAGTCACAAGCAACTAAAACGAAACATTAATTATTAAATAAGATGGTTCAAACTTTAAAAAAATGTCTTACCTAATTAAGAAATGTAGCTTTGTTTCAGGTTCCAGGGTGATTAATGTATGCAGATTTTGATTTATTTCAATTCAGTTAAGTGGAGCTCCTTTAATTTGATTAATTTTCAGTTCTTGGTCGTAATTTATAAACAGCTTTTGAACTTGAGGCATTCCATCACAATAATACACGCAGTGTAATTACCCATTTTTGCATATGAAAAATATTCAGTTCACGTGTGGTCTTAGTTTATTTTAAAGCCTATAAAACTCTAAAATCTGGCAAGTTCATTTGGCATTTTTGGTTTCATTTGGTTAATTTTGTGAAGTTGCCACAACTCAAAAATGACAAGTGAACTTAACTTGTTCTTCTTTGAAAAATTTAGTAAATACAATTTAATGATAAGTAAGTTAAGTTAAGTTAACTATTTGTTAGGCTCAAAACTGAATTTGTTTTATTGTATAATTTCATGTATCCACAAACACTGGCCCTGCCCTCAGATGCTCAGAATGGCATTTTGTCAGAATAAAAATAATCCTGCGAATGAATCATTCTTTGTTGGGCTTATTTTTCTTTTTATCTAGGCAATCAGTAAATACAACTGAATAAAAACAGCTGTTCATTAAAGTCAGACTAACTTGAATTACTTAATTTGCTTACACTTAGAAATAAGTTCATTTCACTTGTCATTTTTAAGTTGCAACAACTTCACAACATTAAGTAAATACAACTAAATTTTGAGTTAACTTAACAATTAGATATGTATTAACCTTTTTCAAGGCAATCAAATTCCTAGATTTTTAAAATAAGATCAATTTGTCATATTTTACGGTATACAGTGATTAAACAAAGTGTGCACGATTACTTTCCTCTTCTGTTTTTATTTACTCATTTCATTATAATTGGTTGTCAGTTATTGTTTTTTTAATCACCGCTTCCTGCAGCCCTTTGTCCATTGGATCAAAGACTATTGTTGAAGTCGTTATGTGATTCTCCTCTCTGAGCGTGCTCACTCGCTCAGCTTTGATTGGGTGGAGGGAAAAACACCATAGCAACAGCCAGCTGATGGATTAAAGCCCTAATTGGGAGGAGAAAGTCACTGTGATTACACACACACACATACACATACGAGCATGCGCTCAAGCACACACACGTTTAATTGAAAGGAAACGGAAGCCAGAAGACAACTTATTTTCTCCTTCTGTGCGACAGTGTAACCATTTATGTTACCCCACATACAAACACACACACACACTCAATCACACTGTCACTCACTCCACTACACTGTAGGATTCAAACATGGCCGCCGCTCCCTCGCAGAGTTTTCCTCATGCCCCTCCATCATCTGTGGTAATCAGCACCGTGTGGAGCCACTCCACATTCATTACTCCTTGATTAATCCATTAATTATGAGACAACTCAGTTCGATTGTTACTGAACAATAGGAGTGTGTGTGGATGTGCTTACCGTGTGTGTGTGTGTGTGTGTGTGTGTGTGTGTGTGTGTGTGTGTGTGTATACACTTGCTTTGTTGTATATGTGACCTTGCGCGCCTATGGAAAAGTTTACATTACGTGTGTATTGTATGGAAATGTTGGTTACTAAACACATCACGCTTTTGTGCATGTGTGTGTGCATATGTGTGTGTGTGTGTGTGTGTGTGCGTGTGCTGAATACATTATTAAGCAAGAGTGGATGTAATTTGCGGTGGGCTAATAGAAAGTGGTCATGCAGGCAGACCTAGCTGTGCATTACAAATCACTACAGCTGGCCTGCTCGTTCCTCAAGGTGACATTCAGCTCTACGTAGTTTACCTGATAAGGTGTGTGTGACGGTGTGTGATCTCTGATTTGTTCTGAAGAGTCAAGATTGAATACTTGAATAGTATTCAAGTATAGTACTTGAATACTATGCCATATTAACATGACTGATTGGAGTTTGTCTGTAAGCTCACTGAAAATAAAGCAGCTCAGTTGCCAGAAGAAAATGTTGGCATTATGTGTTGCTGCAAACTACAAATACTTAGGTTTCATATATCAACATTTTTGAACTGACATACAAGCTGAAATTTATTTAGGAAATGGAGAGGTTGGTGGATGCTGTGTTGTTTGGGTGAGACCACTGCCAAGCTACAAACCACTGTTTGAATCCAACAAACAATAACACTGGTTGTTTTTGTCACTTGTCACAGCATTTCCAGCTGTGTTTGTAGCACAGAATGTGATTACAGTGTTTCCTGGCGCTTTTGGTCCCAAATCTGAGTAAGGTTTTTTTTTTTAACCAAAGTTGGGTGTTTCTGCCGGCACATCACAGCATTTCCCAGCATCGGAGCCACAGAACAAGAGTGTTTTTCATAGACACATCAGGGCATTTCCCAGTGCTGTCTGAGCCTTGGAGCCTGGGTGTTTTTAGCAGCACATCGCAATATTTCCCAGCGTTATCTGTGCCTCCGAAACAGCAGAGCTTTAGCCCTGAATCTGTGTTTTTCTTACACATTATGGCATTTGAACCACTAAACCTTTTTTTTTTTAAAGAGGAACACTGCAATTGCTGCATCAAATCTGGGTGTTTTTTACTGAACCTTGATGTTTTTGGCAGCACATTGCAGCATTTTCCAGCCTGAAGCTGGGTTTTTTCAGCAACTCATTCCTGCTTTTCCAGCAGCTTTTGTGTCACCGAACATGGGAGCTTTAAGCCAAAGCATGATCGTTTCCTCACAATAACCAAGTGGTTTTTGTGCCTAAACCTCACCACCCCTTCACCATAACGTTGTTGAGAAAGTTATAATATATCCATTTCGAAGCTATCTACAAATGTAGCATATCCATGGTTTGTAGAAATGTGCAACAGAAACTTTTTTCTGGTGATTGGGTTAAACAAAGACAGGGAAAGCCAGAAATAGTAAAGCTCATAAAGTCATTAGAAGTCTACTGACAGAAGAGAAAAGCTTTAACACCTGGATTTGAGAGGCCTGTTTGCTGTAACTTAGTTGAGCAGTTCTTTTTTTTTGTCTGAGGAATCATTGAAATTACACTCCTATTCAGGTTAAAATCTTCATTTAGAAACAGACACATCAAATGATTAGTTAACATTTAATGTTTCACCCATAATCTAGTCTCAACTTTTGTAATTTTTTTTTGATACATGTTCTTTTTTGATAGATGTTCTTTTGATTTTCATCATTTCTTTTGTGATTTCTGCAAGCAATATTTGTTGAGTAAATGTTCCCATGTCCCCTTGAGAATATTCAGTCCTCTATATTCAGCCTTTTGACTAAAAGAGTGGGCCCAAATTGCATTCTTTGTGTGATAACTGAACAAACAGAATAATCAATCCTTCCATATTCTGCTGCTTATCTGAGAGTCGGTAGCAGTGGCAGGCAAAGTAAAGTAGCTGAGACAGCCTGTCATCCTTCTCCCAGCCATGTCCGCCAGCTCGTCTCGAGGGCCTTCCTCGGGCGCATAAGATATGCAATACCTGCAGCATGTCCTGGCTCAGCCCTGGGGTCTCCCCAAGTTGGACTTTGCCTAAATACCTCCACAGAGTGGCATCCAGAAAGCATCAAATATCTCAAGCACCTCGGCTGGCTCCTCTGGGTGTCAGAGGTCATCACCCTGTCCCCAAGGTTAAGCTCAGATGCCTAAAGAAAGAAGTTAATTTCAGCTACTTGTATCCAGTTTCAGTCACAACTCAAAGCTTATGGCCACAGAAGAGGATTTGTCCCTAAGTTCCACCGCTCCTATAGCAGCAAGACAAATACTTTTTGGTGGTTTTATGTCACTTTGTAGCTGTGATGCATCTTTTTGTGGTTTTGTTTCACTTTCAGGTCATCTTGTGTTTCCTTGTGGTAATTTTGTGTCTCTTTTGGGTCATTTATTGTCACATTTAGGTCATTTTGTATCTCTTTGACTTAAATTTGTGTATTTTTGGTCATTTTGTGTCTCTTTAAAGTAATTTTTTGTCTGCATGCATTTGTTTTGAGGCTCCATGTGGTTGTTTCCAGTCTGTTTGCAGTCATTTTATGTCTGTGTGGTTGTTTTAGGTATCATTTAGGTACTCTTGTGTCTCTTTGAGATTATTTTGTGTCTCTAAGATCTAATTGTGTCTTTTTTGGTCATTTTCTGACTCTTTAATGCCATTTTGTGTCCCTATGTATTTGTTTTGAGCCCCTTGAGGTCAGTTTGTGTCTCATTGTGGTTATTTTGTTTCTCCTTGTGGTTGTTTTCAGTCTCTTTGCTGTCCCTTTGAATCTCTTTTTGGACTTTTTGTGTCTCCTTGTGGTCATTTTAAGTCTTTTTCTGGTTAGTATGTCTTAATTTGTGTAGTGATATTTTGGAGATGAATGGAGGGCCCTGACACTTTGAGCCCCTGTCCCTTTGCCCAGTATAGGCCCATTCAGTAATCCATCCATGGATGGGATCTACGTGACATGGCAATTTTTAACCAGCTTGTTGTTATCGACAGCCTTGACCCCAAAATACTTAACATTCCTTATTTGTAGCAAAAACTATAAGGTGGCAATCTGACCCTCATCTCAGCTGCTTCACACATGTCTGTGAAGTATCTCTAAAAGCCAGAATACCTCATTTGGGATGAATATTTGACTGCGTCTTGTCTGGTTGTGCATCAGTATCTGCTGACAGACTATTTTAAAAGATGCAGCAGCAACTGGAAACAGGAATGCTAATAAATTCACACTTAACACAGTCTGTCTGCACATCTTTGTTTTCCTTTTTCCTGTACTTCTTTCTGTCAATCTACCTCTTTACCTTCTTCCTTTTTTCTGTCCCTCGTTTGCTTTCTTTTTCTCCATCCTTCCCCTGTTTTCTATCACTTCCCTGTCCTCTCTCCCTCTCTTGCGGTGGATTATTTTTGGGCTGCCTGGTTAATTTCAGTAGGAAGTCAAGCTCAGTGCCAGGGAAAGTGGAACGCATATAAAGAAGCCAAAAGACAAACAGAGACATCAAAAAGCCTCTCGTCTTTTTTCAGCCTCTCAGCATTGCACTGAAGCTTTGTCTTTAATATCTGTGTCTGTGTGTGTGTGTGTGTGTGTGTGTGTGTGTGTGTGTGTGTTTTGAAAGTTTTAAATATGACAAAATTCTCCTATGGCTCAGTACCTTTAAAAATGTCCCTTTTATCACTCAAACTCTTATCAGTATTTGACCGTTTGCCAAAATAAAAGCCTTCATCACATGACTGAAACAGCATGGTAGCCTGGTGTGTCCATCCTCCTTGATCCCAGCATCCGCTAACATGTCCATCAACTGCTGTGCAACATGCCAAAGTGTCCTTGAGCAAGTGGCCGACACCCTGCATCATCCCTGTGATTTACATCGGACAGGAGCGTCAAATAAACGCCACGAACGAGCTCCAACAGTTTTATCTCCTCTCCAGAACTGATTTCTCCTTTTGCTCACCAAAACTTTGGGGCACAAGAAATGTGTGTGTTTAATAATTCAGCTGGCAGCCGGCCTGGTGCTGATGAATGCTGGTGATCCAGTCAACAGTTAGAGTGGCCTGAGAGCCGGAGCGGAGACGGCAGATTATACTGTATTACAGGCAAAGAGGATGATAGCAGTTATTAATTTAATTACAGCTAATGGAAAGATGGCGTGTGTATGTGTTGTATTTGAGATCATGATGTTTGTGTGTGTTTATCATGTGTCCTTTGTATATCCGTGTGTGCATAGAGTGTGTGTTCCCTGCTGGGTAATGCTTGCTCTGCTTATGGCTGTGGCTCAGTGTGAGTAAGATTTACGCTGTGTGCTGCACTGACCTAGCTTATTACTGACTCTGTGAGCGTGTATTTATGTGTGTGTGTGTGTGTGTGTGTGTGTGCGCGTGTGAGTGACAGCCACAGGTTACACTTTAGATGGTCTCCGTATGTAGGCGGCGCATGATCGGCTTAGGGGACAATACGCTGCAGGACACACACACACAGACACACACACTCAGGTGTTAATATCCTCTCGGGCAGGTCTGACTCACACAGTCTACTCTCTCTCTTTAAGTTGGTGACTCACAGAGAGGTAGATTGCCCTCAGGTGTCATGGCGTAAGATGAATAATTCACCCCAAGGACCCCTCACCCCTCCCCTCTCTCTCTCTCTCTCTCTCTCTACCCTTTCTCTCACCCTCCTCTCTCTCACCCATGCAGACTCACTCTCTCTTCTTTTTCTTCCTCCTTTCTCCTCCTCCTGTAATTAGCCTCTGTGTGTGAGGGAAGTGGCAGCATATGTTGCACTGAATCAGACAGAGAGAGGCAGAGAGAGAGCTTCAAGGAACGGGAAAGCGCAATGAGAAAATATCAGTAAAACGATGGACGGAGGAGGCAAGATGAGATAGTCAGAGAAATAATGAGAGCGAGCGCTGAGATACAGGCAGCGGCACCTCCAGAAATGTTCATGGGGGTGGCCAGAGGGGGTTATCTTGGGGTCGCTCACCAAAACCAAACTGAATTTCAGGAATTGGATTATGTTATTACAGTGGATATTGGCAAAATGAAAACTATGTCAATATGGAGAGTTATGGGATCGCGTACCGATATACTTCTTCTTTTCTGATTATTTTACACCGTTATAGTTAACTTTTAAAGTTCCACAACAGTTTGGTTTTAATGTATTATGTAGCGTCTTAATCCATCCTAATTTATTGTTATTCTGATAAACTGTTTGTCCTTTTCCTTTAAAGGAGACAAATATACAACAATGAAGGAATGCATTAATTGTAAGGAACATAACATTTACTGGGAACAATCCCTCTCAAGTTTGGGAGAAACTCGCGGAGCCCATTTTCTTGAGTGTAAGGGACCGCTTTGAAAATAGCCATGACAGTTTTTTCCTTTCCAAAATTTAACTTTTGAGTGTTTTTTCAGTCCCTTCACTGAAAGCTATAATGCAACTGGTACCAATGGACGCCCTCGGTCATACTTGTTTTTCAAGGGGGGCACTTTTTGCAAAAACACAGAAGGCCATGAGGAAAATCCAGTCGCAGCAGCCCCGTGCAGGTCGTAGGGACATGTCTAGTATTTCAGGACATTTGGGGCTTAGCCGAGGCCTCTATCGGTGAGCTGGTAGAATTCTGGCCTCGCACTTTTTTTTCCTTTGCCAAAATAAAAAAAAAAGCTCTTTTGTGCATTCAGGCACTTCATTTACATTTAAAATACGAAAAAATCCCCACTGTGACTCAATGTATTTTTATTGTGAATTAGAGAATGATCGACGGGCCACCCTGCACCCATATTGCGGGCCAAGTTTGGCCCACAGACCACAGCTTGAGTGTCACTGGCCTATGTTTTCTTACCTCACATGATACCACTGCCTTTGACAAAGCCTGAAAGAATGAGCTTTCTAAAACACATTAATGTCGGCTGAGACTGCCAGCTGTGCAGTGGGTCTCTTAGGGTTAAATACTTGCATTTGATATGAGTTTTCTACACAATTTACTGATAAAATAAGCTATTATAGGCTGCTTGTACCCTTGAACGAGGTCAGCCAATAAAAACCTGGTCACCAGGAAAAACACAAAACAATACATATAATTCAATCAATTCAATCTCTCTGTTTCCTTAGTGCCAAGATGCAGGGCGGGCTGGAGTAGAGGATCTTAACAACTGAGCCAGCAAGTTATGTTTGGATGGTTGTCAAAGAACACATTTACAGTCATACCTGGGCAGCCGAGCAGCTGGATGCATTTGGAACTGTGAAGTCACACTTTATGCTTGAGTGCTGGAATAAAAAAAAACACTTTCTTCACACATGTAGGTTTGATAGTCAGTTTTAGGATGTGTTTGGATCATATTTCCACAACGTAAGACAACACAGCATCCTCATTTATTTAAATGTTATATTATTTAATATTGGCACAGTGGGGACCCACCGGAGGAAATGGGCAAAGTCGTATCTCAGTAGTATTTTGACAGTTTCACAGGTCTAGTTTGTTTCTCCTGGTGGCACACCCATGTTTTCTTTTAACCCTTTGAAACCAGGGCAAAATGGCTTGATTTCTCTCAAAAACATGGAAGGAAGGCAGCAAGCAACTTAGGGAGAAATGACCCAGAAATGAGCAAGAAATTAGTAAAAAAAAAAAAAAAAAAAGTACGAGACAGTTACCTAAATATTAGCACAAA
The DNA here is from genome assembly GCF_026936395.1 of Plectropomus leopardus. Lineage (NCBI taxonomy): Eukaryota > Metazoa > Chordata > Actinopteri > Perciformes > Serranidae > Plectropomus > Plectropomus leopardus. The sequence goes on along the minus strand of NC_142197.1, from coordinate 12,369,875 downwards.
AAAGCTGAACCATGGACCATGGACATTTTTTCCTAGCTTAAAAAAAATAAAAATCTAAATCTATGAATTTCTTGTAATTTGTGGAATATTTCTCACCAAGTTGCTTCTTGTTTTTGACAAAAATCAAACCAAAGTGCTCGGGGGTTCAAAGGATTAAACACCATATCCATGGCTTGTTGTTTTAAGTTTTGTACATTCAGAAGCCTATTCATAATCAAAAACCACACCAAATTTGTTTAAGGTTAAAAGCTCAAACAAGCGAGAGGAGCTGGAAGTAGAGCAGCTGCTTCCTCGCGTTGAAAGGGGCCAGTTGAGGTGGTTCGGGTATCTGATGAGGATGCCTCCCGGTTGCCGACAGTTAGAGGTTTTCTGGGAACGTCCAACTGGTGGAAGACCCTAGGGTAGTGCGAGAACACACTAGAGTGATTATGTATCTTATCTGGTCTGGGAACGCTTCGGGATCCCCCAGCAGGCGCTGGAATGTGTTGCTGGGGAGAGGGACGTCTGGTATACCTTGTTTAATCTGCTGCCCCGGCGACACGGCTCTGGATAAGCAGATGATGTTGTCTTCCTCGACCAAACAGCACGGCTCGGGCCACATGTGATTAGATCTAATTTTCCAGTTTTTAAATGCAGTCTGTAAAGTCTGTGTGGTGCTAGAAATAATGTATGTACTAAGTTGCCATTATCCCATGCTGAATCCCATGGGTTGATTACAAGACAATGGGCCCCTGGGCAAAGATATGTAAAAGGCCCCTCCACCTTTCCTATAGCAAGACGTGGTAGTTTTGTGTCTTTTTGTATGTTTTCTTTTCTCTCTGTAGTGATTTTGTGTCTCTTTGAGGTCATTTTATGTGTCTTTGTAGCCATTTTGTGTCTCTTTGTGGTATTTTTTTGTCCTTTTTACCTCTTTTTAATGATTTTGTGTCTGTTTGGAGTTTCTTTACATCTTGTTGTAGTCTTTTTGTAGTTTGTTGTGGTCATTTTGGGTCTCTTCCTTGTTGGTAAATCTTAGTTTGAGTGACACTTTGCAGGTGAAGCCCGACGGGCCCCTGACACTTTTGGCCCTCTTGGCCTGTGCTCTGTGGGCCCGTTCAGTGATCCATCCATGATGACTCCTGTGTGTCATTAATTAGGAGAAATGCTCTCTATTTATTTTGTGTGGCACGTGACAGTTTTTGGGCTGTGTTGAGCATTAGGTAGGAGAAGAATGTGTCTTCTCCTACCTAATGCTCAACACAGCCCAACACAGTTGGAGGTTGTGTCACAAATGTCTTTGAACACACAGAAAAGATTTTAGCTTGCTTTCGCTTGCAATAAATGTTTTAATATTAAATAAAAGTAGCTCTTTTACAGTGGAAATTAGGGTGTTTAATCAGGCTTGGACAGAAACTTATGTAATGTCATGCCCTTTTTTGGGCCAGATCATAGCGAAATCACACCTGGGAGCTTTGGTTCTGCTTGTTTTGTGGTGCGATTAATGGATGTGCTATGCATATCTAGTAATCATCAACATTTGCAGTCTTGTAGCGTGCCTGCTCACTCATAGTGAGACATTTGGGATACGATTATTAGCTAAATGCTGAAAATTTTAAAGTTGAGTACCCAGAGGAAGGCATGATACTAAACAGTGATGACATCCTTTATTCCCTCTAACTGAGTCATATGCCAGGATTTTATATTTTCGCAGATCACAAGCATAATTGTCCCCCGTTTTTGATTGATCTGCATGTCTATTTGGGATGATCTTCTGCACTGTGTTCCAATTTTGCGTCCGTAATGCATCAATAAAATGTCAAATATGAAAGGAGAGACAAGATAAAAATATCTGCTTGGGCGACTTAAGATGCTATTTCAGTCAGTTTGCATTTCACCTAAGCTTTGAAACCGCTTGAAAAGCCTGTTCTGTCGCTTTCTCTTCATTATTCACTCGAGGATCATCTCAAAACGAAAGCTTTTTCTCTCTATCAGACCTCGGATATTCAAAGATATGCACTTCACTGCAAATCTGCAGCAGATAGAAACACAGTCACGAACAATACAAGGCAGTGTAGTGGGAAAAATAGGGTTTAACAGCAGCGTAGATTAAAGAAGGGGTAGAAAACAAGAAAAAGAGGAGAAAATGGAGATTGTTCATTGTCAGCATCTTTCCGTCCAACTTTTCAGTTTTTTTTCAATTCAATTAGGAAGTTCAGCAAGTTTACTTCCTGCTTGCCGAGGTCACATCCTCCCTGCTGTGACATGATTGGGTGAACAAGTACCACCCTCCACTACCACACACACACACACACACACACACACACACACACACACACACACACTCTCACACACACTCACATACACATGCTCTATCTCTCTCCTCACCCTTTTTTCCGCCAGTGTCCAAAAATACCTTTAAAACCAATTAGTGGAATTAATTTCACTTATAGCAAGTTAATTATTTTGTGATGGATTGAAAAAAGGAGGAGGTGAGGAAGAAAGGGAGGAGAGGAGGACAATGAAAAGAGCAGAGGAACCTGATAGGAGTCCTAAGGGGAGAGCTAAACTTAGTCTCTCTTTTCAGTCTTTCTGTCTCTCCGTCGCTCTTCCGCTCGCTCTTTATCCGATCTGTCTATTTGTCTCTACCTGTCTGTCATCCTCTCTCTCTCTCTCTCTCTCTCTCTCTCTCTCTCTCTCTCTGTCTCTCTCTCTCTTTTGTCTTTCTCCTGCTCTCTTTATCACTCCGCCTTTATTTGCTGTGTCGGTCTAATTTTGGCGAATCACCCTGAAAGGCTCAACAAATTATCGATAACTCGCGACAACAAAGTTGATTATTCATTGCTTGTTAAAGACACTTTAAGTGACCTTACAAGAGGTGTGGCCTGTAATTTAGCTGCAGGACAAAGAGCAACATTTGTAGTAATTCAAAGGGAACACTGTCTAAAACTGTGATTTTTTTTTTTTTTTTACTTAACTTGTGATATGTGGTTGTGATGCGATGCGCCTCCCTTTTTTGAGAGTGTCTTTTGTGACATTTACAATGTTGCTGTAACTAACATGTTGCTCCACAATTTCCCTTTCACCTCACATTACCACCAGTTATTGACTCCGCGCACCAGTTACCTCGGTTTGGATATGTTGGAGGACATGACAACTACTTGTTCATGTGCATGTATCCATGATCGGATCTGATCAGCTGCCGGCAGCTGTGTCTTGATTCATTAACATTTCAGCTGACAGTGATCAAAAACCTGACATGATGTTAAAATTTCTTGTCTTTTTTAAAAAAAATTCTTAATCAAAGTACTTCAAATAGCATATACAGGTCTTTGTTGACTAGTATAAGATGTTTAACCCTTTGATACCTGAGCAAACTGGCTTGATTTCTTACGGAAACATGGAAAGAGGGTGATGAGCAGTTTAACAAGAAATGGCCCCCAAATTTGCAAGAAATTAGTTAAAAGTTAAAATAAAATTACCTGAAATAGCCAACAAAAAAGACAAGTAAATAAATAAACAAAAACACAGGAAAGAACATAAATAGTGCCAAAATCAAATCAAATAAAAATGATACATATAATAATTATGCTTTTTTTCTTTCTTTTAAATTTATAATTAAAAAGTTATAAAAAAAAGTTTTCTTTATTTTTCCCTACTTTATTGATTCTATAATAATAATAATAATGATAATTATTATTATTATTATTATTATTATTATTATTATTATTATTATTTATTTTTAAGCGAAATTGAGGTAATTTTATTGTCACCTTTTTCTAATTTTTGCAGTATTTTTGAAAACAATCAAGCCAATTTGCTTACATTTCAAAGGTTTGAAGGCTTGTGAAGATATATATTTTTAAATTTTGATCATGTTTACAACATAATGTTTGCATTTACATCCTTGTTTAGAACTCAACAAAATGTTAGAATTTCTATCTTACTTCAGTGTGACTGGTCATGCCATTTGAAGGAAAAAATAGTAAGTGGATCTAATTAAACACCCATTTCCAAGGTTAAGAATAACCTTTCACGCTTGACATTTGAATCCTTTTGAACTGAAAAACAATTCAGGTACCTCTTGTGTTTCTCTCTGTGTTAATTAAGCCAACAACCTTCACTTATAATATTCATGTCATGATTTCTCACGATAAAAAAATATACAAGTTAAGCATTTTTTGGATTTTTTTTAACTGCATCATGTTCCATTGATCTGAGGAGTTTGTGTGTGTGTGTGTGTGTGTGTGTGTGCGTGTGTGAGAGAGTGTTTGTATTCATGTAGCATACATTTCCTATGGCACCCAGGGTCACCATCAATACATCATTATTCCTCCAAGGGGAGGATGCTGAGGTTTAGAGGTCAGAGGCCACAGTGGGTGTTGTGGTTTAGTGCTGTCTGTTGTTGCATAATTATGTTGACCACACACACACACACACACACACACACGGTTTGGTGGCTGACAGGATCCCTTCATAAGGCTTTGATTTCCCTTCCTTGTCCCCATCTGAACCATCCTTAAAAGCCTTAGAGTAAATCCCAAACCTTTCTGGCGGCGAGCCCTTCGATCGGCTCACTATTGTGCAGCGACAAGCGTGGTTGATGGTTGACCTCTGTGTGTGCTGCATCCACTGCTTTACAATGCTGTTGGGATGGTGCTGAGCAAGCTTGTGCCCTCTACTAAAAGGCAGTCGGTGTACTAAAGCTTTTGCACAAGACTAGACAGAGCAGATAAATGCTGCACACACAGAGGTCAAATCTTACAGTGTACTCCTTGAGGAGGAAAAAATTGTCTTATAAGGAAAGGCCATTATGCTGTAAAAAAAAAAAAGAAAAGAAAAAAAGACTTATGCAACAGTTCAGTCTTGGCTTTTGGATATACAGCGAGGTCTATACTTTTATGGGCTTTTGTACTCGTGAAGCATTATTCTCAATTTTGTTTTATTCAGTTCTACAGAAAATAATCTTATTGAGTAAGTTCTCTTCACTCCTTATGACTGCTAAGGGAATGTAATTTATTTATCACAATAGGGGGGTGTGACTTTTTTTTTTTTATTTTAAATCTAATTTCCTGGAGCCCCCCTGAGTGACTGAGAGAAATACATGACCCTCCCTTTAACATAATTAACCACATTTCACTGTTTCTGTCTGATAAATGACTTTGGAGATTTTTATAGAAAATTTTTTGAAATCTGGATCAGCATCAGATTTCTTTCACAAACTATTTGACCTTTTGAAACCTGAGCAATTTGGTTTGACTTCTGTTGAAAACACTGGGAAAAAGGCAGTGACCATTTTAGCAAGAAATGTCCCACAAATTGCAAAGAATTAGTAAACGGTGATGAGAAAATCACCTTAAAATTAGTTTTTAAAAAGAGCGAAGGATTATTAGAAAATTATCCAAAATAGGGAAAAATATCCAGGAATCTTTATTTCAATTATAATGATTTTATATGTAACATTATTTTACATTAAAAAAAAATATTTGTTTGGTCTTTTTTCTTATTTTTAGGTAGTTTTCTTGTAACCATTTTTATAACTAGTTTTTTGCCAATTTGTAAGAAAGTTGCCCAAAGTTTCTCGTTGCCCTCTTCCAATATTTAAAAAAAAAATTAAAAATTAAAACTAACTAACTAACTAATTTGCTCAAGTTTCAAGGGGTTAAACCCTCTAAGGATATTAAACGTTTCTTAAAAAATACAGCACTGAAAGCTGAATGTCTCACCTAAACTAAATCTAAAAGCAGAACTCACTCCACAAGCTTAAAAAATATCTGGAGTCCCCTCCCCTCTGATAAATAACAAAGAGTCCCTATCCATTAGTATCCAGTAGTCTGTGGTTTTCCCTGATTTCCCCTCTCCCCCCCTCCCACAGACAGTCTGGGAAAACCTCCAGTTTAAAATACCACATGGTTTCCCAGTATTCCAGATTTTTCCGACTGGAAGAGTCGAATTCCATTGGAAACGCTGCTTCGTCTTTCCCGCTTTAGTCAAGGAATGCCTCTGGGAAATGCTGCAGCCTGTTTGTGCGTTTTAGCAATTTTCCCGTTACTTTAAAAGGGGGGACTCATGAAGACAGAGAATGAAAGACAGAGCACAAAAGCAGAGAACTTTAAACACACACGTACAAAGTGAAGAAAGCTTAGTGTGAGACGGCTGAGCTGATGGCACTTCAGTCTAAATGTTTACAGTGGGACCCTTTGGTTATGAAAGGAGGAATGCAGGACAGAAAGAAGTCTATTCGTGGCCAACTATCTAACAGCTTAATGACTCAGAAGTACTGGCAGTCATGAGGTACAATTGTTCTGTGTGTGCGTGCGTGCATGTGTGTGTGTGTGTGTGTGTTGCAGTCCAGGCCTGCACATGAGCGGTAAATAAAAAGTCATTCGTTGTTTATTGAAATCTAACCTCCCAACCACTTTGCCACACACACACAACTCATACTGACACATTGTGGTTTTTCTCTCATGTCCCAGAATATCAGAATAATGTGTAGAAACACCTTCAGGCAGGAGGTATGTTGCCTTGGCCTGCAACTCTGTGTGTGTTGAAAGTGCTCCAAAGAGACTGTATTCATACCAAGATGATCTGCTCACCCCATAACTGGACATTGTGATTGCTTAAGTCTCCCTGAAACAGGCATAGACACCCTGTGGTCTGTAGTGTCTTGTTGCAAAAAAAGTGAGTCATCTTTTACCGCTCGAAGTGTTTTGTTTGTGTGTTTCTCATTTATATTCTGGTATTTTGTTTAAGGAAGCATCACTTGCAGTAAATGACAGGCTTGATACAGAGCAGTAATCTTAAAAAGTTCAACTTACTTTCACGTTGTTTCATCACGAATAAGTGACTTCAGGTTTGAGCTGATTATTTAATGTGCTGCAGTGAACCAGTAGCTTGTTGTTCTTCTTGTTTAGGGTTTTTCTATTACAGTTTTTTTAATTGAATTTTGAGAAAACAATACAATTCTGATCATGCAATCAGCAGTTGGAAACTGTATCACCAGTGGTATTTGTGTCTTCTGTCCTCAAAACTGGGACTATAGTTCCAAACAATGTCCAATTTAAAGAGAAAATTTGAAAATTATAACAAATTCTGGTGGTCAATGGTTAGTTTGGGTTCTTAAAAGTAGTGTTTAAGAGTTTTTGAGATGCAATTACTTTTTTGCAGGGAGTTAAATAACATGAAGATCAAAAATTTTAAAGCTATACAGGTAGAAGTCAGTTTGCTTAGTTTAGCATTAAGGCTGGAAACAGACAGCTGGCTGATGGTCCTCACTGGTTGCCCAGCAACCTCAGGGGGACATAATTTCCTGCAAAACTACAGCTCGCCCTTTGTATACTTTTACACTCCTATAACATGATCTTGATTGATTTTTGCCCCAATTCCCCCTGATTCCCAAAAAATGTCAGCAAAGCTCAATTTGTTGACAGTTCATAAGATCAATCTGCCAGATTTTCGTGTGCTTAGAGTATTTTTTTACATTCCCTGCTTTGCTGTGAAGTCCATCCCAAATTTCAAATTGCAAGTATTCAGAGTATTCAATATGTAGAATCCAGTGGTGCAGAGGGAACATTAGCAGCCTGTGTGTGTTTGAATGAATAAATAAGATGTTGAATGTATTTCTATCTACGCTTGTGAGTGTGTGGTCCTGGAAATACATCATGTGCTTGAGGCAAGGTTACTACCATGTCAAATGCAAATAAAAGAAGCCAAACACTTTGATTACACGGTGGGAGGGGCCAATTTGGTTTGGCTGCTGTAACTGTGTTTTTTAGAAAGAAGAAGAGGGAGTGTGACACGAAAAAAAGAGAGAGAGCAAAACGAAAAGAGAGAGAATCAGAGAAAGTGAGAAAAAGGGAAAGTTGGATGTGCGACGAAAAAAAGATGATGCTGCTGGAGCGCTTGAGGATGAGTCATCCATAAGCTAGTGATGCTTCACGGACACACACAAGTACAGATACACACAGAGAGAAAATCGTGAAGCCTTAGACACACACACACACACACACACACACACACACACACACACACACACACACACACACACACATAAACATTTAGTCATACGCTTGAACACATACGCAAACACACATTCATACACACACCAGTGCACCAGTCATCCATTAGTCTGATACTGATTCACCGAGACATGCGTGTTGGTTCAGCAGCTTGTTCTTAATGAGCCAAAATGGCCGCTGCCGCGCCGCAGTTTCCAGGCCAGAGCAGGGAACGGCCCCAGGGGCAGAGAAACTGGGCGAGAGGAAGAATCAGAGGGGCTGGATTTAAATGGAGCTCATTAGCTCATGGTAGCCATGAGAGGTCCCTGCACACTGAGGAGAAACACACACACATGCGCGCGCGCACACACACACACACACACACAGACTCAGCCATGCATGCAAACACAGATGGATAGTCTTGTGTACATACAGTAGGTGCACGCGCAGGCACACACTCAGTTATTTTTACAAGAGACGAGAGGTAGAGAGAGCAGGACAGGAAGAGAAGGGGGTGTCAAACATTTGGGGAAACAGAGAAAAAGGTTTGGTTGGTTGGTATGACTGGCAAGGTGGCGAGCGCTGCAGATGGCACGGAGACTTGCGTGTGTGTGTGTGATTTTTGCCAGTCGTACCCCCTTCCCTGCCTTCCCTGCTTGTCCACCCACTCAACATATGTCCTCCTCTCCTGTCTTTTCTCCTCATCCCTAATCCCTCTTATCATCATATATTTCGTTGTGTCATTTCCACCAGTTTTTCTCGAGTATAAATGTGGGTGGTACGCGTGTTTGTGTCGCAGAGTGCCCTTTGTGCTCCACTCCAGTGCTTTCTGATGTATTTTTATCCATAAACACACACACATGCCTTTTTCACTCTGCAGCCAAACTCTCATCAAAGGGGTGTTTGATTTCTTCTTCTGTTGCCCGGGCCTCACACGTCCCCGGCAGGGTGGTGGGTATAAAGAGCAGGGGAGGGGCTGGGCTGTAAAACTCAGCACCCACTAAGCCTCAGAAGTATAAATCTGTAAAAAAAAAGAAGAGAAAAACTATTAGAAGCTTTGTATTTGTCAGTCAAACGTTTTGGTAATCTTTGTCAAAGAATTTCACAAGATTTGTCGTGTGTCTGCTCTGCTTTGTCAGGATTTGTGGAAATACACATCGATCATTGGTGAAAAGCGGCTAATGTAGAATACAACACATGATTTTAAAGCAAAAAATGCTGTTTTTTCACAGCATTTGTCACATTTAATTTCTTTGGTTAAGCTGTTTTCGATTTGACTGATTGTGGATGCAGTTCATGTAGTGCAAACAACCGTGATGATCAGCCTAAACAAGCAACTAAAATGCACATTTACAGCTAAAAAAGCATCTATAAACCTTGATCAGCTGCATATGATACAAAGCCTTTGTGGCCCTTGTCCTGAGGTATTTTTCATCATATTTTTATCATTCGCACCAACACTTTTTATGTGTCTTAACAGTAATTTACATTATTGCCCCTCACCATAACAGCATGTGTTTGAGTATGTCTTTAGGTCTACTCAGTGTAAAGTGCTCTAATTTGCAGAGATGAAACAGCATCTATGTCACTGTAGGTCACAGGATGCAGTGCTTCAGCACAGACTGAATACAATGAGATAATGTGCGCACTATGCTCATTTGTTGGGTCAATTTTGGACTGCTCTCAGTGTTGAAATTTTACAAACTTTATGTCATTCAAACATTAGAAGTGCTTCATATAAGACACAAATAACATACAAGAAATTTACAGATTCACAAACTACCAAACTGCAAAACCGAGTAAAGAAGTCAAAGTCATTAGATATAAAAATCCGAAAAGAAGTGGTTTCGATACTGAGAGGGGAAAAGCACCATTCACTCTACTCATAAGTGCATGAACAACCAGCGTGTTTTTGTTTAAGTGCTTCAAGCTGAAGATAGTTTGATAGAGGGAGAGTAACAGTGGCAGCTATATAAGTTTAAGTCTTAGTTTCTCAATAAAATTGCTTGTTATTTTTAGTCACATTTTTAGTAGTTTTTTTGTTTTCATAGTTTCAGTCGAGGACAACTCAAAACGTTTTAGTCCAGTTTTGGTCCAGCTCTAGTCAAAATATTCTGTTAAAAGATTATGTATGTGACATTGAGAGCATTTATACAGCAGCAAACCACTATTTCCTATACCTCGATGTGTGTTTTGATACGAGCTTCTCTGTGATTTGTTTTGGTAAAGCCAGTCCGGCTGAAATCGCCCAACTAACAGGTAGCAAGTGAAATGTTTAATGAGAAAGTACAGAAGAGTGTCAAGCAGTCTGTTTGATCAGTAGTATTCCTTATAATATTTTTTAGCTTCAGAAAAATTCACTATCTGACATTTGGAACAGAGAATCAAGTAAGACTAAAATGATTGTCAACCTGTGAGCTACCTGTTTCTTTAAAAAATAACCCACAGTAGCTTTTTTTTCCCCAGATCTCATATCACTGACTGTTGCACAACTTAAATTAAAAAAGGTGCTGAGTTCCCACCTCTGTTCCCATGGCCCCACATCTCCTGATGGGGGGATGTGCAGGGTAGAGAAGGGCCTGAGTCATAAACCTAACGCTCCCTCTGAGACTGTGGCGATGCCAGACTGTCGAGCTAAACTATGAGAGCACATTCATTAGCGTTTTATTGCTTTAGAGTCTCGTCAATTAATCACAGGCGTGCTCACAGACGCGCACACACTTTTTACGGTTCTAAACACAAAAACACTTGAGGAGGATGGTGCAGCGGCGAGACGTGTTTGTGCGTCGTCTTCACTTTGAAACACACAAAGACAGCACCACATGTGCTTCATTCGATGGCTCCCCGGTGCATCAGACCAAAACTTCTCCCCGTATATCTGGTCCTCTTAGATCACTTGTGCGCAGACACACACAGACACACTCATAATGTATCTTTACCTCCTTTGTGGACACTTATTGACTGGACAGTAAAATGGTGTAAAATGTCGACTACCTCCATCTCCGTTGATGAAGGTTTTATTGAAACAATCTTAATAGTGGTTACTTGTAGTTTCATTTATAGTTTCGGGGCCATCTGTATTTGTCTCGGATCTGCTGATGATCACGAGTGTTTCAGTAGGAATTTTATGGCGTGTTTTTCTTAATGACTTTAGTTGCAGTACAGCAAGTCATTAAACATTTTACTACGCTTTTGATTTGCAATGCAATATCCTAACTTTCAGCTTTTGTTCCTTAATGAATTTCACAATTTAAGCTGCCTATGTGCAGTTTCAGTTATTACCTTTTAGACCATGTGAAAACTTTCTAAAATAAAAATCGAAAAAAAAGGCTTTGATAAATAAATAGATTATCCTTTCTTTTGCCCTTGTTTCATCTGGTTGCTTTCCGTCTCTCAGAATAAGATGCTGCTACTGAGACAAGGCTTATTTTAATCAAGTGTTAAATTATAGAAAATTGGTGCAGGCAAAATTGGTTAACTCTAACACAAGTGAAAAATGTGTGATTTACAGAATCATTTGGAAAACAGGGTTTGTCTAATGTTACTTAACACTTTAAGACCTGAAATAACATCAGTTTTCTTTTGCTCTATTCAGACGCCTTTTACATGCATTTCAGCCTTTGAAACCTGAGCAAAGTATGTTTTTTATATTTTTTTTATTTGATTTATTCATTTATTTTTGCTAAATTTGAGGTAATTTTCCTGTAACTTGCAACTTCTTACCATGATTTCAAATGGTTATTTATACATAGAGAATTACAGATTGGCTTTAACTCTGATATGGACTGATCACAGTAGATGCACAATGTCAGTTACAATACAGTATATGCTGCAACATGTGCTGAACAGAACAGACAACAGACTATACTGTAACTGTATATTTAGCATTATGCAGCATGAACTTGGCTCCTGATGCTAAAAACCCTTAGCATGGCTACTATTTTGAGTAGGGCTGAAATAAAACTTATACGTAACAAACAAACAAGTCCTTCAACCCATATGACCATGTAGGTCATTAGTTCCTAAACTTTAAAGGTCCAGTGTGTAGAATTTAGGGGCATCTATTGGAAGAAAGAGTATATAACTTCCTAACTATGTTTTCTTTAGTTTAGAATCACCTTAAAAGGATATTTGTTGTTTTCATTTCCTTAGAATGATCTTTTTACATCTAGATACAGAGCGGTTTCTTGTCTATGGCGCCCTTCATGTTGTTCTACAGTAGCCCAGGATGGACAAACCAAACACTGGTTCTAGACAGGGCCAATCACATTTTCATGTCAGCCACTGTAGAACTACTACACATCTGGCACGTGTGAGAAAATGCAGCTGGTTGCAGTCAATGACCGTATATAAACATGGATGACTTCACAGTACAGAAATGAAGCCAAAATATCACGGACGCAGCTGCTGCCATCTTGCACTGGTGATGTCATTTGGAGCCAGAGTCTGTGCAGTAGTGATTTCCGCAGTATCGTATTAGTGCTGTTGGACCACTCGCTAGCAGCGTTATTGTTGGAAAGCACACGGTATGACACACACAGCTGTCACTCATGACAGCAAACCCTCTTTTTATAACATCAAATAACCGATGACCAAACTTATCAGGAAAACCGACACTTGAACAAACATCAAGGTGATCAGAGCTACCTTAAAAGACAGAAAATATCTTTAGAAAAAATTTACTTGATGTGTCTTTTAATTCAGCCCATGTCACATCTGCTAACATGGATGATGCGGCGGTTATGACCTACACTGCAGCCAGCCACCAGGGGGCAGTCGAGATATTTTGGCTTTACTTTTGTGGAGCTTTCATGCTGTCCATCTTTATTACAAAATCCGTTGCAATCTGCAACTCCGCTAAATCCTACACACTTGCTTCGCCAAGGGGCCACACTTTGACCCATCCATACATTACGACCTCCTTCCTACACGGAGTTGTAGCTCTTCATACTGCGTCAATGGACTTCCTCCTTCGCTCCCATCATAATGACTAAAGCCACAAGAGGTTGCTGCCTAACAATAAACAATAAATATTGGTCCCTACAAGCTGAGGTACAAATGACCTGTGTTGTTTTTGGAGGGAAAGCAGTCTCTAACAAATAAAAAATAAATTGGATGATGACCAAAGAGGGTAACCCAAGAGCTCATCATGTGGCCCGGCATCGGGCTGACTTGAACAATTCAGGAGATTCAGACACGAGTGCAGGCGTAATAAAATGCAGGGCATTTAAACAGGAGCGTGAAACATGCGAGGAGAATGTAATACAAGGAATTTTGTTATTTTTGATTTTCTGGATATTCACCTCAGAGTGTCGGCTTAACTAATGAACAGTCTCTGCCCTTTAGCTGGGCTATGCTCAGAGACTGAATACTGTGACGTAAAGATTGTGGTCTGATCAGATGAGAGTCTAATTCATGGTGACTTGTTTGATGGTGTTATGGGAGTGTACACTGCTGTGCTGTTGTTAAACCTGACCATGAGAGAGATTCAGGTCATTGCAAAATTATTATATCATCATTATTATATCAAGCACACTAAATCAGAAATTTTCATCTGTCATTAAAGTTTTCGGAACAGGTTTGATTTTCTGCTGTGTTTTTTTGCATTTGTCAAAAGCTTTTTGAGAGTTGTTTGACCAAGAAACAGTGAAGAAAATGTGGACGAATCAGTGACAAGAGAGAGAGGAGCACACAGTGTCTTTTCAAAACAATTTTAACAGGTCAGATAGTAACATTCAGGTGGATGATGATGATGATGAGGAGCAGGATGTGAACTGCACCCAGACAGAGAAAGCAAAAATGTGGAGACAGAGAGGAGGACAGCTCAGTCCCCTTTATACAGCTGTGGTGCCAAATGCAAGACGCAGGGAGAGAGTGGAGACAGCCAGGGAGCTGCCTACAGTGGAGAGAAATGTTCGCAACAAATAGAACAATGAAAAGCATCAGACTCAGTGTGCAAAGGCCTTAAGTCTGTCTGTTCACACCTGGCATCAGAATATGTTTCCACACTACTTGTGATCAGAGCTCACCACCTCACTCTGTCTGCAAATAAACACATGAATCATTTCAGTTTGCAAAGACCAAAGGTGTTGTTTTTAAACGGTTGGATGTTTGCCATACTATACACCTCTACTGTGTAAAAGAAGTGAAATCGTCTTAATTGTATGGCTAACTGTTAGCGTCAATCAGCTAACATTACCTAACGGAAAACAGGTTTAATGACAGAGTGGAGCTTTAACAGTGTCGGTGTGTGTTTGTTGGGACTGTTTAACAGGTGCTGCTGTGTTAGCTAACTGAGCAGATAAACGGAGTACTGTGATAATCAACTGAACTGAAAAAGAAATCAAGAAAAATACACATAAATTGGACTCAAAATTATTACTGTAAATCACTTTTTGCATTTCACATCAATACAGTATAAATTTCAAATACAGTACAGTGTTTCTGTAGCAGATGTGAGGCTTGTAGATTTGTGTAAAGCCACTGTGTACAATGAGGTTTTAGGGTTATATTTATAGTTTATCATTATTATATTTGTCATATTATTAATGCTGTCATCCTAAAGATGTAGCTGTATATATATATATATATATATATATATATATTAGATGTAGACAGTTAGATTTACATATAGAAAGTAACTATATATGAAATATATTTAAAATTATTTCACAGGATTATTAGAATTTTTCAGGTCATTTCCTTGTTTGTTTTGTTATTTTATTTATTTTTTTCTCTTTCCTGCTTGTTTTTATTGTGTTGGGTTTTATGTTTTGTTTTTTTTGGTTTTTTTTTGCAAATTTTCAGTTTATTTTCTTGTAACATAACCTGTAACTGATTTTTTGCTCATTTACGGGTCATTTCTTCTTCCGTTGCTCATTACTTTCTTCCCATGTTTTTGAAAGAAATCAAGCCAATTTGTTCAACTTTTTGAAGGGTTAAAGTTGAGGAGCCAGCAGTATAATCTCCTGAGCATCCTAAACCAGTTTGCTGTATTCATACAAACCCAAAACTAAATACAAAATTCCATTTGACATTTGTTTCACCTTAGATAAACAGAAAGTATTGATTTTTGACTTGTTTTGGCCCAGCTAACAAAAAAACAGTTTAGTCCATCACCCCCCCACACACATTAATATAAATCTCCCTTTGAGGTACCATTATATATAACACTTCAGTTTTTCCATCTGTGAACAGCTCAGGCGTCCAAATATGTTACATGGAATATACAAAGTCAATATGGCTAGCATCATAACAAGCTGGCAAAAATTCAGACGTGCTTGTCATAAACAGCGACTGTGGGCATGCTGTGTCTGTGTTCCCCAGAAGCATATGTAGCAGCACGTCTACAGTTTATTCTTGTCATTAGAATGCAGAGCAGAACTGATACTTCAGCAGGGACCCAAAACATCGCCACATCAGTAGCATCTGGGATCTTTTCTTGTAAGTGATGCTATTATAAATATCCACAAAGGCTTAACACGTTGTATTGTTACCCTGGGTTAAATGGGTTTCCCCTTTTTTATCCAGGGAAAGCAGCTTTAAGATTGTTTACTATTCACCAATGCTCTGCTTCACATTAATACAGCTCTGCACACTCCCTCCTGGCAGCTGCCCAGTGCAACCACAGGCTCCCACTGCTGGCTGCTGGGCCATCCCAGTGGAGCAAACGAGGGTTGCATTCCTCGCTCAAAGGGTAGAAGGGGGAGTTTTCGTCAATCACTTTGTCCGTGCAGATTTTTGCTACTTTATATTTGCTTCTTTAAACAAGCCGTGTCCTTTACGCTCCTCTTTAACCTCTCGTCCAACCTGTAGCAGCTGTACCAGTTGGTAGGAACATGCTTTGCTCATTTTTGCAGTCTTTTTCAGAAAGTGAGGTCACAGGATCCTGCTGGCACGCTTGGCAAAGAATGCAAACTCGCCAAGAGAGCATGAAAGCAAAAGAAACAACCTTGAAAGTGTGGTGTTTCCTTCGATTTTGACTCATGCTTTCTATTTTAAAGGATATGACAGTGAAAGGTAACTTAAGACAAACATACAAAACTTGAATTGTTTGAACTTAGGGCTGTTTGGTGCATTACTTTTTGTAGGAAAATGTACCTGACTGTGCCTGAAAACAGCCTAAAATAAGTTTTTATTAGGTTTTTGTTTTCTTTTTAAGAGTCAAAGATGATACACTCTTAAAACAAACTTAATACCTGTTCATTGTTAAACGGTTCGTTTTTCCAGTTTTATTTTGTTAATTACATCTCTCCTTTCATATCACTTTCTAACCTTGTGTTTTCCTGCCAGTTTTAATTGTCTGTCCGCCCTGATTAGTTTCACCTGTCCCCGTTAAGTCCTGCAGTCTACTTACTTTCCAATCAGTGCTCTCTACTTGCACCTGCCCAGTTGATTTGCTCTGTGTCAGTTTGTCTTCATGTTTGGTTTGGTGTGCTGTTGCCTGCTTTTCTGCGCCTGCTTGCTTTCACCTGCCTGATTTGGAAATGCAAGTTGTTTTTTTTTAAATAATTCTTTAAATTAATCCTGCTGCTGCTCACCTGTTGTCTGCATTTGGGTCAAATCCCACTACCTGCTCTCCAAGACCTGACATGAACATAGTGGTAGCAGTGACCGCTTGCCATTCCCTGTTGGCCTCACAATAGCATGGTATTGCAATGTTATGGTTATCGTGACAGCACTTAAGTGTAATAGCAAAGATTTTGGACGATTCATTTGTCAGCATTGCCAAAGTGACTGAGCATATGCGGTGCATTAGTTCTTGGATCATATGCAGGTCACACATACAGTCACACCTACTGTATTATCAGAGGAAAACTTCCCTCTAAAAAGGATCCCTTCTTCTCCAAGAGCATTTGTTTCTTATGCGGACATCCGATGAGCTCAACTGTTAGTTGTTAAAAAAGGCCGTCGGTGGTGTTCAGCCAAGTGCCTTTGCCATGGTAACCTATCCACAGTGAAGGTTTATTTAAAGTGTAATCAACAGGAATGACAGGGTCACCCAGAGAAATTGGGAGATTGGAAAAGCTTCAGGCTTGATTTTCCATATTTTAAAGTCAAAGGGAAGGATTTTACAAGCGGACTTGTGGAAGTGAGCGATTGAATGTGAAAGTGATGGTTTGGTTTGCTGCCAAAATGGCAGCTTTAGCAGCCAAAGCAGACATCCATCAGTGTTTGGATTGTGGCTGGTGATATTTTCAAAGCTGGGCTGTAGAATCGATACAAATGCAACAATCAGACCAGAAATACTGAAATCAAAAATGGCAATATTTTTTTTAAAGGTTATTTTTTTTCCTGATTTCTGATGATATTTATGATTTCTTGTAGAGAGAAAACCATTAAACATGTAGTTGGTAACTTTTATTTAAAAAATTATGTTTTTGTCATATTAGCCCGACAATGCCACTACATCTAGACAGCACATCTTCCTCTGACTCCTCTTAGTGCCTCTAATGGCATTTGCAAGAATCTGCAGCTGCTGAACAAAAACAACCAAACTGTCAAAACCAGGCAGCGCTGATCAAATATGATCAATTCTGTTACTGTGCCCTATCAAATATTTTCAGAAACCTATTTTGTGTACTCTTTAGCTGTAAAATGACAATTTGTGACCTGGCAGCCCTGTTGAAAACAGTCAAGCCAAAATGACGCACTGCCCACCGATCTCAGCAAACTTTCATATTTTGTAAGTAAACACAAACATTGATTGACATAGCAGCACTATTTTTTTTAATTTAATTAAATTTTTTAAAATAAAAGCCAGTTGATGTGACAATAACTACAAATGTGAAACAGTTTTAAAATCTGTGGGAACATTTAACAGTGCCAGTCTGCAGACAAGCAGACAAGTTCCTGTAAAGCAGTCGTGTAAAATTTTAATGTGAAACATTATATTTAAATTAGCAAGTCTACAAAATGATACATCCAAGAAGTATCCAAGTGTGTAATGCACTTCATTGTCACATGATGCATAATCTACAAGGGGCTGTGTGCATTTATGCTTGTGTTACTGTATGCTCATAGTTTCTGAGAACAGTTTAGCTGTCACGGAAGCAGGGAATCATATATGTTAGCCAATGAACTTGTTTGTTTAAATCGTCTGCACCTTGTTGTTTATTGTTAACAAAAACATCTGTCTGGCGCCCACGATACACGTATGGAGTCTGAACGTCCCACATGAGTATCCCAGACATGCTCAGGTGGTCAGGTGTGTTGACCTTGCCAAGGTTAGGAGTTCCATTCAGTGGGACTACACGTAAAATGTATGCAATTACTTTACCGGAAGGCACTTTGCATTAGAGCGCTGTTTGAATGAAATATGCTATTATGGGAGCCCATTCTACCCTTTACTGATCCAAAGAGCAGGTGTAGGGAGGGACAGAGAGACAAAGACAGGACTGAATAAGAAATGCGGTAGAGAGGGAAACAGGTGAATATGGCAGGAGGAAGGAAAATTAAACATTTACTATGGGTTAACAAAAAATGCATGTCCCTTCTTACAAATACTTTATGACAACTTGTTTTCCAAAAGTTTAGAGAGCTAAGAATTGTCCATATTTTGGCTTTTGACCAAACCAGTCACCAGAATAAATGTTGGCATTGTTCACTTCTGCAAAATGAAAGTAGCTGATAAGCTGAAATTTTACATCTATATCCGTTTTATCGATGCTGATTCATGTGTGGTTTTGTTTAGGCATTAAAACGTTTAGCGCATGATTAAGAAAAGTGTTGCTGATGTTATATGTTTTGGCTTAAAATACTTGGTTTTGGCACCACAGTCATGGCTGCAAATGCTGCAGCGTGTCACTAAAAAATAGTCCGTATTGTTTGCACAATTGCTGATGGAAATGCCACATTGTCTTGCCACAACACAGTTTTGATGCAACAGTCGCCACTGGAAATGATGCAATGTCTCACTACAAGCAACCTGTTTTTGTGCCATAATCACTACTGGTTGTGCTGTGATGTATTGCTATAAAACATCCAGTTATAGTGGCACAATCACTACTGGAAATGTCTCACCAAAAACAACCAGTTTTAGTTTAACAGTTGCAGCTAGAAGTGCCCCATTAGCTCAATAAAAGCAACCAGTTTTGATGCCATAATCGCCACTGGAAATGCTGCAATGTCTCACTAAAACCATCCAGTTTTGGCACAGTAATCATTGCTGCTTATGCTGCTATGTCTTGCTATAAAACCCCCAGTTTGTCGCACAAACAAAGCTGGAAATTCAACAATGTCTTACTAAAAAACACCAGCTTTTGGTGATACAATTGCCGCTGGAAATGCAGCAATGTCTTTCTAACAAACAACCTGTTTTGTGGTCTGCAGCTTTGCAGCTGTCTCGCCAAAGTGTCACTTTGTCAGCCATGCCATTCACCTCCCAGTGAGTCAGTCAGTGTAAAATGTTAAGTATTTGTGGTTTGCAGAGATGTACAATACATTTTCTTCTGGCAGCGGGGCTGTTTTGACGTACCTATCCCACAGTGTTTGTAGCTCAGGGGGCGTTCATGAGGCAGAAACAAAATGTTTCGAGAACAGCAAAATTGGATGAAAGTGTCACCGAACTGGCTAACAGAGATCATGAGCAGCAGATGTAAGGAGCGACGCAAAGAGAGAGACAGGTAGAGACAGTTCGTATCTGGGTTACTCTGGCCTCACATCTCTCCACTGCAGATGAATATTAATAAGGAGTTATTAATATCTGCTGCCTGCACTGTGTGTGAATATGTGTGTATGCAAGGTCGGCATGGAGGCGCAGTGTGAACAAGCCTGCCTCCTCCTCTCGCTTCTCCTCTTTCTCCTCCTCTTCCACACAACCTGTATCTCTATCACTTTTTGCTTTCCTCTTCTCGTCCTTATGATCACTTCGACTTTTCTTTTCTCTATAAGTTCTTTGTTTTTCTCGTCTTCTTTCTTCCTCACTAAATTGTTTTACCCCCGCATCCGTTCTTCATGTCTATCACGCCTCCTTATGTTTCATGTAGGGATGCCGATGCTGCTGTCATAAATTGGTGACTTCATTTACGGCTATTTCTCAGCTATTTGATACATGTACTCAACATTAGAATCAGCTGAAGAGGAAAATATATCATGTCTCAGTCATTTTTTTGTGCACTAAAGCACTGTAATTGTTAAATTCTAGTGTCTGCAACAGCACCGATAGGACAAATTGTTCTCATGCGCTGTTCGTATGTATACCTATAAAAAGTAATGCACCAGAATTCCTGTTGCCTAAACATAACCACATGTAGCATAATCCCACCGTGTGCTTGTGGCGACATCACAGTAGCAGCATCCCAGAATGTTAACAGCAGATGCAGAGGGATACCTGGAGCGTAGAATCAAGATGCGGAAGTCCACTGCAAAGAGGCAATATGCGACAACTTGGGATAAGAATGTATTGGTAAAGTACATAATGTGATAACACTGAACTATGTTCCTTTTTCTAAACCTATCTACATGACTTTACATTTAATACATAAACTGACATAATTCGTGGGGAGCTAATTCATTAGATATCATGGTGAGTTGTCGCTGTCATTCATATTTTTGCAGTGGGTAATACTTAATGTCTCTCAGACGATATTTGATCCTTAGCCTCTGTCAGTGTTGGTTTTTATGATTTTAAGTGTACTTGTTGTACTCATGTTTTTACATCTGCTCTGGGTCAAAAACCAAAAAAAGCCACATAAAAGAGACAACTGTCCTCTTTTCCTTGCCAAATCCAGCCAATCAGAAGCTTCAAAACAAATTAGTTGTATTTACAAAATTTTAAGGAGTCAGGGTTGGCAAAAGACAGTTACTTCAACTGCTTCAATCTAAATTTTTAGTGTTTAAATTTTTTGAAAATCAATTGACCTAAAGTAGCTGAGTAATAAGGTACTGTACGTTTCAAATTACATCAGACTTCAAAATCATGTTCAGATGTTGTGTATTTATGTTTTGGTCAAAAGCAAGATAGATAATTCAAGGAAAAATAATGTCACAGATAAATAAGACCTCACTGGATTTGGTTTAAATTATTAAGCTAGACAGCCAAGGGGGTGGGTTGACTTCACTTTGAAAGTATTACACTGCTTAAAACCATCCAGTCTTATCTTTGGCTTAAAGTTAGCCCTCTCAGGATTTACCATAATATGTCATTGTTATAACAATTTTCACTTGAAAAGATGATAAATGACAATTAGCTACATTTAAAAGTCCCTGTGAGCTACTTTATTTAATTTCCTAAAGCTCTGGCATTAAACGTAAAAAAAAAAAACTTTTTATAATAACAATGTTGGAAGAATGTGTAAATGAACTATGGTAGAATTCCCTTCATATCCCCAGTGCTCAGATCTCCCTGCTCATCTCTCTCGCTCAAATTTGCAACATCTGGCAGTTTTTTTTTGTTTGTTTTTTTTTAACTGGCTCTAGGATTGTTGCTCGAACTGCAGATTGTACTTCTGCATTTTGACGCAACATACATAGAAGCTGCTCCTCTCTCTCTCTCTCTCTCTAAAACTAGGACCAAACTAGTGGTGTGGTAGAGAGTGTATGCACGTATATGGTTATACCTACCTCTTTTTCTGGCCATTTACCTATCGGCCAAAAAAGCCATTAGAATATAAAGGAGACTATAACCACCTCCTCATCAGTAAGCTACCCATCTACTTTACCTACGTCATCAACTACCATTACGCAGCTGGACCAAACTCAGATCAAATGGTAAAACTAGGCAGTGTTTTAACAATATTGTCCATTTCTCATCTAAAATGTTTGGATATAATTCGAGAAATTGTGAACAGAAAAAACAATACAGTGCGTATTGTTTTTTGATGGAAAAAAAGCTGTGCTGTTTAAAATTCTGGTACTGTGCTACCTATGTCTTGCCCTAAATGTTGAAATATACTAAAATATATATTTTAGCTTACTGTTTAACTGTAATTTGTTTGTTACCAGGTGGCCGCCATATTGTATTCTGTGTAAAAACAGACAAAATTGCATTATCTCACCCATTAGCAGGAGCTTTTATTGGTCTGATGTGGTGTAGTGCATTCTGGTAGTTGTAGGTTTTCTACCTCATGAGCAGAAGCGGATGCCACAGACCTTTTCTTCTGTTTTCTCTAGTCGTGTAGCACCAATTTCAGAAGAATATGCATCCTCTAACAGCATAGACAGCCCAGTTTTATAAAAAGACCATCTTTACAGCAGTAAAATACTTCTCTAAGGGGATTTACATTGTGTTAAAATCCAGCAAGGTACAAAAACTTCTGAGAATATTGACATCAAAACAGAATATGCAAATAAGACAATACAAATTCAAACATTTGAGGGATTATTCAGTTTTGGGTGTGTGGGCAGTGGGCACCAGTTGTTAGCTCCACATTTAGTTTTCGTAACCAGCCACCTGTATTTTGTTGCATTATTTTTGACAAAAAGTAACATAAAAAACTCCTTATAGTAACAAATACATATATTAGACTTTTTTTGCTTCAAAGACATGCAGTCTACCCACCCTGACCTATTGGGAGAAGAAAAACAACAACCAATCAGTGCTTGAGAAGCACAGCTCACAGCTCAAGGGGTTTGGTGGAGCTGTAATAAACTAGAAAGTCCAGATGACAGTGAGCAATGTGCTGCTGACTACAGAGCACACAATCTATACACACATATTCCCCCGACATGCTACCGTATTTCATGTGTGGAGGGGTGTACACATGCACATGAACACACTTTCTCACAACCCCTCCACTTCACTTTCCACTCCTGGTAGTATGTTACAGTTTAATGAATAAATCCATATACGATAGGTTTTTTTTTTTTTATAACCAGCGCTCTATGCAATGAAAAGTGCAATAACAGCACTGGGGCTGAGTGTTGAGCACAACCATTACCTGTAGATGTTTTGTTGTTAGAATGACCCTATTCATAACAAATAAAAAGTAAATGTGCTCTGCCATCATGTCTTCTCGTTGATAGGGCGAAATGGGACAAACAACCTTAGCTGCAGAGGCAGAAGTGTGTTTACTGCTCTGTAGTATTCAGATAAATGAGAAACACTTTATTTTCAATGTACAGTAAATGAGCAGGAATTTCCCCTGACAATAGGCCGTCCTTTTGTCTATTAAGAGTAAATATCCTGCTCAGCGTGATAAGTTTGCAGTGTGCTTTGTTGTCATGTTTGTTTACCTCTTTGGTCAAAACCCAAGCACACCGCTTCACGTGTTTTCCTTGTAAATTGCATGCATGTCCTGCTCACGCTGTGTGGATTTTGTGTGTTTGTGTTAGCACTTCAGCACATACTGTAATTGTCTGTTGGGGGGGTCATAGATCAATGGGGAGCAGGTGTGTGTGTGTGTCTTGTGTTTCAAGGGGAGCAGGTGTGTATATGTGCGCGTGTGTGTGCTCATCGTGGGGAGCAGGTGTGTCTGTGTGGTGTGCTCACTCGGCCAGATAATGGACACATATGGACAGAGAGAGAGAGCGAGAAATGAGAGACACCCACACATATGCAGACACACACATGGGGTATGTAGCCTACAAAAATCATGCACATTTACACATTTGATACAGACAGGGCTGGACCTAGCACATTCTGCGCCCTGGGCAAGCTTCCTCTGGTGCCCACACTACCCCCACCCCTGGGAAAAAAACATCATTATCGTATTTTATATTTATTGTATCTATTACTAACAATAAAAAGAGCAAATGAGAAATAAACACAAATAAACAGCAACAACAATAATAATGATATGAATTAATAACAAACAGTAAGAGAATATAGTACATGCAAATTAGCAAATCTTTGCACTGCGCCTCGGATTGCCTTTGCCTTTTCATGTTTTCTTACTCTTATGCTCTCCAAATATACTCCACCCATTATATTTTTTGGATCTCAAAAAAAAAAAAACAACCAAAAAAACATACTTTTGGGGGGAGTATGTGACCGTTTTGGGGTCCCACCTCTGGGTGGCGCCCTCAGCAGCTGCATATGTTGCCTATAGGAAGATCCAGCCTGTTGTTACTCCCAACTCATCAAACTTTGTTGGTGATCTTGGCGTCAGACACTGGAATCAGACAAAGCCACCTTTCCTTGTGGTGTGATATACTCCAGGTTGTTGTCACCATGGTAGGAAACAGCCTAACTTGACAAATACCGTTGCTTTGTCAGTGGACGTTGGCTTCAGACACTGTCACATAGAGACACCTTTCACAGCGATATGTTACGCACCGCAAACTATCGGCAGAAACTACCATAGTGTAAATTACGCGAAAGTCCACATAGGGAAAGCGGGAGATGTGGTGGATGGGTCAAACAAACTCAGAACTTTCACCAAGGAGGCCGCTGTTTGTTTCCCATCTGAAAGCTTAAGTCAATGGAGTGATTTTAAAAACAACATGGTATGCTAGTGTGGCATGTTACGCTCGTGACGACTGCATGACTTATGTCACGTGACTTATGTAACATTGTATTTCTTTTTAGCCAAAACATTGTTTTTTCTAAACCTAGCCATGAACTTTTGTTGCATAAACTTAAGTAATCCTGTATTTTACTTAAGTTTATTTTGAAAAAGACAACATATGTAATGAACAGAAACTTTACATTTCTCGTGCAAACAGAAGAGTGTTTTGAAAAGTATGTTACAAGCCTAAACTGACGCGCTGTCACTCCGCTACTGAATACAAACAAGCCTTTTAGACTGCTTTCTGATTCATACATATACTCTTTGCATGTATGTGTGTGACTGTGAGAGAGTGGATGACACATAAATTGGGTAAAAACAGTATATGGCTTACAACCGGTACTTACAATGACAATGATAATGAGGGTTAAGCATGATGGGATGTCAAACAAGCCCTGCAAAACATGGAAGCAGTAGCGATCACAATTTTAATGCTAAAAATGGTGTAAGAGTTCACCTCCATTATCTTTTTTTATGTTTGATACTTTAAAGCAGAGTCTGGATGTGGTTGTTAAAGGCAGTAACGAAGCTGCTGCGTCAGATTGGCGATGCCACTTTTTTTTGGCTAAATAGACGGTAGAGAATAAGAGAGAGAATAATTGTCAGCTATTTGAAAATGACAGAGAGGGAAGTGATGGGAAAAAGAGTGAGAAGCGGCGAAGCACAAGAGATCGAGAAAAATGGGGAGATGAGGAGGGGTAGATTGATGGAGGAAAGGAGGAAGGGTGCGCAGCTGAAAATGAACTTGTCCGCTGCTGGAGAGCCAATGGAGGGAGTGACAGCTATATAGATTATAGAGAAAAGAGGGAAGAAGGGGAGAAGTGGTGAGTGGGAGGAGGGAGGGGGATTGTTAATGGGTACGGAGGGATGAGGGGGACAAAGACGTGGACTGTAGACAGGGGAAGAGGTGAGAGAGGAGGAAGGAGAGGAGCATAAAGAAGATGCAAAACTAAAGGGGAGGAGGAGGGGAAAGAGCTACAATAGCAAAAGGAGGTAATCTTTCAAAAGAAACGACAATTCAGCTGGGACGACAGATGATTTTATTTACTTGATTTTGTGAATTTTGTTGCAACTTCAAAATGACAAGTTTAATGAAATCAATCTAACTTCAATTAACCGAGTCCTCTGTGCTATTCATCTGTATTCTGCTGGTTGCAAAATAGTTAATCATATTTGCATTTTCTTAAACACGTTAACAAAACAGAACTTGCAGATGTCCGAATTTCATCATTGCAAAATTCTCTTTGTGATGATTAAGTTAAGTCAGACTAACTTGGTTTACTGAAGTTGCTAACAGGGTACAAGGTAATTTCACTTGTCATTTTTTAAGGTGCAACAACTTCACAAAATTAAGGTAATACAGCTAAATTTTGATTTTAAGATTATTTTAAGTAAGATCACATTGTCAGATTTTACAGTGTGCCAGTGTGTGTGTGTGTGTGTGTGTGTGTGTGTGTGTGTGTGTGTGTGTGTGATCCAAACGTGCTGTGAAAAAAAGCATGATTGCTTAGGCCCATTTGGACCTCAGTAAGGCTGTTTTATATATTTGAATTAGCGCTGCTGCACAGTGCAGGGCTCTTAGTATGTGTGGCTGCATGTGTGCATCCCCCATTAATTAGCGTCTGATCAGGTGTCATCATCAGTTAATTGACCGATAATTACATCATCACTGTCCACCCAAATAGGTCCCTGTTGGGACGAGAGGCGGTGAAGAAAAAGCAGATGGAGGGGGAGAGTGAGAAATGAGGCAGACGTGAGTAAAGAAAAAGAGAAGGGCACACAGAGGAGATGATGTGAGGGACTGATTTCGGGTGGGATAATGTGATTGGTCCCCTTCGCTGTCTGTTATCTGGTAAGGCCAATTAAATGAGCAGAGCGACTAAAGACTCTGGAAGATTGAAAGAGCATTTTAAAATCAGTCAATGATAGATTTTTTTTGCTGCTGTAATTTATACTTGAAGTGTGTTTTGTTAGCAGGCAGTATTAATTAAAACAATTTGTAGTATACTCGTGGTGTGTGTGTGTGTGTGTCTGTGTGTGTGTGTGTGTGTGTGTGTGTTGGGGGGGTTGACATTTTTCGGCAGAGTGCTCGGAGTTGCAGTGATAGCATCTCTCCCCAGTCTTTATCATTAAGTAGATAACAGCTCCACTGACTTGAGTTTGTATCACAGCTCATTACAGTCTGCAGTTGAGCTCAAACTGAAGTTCGGCTCAGTTCGGTTCACTTCAGAGTGACTGCTGACTGTCTTTACACTGCACGGACTGATTTCTAAAGTCTCATAACACAAATTGTTCTGTTTCTATGCTGAACATAGATTGATTTTATCCTGCTTGTACCAATATGGACAATTTAATTAAGGGAGCAGTATTGGTTTGGGTTTTTTTTGTTATTTACATCATTTAGACACGCTGCATAGAGTAGCATGGGGCAGCTGTGGCTTATGGAGGTAGAGCAGAAGACAGGTGTTTCGATCCCTGGCTCCTCCAGTCTCCTCCGTGTGTGAATGTGTGTGTGAATTGGGTGTGAACATGACATGTAAAAATGCTTGAGTGGTTGCTAGAGTAGAAAAGCAGGTCGCATGTACTGATTAGAGGGATATTGTTGAATTTGTTCCACACTGACAGGTGCCACAAAGTTTAAAGGAGAAGACACTCTGACTTGTCATAGTAGGATGAGCACAGGTGTTAATTATAGAATTAAATAAATTAATGGTGGAAAAATTCTATTTAGCTGCTTCTGTTTTTGGGTCCTGTAATTTTGCATGCTGCCTCACTGTCGTGGCTTACATGAAGAGAGCAGTGACACCTGACTCACTACTGTGGCAAGCTAAAAGCTTATGCTTGTATTTGTTCATAGAAATGAGTGGAAAATTATTCTCACACACACACACACACACACACACATATATTTATAAATAATATTTATAAATAATTTTTGGTCTTGCTTTGGTCTTGGTCGTCTCTCAGTCTCGACGCACTCTGGTCTCAGTCAAGTCTTGGTCTTGTTTTATATGGTCTTGACTACTTGACTACATACCGGTAGTACTAAAATACTTGTCATCACACCAGTATTACCACTGACTGCAGTGCCTTAAGACAATATATGTATTTTAAGAATTACTGTATTGTACAATTACACCTTATTTAACGCAGTACTAGTAACATTATTGCAATTACAATCCTTAGCTGTACTGAACAGCCACTTATTGACTGAAGTACTGCAGAAACCTCTGTCCGTGCATTAATAGTAATACCATTTTTCTTATCCTCCTCTTTTCTCTCTTTTCTTCTATTCCTCTTTGAACTTAATCTCCTCCCCATGTTTCCTCTCTTTTGCCTTGTCTGTATGTGTTTCTGCTTCTTTACCCCCTCTGTTTGTCTCTCCATCCTCTTACCACCCCTCCTCCCGCAGCACATCCATCTCCCTCACTCCCTCCTGCGTCCCGTCTTCTTCATCCTCTTTCCTTTTCTTCTCCCATCCCGTCATCCCTCCCTTCTCCTCCCTCTCCCCTTCAGTCAGAATCGTATTTCCACGGGCTGCCGTTTTCTTTTTTTTTCCTGCAGAATAAAGAGCTGCTAATGGAATTATAGTCACTCACATCAGCACGCAGTCTATCATACAACACACACACACACGACATGACTGTGCATGTGCAGGACAGACACACAGAGAGACACGCGGTCAGACAGACAGATTAGTGAGCTCAGTATTATTAAAGTTTTACTCTCCCCTAATCCTCACACTCTCACTCACGCAGCGTGTGCACACACACAAATACTTACACACACTCTCAGTGGGGTACACCCTGTGAGAGGGGCAGGCAGTGTGAGATAAACTGATCACGCAGCAGTACAATATGCTGAAAGTGATTTAGTGTGTGTTTGTGTGTGTGTGTGTGTGTGTGTGTTTGTGAGAGATTGTGAGCAAAAGAGAGAGATGATGATGTGCAACAGCAGTCAGGAAGCAGATATTAACTCACACTGGAGTCGACGGTGGAAATAAAGAGGAAGATTTTCCAGTGTGGAGAATCATCTGGGACAGTAGTAGAGCCTGGATGTATGATAAAAGTAAGCTATAGACTTCTGGGTTCTCTCCTTTAAAAAAAAAACAAAAAAAAAACACTCTCCGAAATCAAACCCAGAGTCGAGAGAAAATGGGGAAAATATAGTTCAATCCAAGTAATGAGATGCTCCAAATTGAAACCACAGTGGTATTTCCCATAAGGCACAGCTGGATTTGATACTAAATGACTTCACCGCTGATGAATGTAAAGAACACTTCCTTGGGCATTATTCAAAAGCACAAAGCTCCTAAATATTTGCACATATAATCTTGTGTTGTTTGTTTCGTCAGTGCATCTGTTCTAAGATTGCCTTTAGGGCACCCCAGTCTTTATTTTAGCTGTAATAAAAAATAATAAAGTATATTTATATAGCACATACATAAACAAATAGTACAGCGTGCTTGGCATTAAGAACAGAAATAAAAAAGGACAAATTTACAGGAATGAAATCAGCAAAGTGCAATATCAATAAAACAAGTCATAAAAGGAAATGGACAGTATATTAGGCCCAACTAATATTAGGGAACCAAGCGTTAAACCAAAAATAAAAACATGGAAAGGCCGTTTGATGAAAATGAGTTTTTTAGGCAGGTCAAGGTGCTCACGTGGTGACATTGTCAGCAAGCGGGCTTCTGTTTGACTGCAAACATTGGCAGGAGCCAAACCATGAAAATACCGTTAAGATATACAGTGGGAGAAAGCATGGAGATGTTATGATAAATACTCTATAAATAACAAGCTTAAGGGGGTATCTTGTAAGATATTACATGATGCTTGTGTTAGATTCAGACTGAAAATGTATAATGTTATTTTGTCTTTTTTTTTGGATTAGAAAAAAATGTACATATGTACATACAACAGAATGTTTTGGATTAATGTTGCCAACTTAGAAACTTAAAATAAATGTAGAAATAAATTTGGTTGATTCAATGCTCATTAGTATAGCTACAATTGAAAATAACAAGTTGTGTGTCATACAACTGTTTATTCTTTTTTGGAAAACTCCATATTTCATAAGGATATTACATAATAATATTTTGTATCATAAGAGTTAACAAAGAGCACTTTATTAACAAATTTAAACAATATTCCACCATCTTATCTAATGTTTATAACAAAAACCTATTAAAACATTTAAGTTATCAAACAAGTATAATTTGATGCATGTAACACATAATCTGGCATTCATGAAATTTAAAAAAAAAAGCATCAAATTAATAAATAATAGCTAACTTTACTATTTTAATTATATGCTACTTTGTACTATTTTATATCTCAGAGAAAAATATAACGTAACCTACTCAAATTAGGCCTGTTTTTCAGTTAGTAATACTGGCTACTTTTCACATCTAAATCATCCAAAACACATACATCTTTTATAATATAATATAATATTACATGAGATATTTTACATAAATACACTGTTGCAAGTAAAAGTCCTATATTCAAATCTTAATTTAAGTACAAGTAAAAAAGGATCAGCATCAAAATATACTTAAAGTACTCCAATTGCATGAATTGGCCCTTTCAGAATGATATATATTATGTTATTGGATTATAATGGATTCTTTAATGTGTTAATTATTTTGATGCGGGAGCTGGTGAAGGTGGAGACAATTTTAATTTGCTCAATTTGTACCAATACACCATGATTTATTAGTTTATTAACTTTGTATGAACAATAAGAGCCTGTAAAGTCTGACTAGTCCAAATGTCTGCTGTGACAAAGGTCTGACAGGAGCCATTCTGCTTTAGTACAGGCCTTTTTTAGGGATTGCACTTTAATATTTTGCAGTACAAAATGCACAGGTGTCGACAATGAAACTTATATGGCAAAGTTTAATATGTGCTTTGCATCACGTTCTTACTGTTGTGCATGTTGGCGCACTGTCACATTTTTATTGCATTTTTAATGTTATTAGTAACACCTGCGCTTTTCCTGCTGCAATATGTCAAAATGTCTCCTGTTAACAAGGCCAATGATATGAACATGTTTACTGTTCTGATTTGACTTCTGTACATTTATTGAAGTGACAGTGTGGTTGCAGCACAGTTACTTATCATAGAGTGTTTTAAAATAGTATTGCTTCTCTTACGTAAGTCGAGGATCTGAATTCTTCTTTCACCACCGCACATGTGAAGTTAAATACAGGAGGTGTGATGTGTGGGTGTGGTGGAGGGTGGTTTGGATGCAAAGCATATCAAGGGAGTGGGGATAAGCAAAACACAGTAAAGCATGCCTTACCTACTGATGTAACAAATTACTTTTTTGTAGAGTAATCTGTGTCTGTGTAATATTGCAATTTTTAGATGAGTTATTAGAAAGGACCAATTTCTTTCATTTTCTGAGTATCAGAGTCAGAATTAGAAATACTTAATTGATCCTGGAGGAAATTTAAAATATTTAAAAATATAAAGTAGAAATACAGTAATAATAAAAAACATTTGGCACTAGTATGTGTACACTTAAAAAAAATAAATATTTTTAATGAGCTGAGTATGTAAAAATATAAATACAGTATTACCAAGAAATAATCAGCACTAGTACATGAAATTTTAAAATTAGAAATATATAAAATTTGCTGAGTGTGTAAAGTGTGTAAAAATATAAAACTATATGCCTTATACTACAGTACAATGTATTAAAATAGTATGTAAACTCAGAAGTATAAAATATGTTTGTGATGCTACAGAATATACATGAGTATATGTATACAACAGATACATGAGTAATTTGCTACAATGTTCTAGTAACTTGCCAAACACTTATTGTGTAGCTGAAGCAAAAGCACCTGTGTACAGATATTTTGTATTAAGCGCTTAGCAAATGAGGTCAGAGGTCACAGACTAGATATTGCTGTGTAATTTTATACATGTATGCAAAGCCACTTAGCTGCTGAGCAAGTGTGCCTTTAATTTTGGGATGATACGTCAAAGTTTGGGCACCTTTTTAAATGCATGATGTGAAGGAAGATGCTTCTGGGATGTGTGTGTGTGATCCTCGGGGTGTGTTGTAAAGACTGTGAGTTCATATGTGGAAACCTATAGCTCTAAAGTGAGAGGAATGGGATTTCAGCGGATATTGTAACCACCCTGTAATCGTAGCAAGCATACAGGATAAGTCTATCGCTCTCCGCCTCCTCTCTCTAACCTCTGCGCATCTCCTCTCACTTTCTCCTCTTTCTCTCTCCTTATCTCTGCTGTGACAGCACAGGTTGGATTAACTTTGTCGGGGGTTCTTCGAGTTTTGCATTCTTTTTCTTCCTAAAAGTGGCTTTGCATCTATGGGATTTGTGAACCTGAAACTGGGAATTACACATGGTCATATTTGACTCAAAGCAAAGATGCACGCACTGTGCAGATATTACCGTTACAATCAAGATTAAGGTTTTATTATTGTGTGCAACTAGATCTGTTGAAATGTTTCGATGGCGTCAGCCTCTATCATCAGGTTGCTGCTATAACATCCCCTAAAAACACTCGTTGAAGCTCCTTCATTCCATCTGCTGTAAACATCTTAAAAAGTAATCATCCATACATCTGCATAAACACTATGCCATTTTGCACACAATAGTATATTGTCATTATGATTCTGTCTAAATAATCGTATTAGGCATTTATCTGTTTTTTCATTGTATGTTGAGTCACGTCTGAGATGATTTTGTGTCAGTACAGAAAATTAAATTTACTTAATCTGAATCTGAGAAGCTAGCTGGACTTTGTGATTTCAGAAATATGCTGTCATTCAATTCTCCATTCTAAGAAACAGTAAAAAGTTTGTTTGCCTGATTAGTTTTGTCGTAATAACAACTGTTGACACGTGAGTAACACATGCAAGCTGTCTCAAACCTGGAAAAGGGTACGTGGTTTCACAGAGTGCGTAATCTTCTTCGTGGTGAGAGCATTTGTGGAATCCTTGTTCAGATGTCAGAGGGAAGGAGGAGAGGATATTATAACTGTCTTTAATCTGGCTAAGCATACAGTATGGATAATCCGCTCTCTCTTACTTTCCTCACTTAGTCTTATTCCTACAATTTGTCTGGGCGACACAACTATATAATCTCACTGAGATTATTGTAATTCTGTCTCTCATTTGTGCCCTTTTATTTTATTCCACTACGTATATTTGTTGTGTGCAGTGGTTTTATTTTATTCTCAGGCTTGATTTTATTTTATTCTCTGCATTTACTCCCTCGGAGTGAATGTATGACTCTGGCACCCCTGTCAATATACCATATTCTTTACTAATTTCTCTCAAATAAATTGAGATTTCTACTTTTTTGACTGCATGAAGTTGTTGGACTTTGGTTTATGAAAAATAAGTATTTTATAAAAGTAAGCTGTATGGCAATTAAACAACATTTCAAATGCTTCCATTTCTATTCCTTTAACCCTTTGAAACCTGAGCAAATTGGCTTGATTTCTTTAAAAAAAAACATGGGAAGAGAGTGACTAGCAATTTTTAAAAGTAATGGCCAGAAAAAATACGAAGGAATTAATAATTAATAAAAAGATAGATGAAAATTACCTGAAAAAACATATAGTTAAAGAACCAGTTCACCCAAAAATCAAAACTACATACGCTTACTCTTATCTGTGGTACTATTAATGCATCTCGATTGTTTTGGTGTGAGTTGCAGACTGTTAAAGATGCAGATCTACCTTCTCACCAATATAATGAAAGATAGATGGCTTTCAGCTTGTGGTGCTCAAAGAGCAAAGGCATCAGTCCATGACTAGTTGCACTCGTCCTTCTGTACAGCGACATATTTGCAGGTGTAGTTCAGGAGAGGAAATAGCTCCGGGTCATGATTTCTGGAAAGAGACATTAATGATGAGTTTTGCACAACAAGCCGAGTGCCATCTAATACCATTATATTTGTGAGAACACAGATTTCTCTACGGCCGATATCCCCAACACTTGGCAACTTTGCAGAGAAATATATTTTTGATTGGGGGCAGCACTGTATGGAGCCAGATCAAGGCCAAAAGGTTTATTAATTGGGGAAAAAAAGTCTTGAAAAAATAAAATTTAAAACTGAAAGTTAAAGTTGTGATCTTGAATTATAACAACAAAAAATCCAAAACATTTTCAAAATAAAAATAAGTGTGGGAAAAGTTTAATTTAAATTGTTTTGAATAAATTATTTTTAATTTTCACATATCTAATTTCATATTTGAGGTCTCATTTTTTTCAGTTGCAGATTTTATGTTTTAGATTCAGATCTTATTTTTTTGTGTTCAAATCTTACTTTTTTGGTTTCGGGGTGTTTTTTTAAAAAAATACTTTCAGGTTTTTTTTTTAACTTTCAGATTGTATTTTTTCAGTCAGTTTCAGAGTTTTGGCTTTTATCTGGTTTAAGAGTTATGAGATAAAACAAAACAATGTATTTTTTATATAATTATATAATGTTAGCACAGAGCCTGATCATTACACCAGCCAGTAGTTGCTGGTCTGATGAGTGGTGTTGAGTGTGTGTTGACACAAAGTGAATGGACTGCATAACCTACACAATATGCTGAGGAACTAAACAGCGCACAGTTAGCTCTGTTGTACTTGTTTGACAGATGGGAGTATATTAGTCATCGTCTATTCTACAGGGGGAGATTTCAGTGTCTGAAAAATATACAGGGCTCACTAACTGATCTGTCAACAATTCAAACACCCTTGAAGCCTCCAAAGTAAACTACCAAACTGGAGAAAACTGAGACACTGTATCAATCTCGAGGAGCCGTGCGTGATGAATTAAATCAACAAGTGAATCACTTACTGACCGAAGGATGTGATTTAAGAGCTCACTGACAGTTGTGCTGTTTGCTAACTTTCTTTCTCCTCCCTCTTCTTCTCTGCTCCACTCCAGGCTCCGACTACTCTCCCCCTCCCCCCCTTCCTCGGCCTCCTCCTCCTGGCCTGACCAACGAGCACAGTGGCGGTGGCAGCCATGGCGACCATGGTGGAGGAGGGGGCGGGGTCAACCACGGGGTGGGCGTGGTGGGTCTGGCTCCGGAGCACATTGCCACACCGGGGGCGGCCCTGAGCTGGCAGGCGGCCATCGACGCCGCACGGCAGGCGAAGATGATGGGCAATGCCGCATCAGGCGGAGGGGCGGGGCTTGGGTCGGGAGGGGGCGGGCCCATCTCCACGGCCAGTTCTACGCAAAGGAAGAGACAACACTATAGCTCTAAGCCCAAGAAACAGACAACGACGACAGCCACAAGGCCGCCACGGGCCCTGCTCTGTCTCACGCTCAAGAACCCCATCCGCAGGGCCTGCATCAGCATCGTAGAGTGGAAGTATCCTTTAAATAACCGTTCGTGGAGGTTTGTCTTCATAACTGTTTGTGATATGGAATAAGAAGCAGTATATTTCACTTTCAAGAAAGTGTTTTTAAAGGTTGACACCTGACATTTTCATTTAAAGAGATACTTCACCGATTTTTAACCAGCTTTGTATCAAAACAAAGTAGACAGTATGTATGTGTAGATGAACCATGTTACACTAGATGCCCTATATCCCTCCTCCCACCGCCAAAACTGATGTAAATTACGTCATTTGGAGGAGAAAATGTGGAACTACAGGCTGTAGTTCCACATTTTCTATTTTCTCATTGCCCACAATGGCCCACCATCAGCTGCCACCTCGAAGAGCATACAGCTAATCAAGAGACACACTCACCCTTCTCTCTCTCAAATTCGGACCAACATCACACCAAAGGGTAAAACCAGGCAGGACTGATCAAACATAAATCAAGGTTACGTTACTGCTTTGCCTATGTCTCACCAAAGATGTTCTCAGAAATGTATTTTAATGCCCTGTTTTACCATAATGGCGAGAGTAAGTCAACCGAATGTTGGCGCCACACTGCTTCCTGCACAGTGCAGTCTGAGGCCGAAAAAACTGAGATCAAACAGTAAAACTAAACAGCGCTTATCGAATATAAACCAAGATTCTGTTACTGCATTGCATCTTCTCACCTCAAATGTTTTCAGAAACATGTTTTAGGTTCTGTTTAACTGTAATACGAGATCTGGCAGCCATTGTTTCACACAAACCTTTCACATTACGTAACCCACTAGTGGGAGCATAGCATTCTGGTATTCTCTTTGTCATTTTTCTCTGTTTTCTCTAATCATGTGGCACCAGTTTGAAAAGTAATTTTTTGAGAGGGCCTCCTTTATATCTGTGAAATACTTCTTCATTAATTCACTTTTGTTGGATAGCCTGAATCTATCCTTTTTAAGCTCCTAGTTTTTTATGTTTATATGTTACATGTTTTGCATGTAGTTGCCTTGTTCAAAACTTACAAGATGGGAACATTTAAATCAGGCAAATGAGAAATTCCTTTTAAAATGAACCTGCCGGAGAATGAACAGTCAGTCTAGGAGCAACAACGTACAAAATCCGAAAAGTGCAGCACAGATGCTATCTTTAATGGAGTAAATAGAGGAATAAATCATCAGAGATGTAATTGTTATAGTCTTCAATGATGCAATGTAATTGTAATGTTTAAAGCATTTACTGTACCGTCCAAATCTTATCTAGTGATCCACTTGAAACTAAATGGTGTATTTAATACGAAGGCCAATTACAGCTTGGGCATTTTTTCATTTACAGAGTGCAGAACAATCATTTTCGTTCCTAAAAAAAGATTTTGACTAGCTGCTCAAAAAGAGCCCAAACCAGAGAAATACACATATAAATCTGTAAATCTAACAGAAATAACAATGATAATGTATTTGTTATAGCCACTTTGCATCTCTCCAATGTGGGATGGATGAAAAAAAATAATAGCAATGAGGAGAAGCAGGAGAAGACAGAGGAACATAAGGGATGTAGGACCTTTCTGTCACGTTGGATGTTCGTATTAAACATGGCCAAAGCCTTGTGAGGTTAACATTTATGACGATAATCCCAGTGAGCAGAAACATCAGGCTTCAGACTATTCTGAATTCTTTGTTTCCAAATGTTTTTCTGCTTTTGAAACAAGCTGACACCAGCTCGCAGTGGATTTCTTTATATCGTCATGTGCTTCAGGCAGGCTACTGCAAGTACATTATGTAGTCTACATTGCTACATGAAGCTACATGTTTATGTCAGCGAATCCTGGAATCTCGGTTCTCGATGTTTTTGATTTCTCACTGATTTCGGATTATATTCCCGCTGGAACATGTGCAGTTGCATTTAGAGGCTTTTGTTGGTGATTTTTTAACGTTAGAAAGTGCAGCTGTTCCAGTATAGTCATTCCCCTGCTGCAATGACAACGCAGAGACCCAGAGATGCTGACCAATCAGAGCAGACTGGGCTTTTTTGGGAGGGGCGCTTAAAGAGACAGGCACTAAAATGGAGCGTCTCTGATGACAGTGGGTGAATACAGGTGTTCAGCAGAGACAGTATGAGGAAAAGAAAGTGCTTTTTTACCATTAAAGCATGTAAACATGTTCTAATTGAAACTTAAAATGCAAGTATGAACATAAAAATGAGCATATTAGGTCTCTGCATCACACTTCCTCTTCGGTTTCTCCTCTTCCATCCCTTCATCTTTTTCTTTCTTAATCAATTTTCTCACTCAGTGTGATTCTCTGCTCTCCGCTCACTTTTCTTAATCCTTTCTCCCCTTCCTCTGTCTGTTCTTCTCACTCTTTTTCTACTCTCCCTCTTTCATCTCACATTCTTTTCTCTGAGGAGGATAAAACAAATTGTGTCATTTTCATCCCCCCTTCACACCTCTTCCAGCATATGTCTCTCCCTCAGCTCTTTCTAACTGCATTCATCCTCTCTCCCCCAGGTCCTCCCATGCCTCTATTCTTCCTCCGCTCCCTCCAACCTCCATGTCTCTCTCACCATTTATTATCCGTCTCACCCTCCGTCCATCCAAATCCTTTTATTCCTGCTGTTCCTCCACCCGTCCTTCCTTTCTACCCTTCCTCTTTTTTCGTCTTTTTTTTTTAAGCTGCCCAACATAATGACTTGGTTTTCCCTCAGGGTGAGATAGAGAGAGAGACAGAAATGGTCAGTGTCACAGTCAAAGTGATCTATAATAGGAGAGGGTCCACATGAGCATCAGCTCAGCAAAAGCACAGTCACACATCGTCCTGAGAGAGGGAGGGGGGGGGTCGGGGAAATGAGAAGGGCAGGGATGTGGGCAGGACATGGATGTCGACAGGAGAGACGATGGAGCGGATTAGCTGAGGAGGGAGGGAGGGATCGAGGGGAGGATGAGAAAGGTAAACAAGAAAAATGACAGAGCAGAGGGAGGGGAAATAATGAGTGAGGGGAGGAGAGGGGAGAGGATAGGGGGATAACGAGGGAGGAGAAGAGAGAAGTGGAAGGCAGAGTGAATCGGTGAGGAAAGAGAAGCGGTAGAAGAAGTCTGTGCGTTTATGTGCGTGTTTGAAGAGGATTGCATCAGAGAATTATCATTTTAGATAAATTAAGAGTTGATAAA
Source organism: Plectropomus leopardus (assembly GCF_026936395.1). NCBI lineage: Eukaryota > Metazoa > Chordata > Actinopteri > Perciformes > Serranidae > Plectropomus > Plectropomus leopardus. Next base: position 12,331,944 of record NC_142197.1, on the reverse strand, counting down.
AATATAAGCAATAATCAGAGAAGTAGGGGAGTACGGGGTTGGTTGTCACTCTTTTTACTTACATTTGAATCCCTCCTGTATCCTAAATACATTTTCTATTGATGTGTAGTGGAACGTGTGAGATAGGAATAGAGTAACCTCACTCTCCTTGAGCTTATTCTGTTAAAAAAATGGACTGACAAATACATCTTGTGTACCATCCCTGTCGTGGGGTTGGTAGTCACACATTGGTTTGCTATTTTAATGCACATCGCCTGTATTGAGAGAACATTAAGAGGAAAAAATAATTCCCTGAAGTGCAATACCTTTGACAACTGATCCTGAAAAAAATGTAAAAAATGTAAAAAAGTACCCAAACTGTGACTTTAGCCAACAACTAACCATATGTTATAGCCCAGGTAAGAAATTAGCTGAAATAGCTGTATCTGTTCCTCTCCCCCAATACTTTATAATAGTAATATTTGTTTTATTAACCTATTCATTAAAATCCTACAAAAGAAACACCTGTCACTTAAGTGTCAAGTGTCTTACTCCTGAAATGACTCTGTTGGTGACCTGTGACCCCAGTTCTTAAATTTTAATACCAACATTTTTTTTCAGTGCCCTCTGTGGAGCGAGATGTAATGAATGTGACAACCAACCCTGTCCTCGCCTACCACGGAAAAAAAAAAAAAAGATTTGTGTCATAATCATACTCCACACAATGGTTATTCCCACATGCATATCATAAGCTACAGGACTTGTTTGCAACTCCACATGTCACAGTTTTTTTCTTAATTCTTACTTCAGTTTTTTTAAAGCCAAAACATGGATTGTTATTGGGCTTTAGGGGAATCACATTTAACCTTCTTTTAAATGTGTATTTTATTTATTTATTTATTTGTGTTTATTTTCAACACAAAAAACAACAAAAGACAAACTGATAAATAGACATGACAGAGTAGAATAAAATAAAACCAACAAAATGCCTAAGTGAAGGTTCACAAACTAAAATCCTATTGGATAAAAGCACAATGTGATACAGTAGAGTACAGTATAATACTGTCTGATACAATTAATTCCCAGGTTTATGCCTCTCCCTCATAATATGTCCAAAAACAATGCCCGGGTCTTAAAAAAACTTACGACTCTTACATTTTTTCAAGATATAGACAAGAAACCACATAATTTAGTTTTTTTTAAAGCAAGAAAGGGAAACTATGTTGCACTCTTTCAGGATAGCCCTTTTTTCTAGCACCAGAGCAACTGTGAGGGCTTGTTGTAATGCCGAGGGAAGTGTCAGAGAGTAGTTGGAGCAACCTACTATCACAGAGTGACTGTCAGGGATAAGCTGCCAGCTGTATATGTCGCTGTACAAATGAAAACTGTCATCCCAGAAACTCTTGAGCTTGGGGCAAGACCAGAACAGATGACCTAGGGTCCCGTCAGCCGACCTACACTTATCACAGGTAGCAGAGACAGAAGGAAAGATTCTGTTCAGTTTGGTCGTGGAAAGTGCAGGATGACTTTAAACTGAATGAGTTGAGGTCTAGCATTGATAGAACATGTTTTGATCCTGTCTTACCCTTTTACCCACAACTCATCCGAAATCTCCTCACCAGAATCCTTAATCCATGCCTCTTTCAAGTGGGCAGTAGTTGTTGCCAAAATGTTTGGAGACCAGTTATTAGTTCATAAAAGTTGTGTTATTTGGGAATCATATCGAAGTGAGGAATCGACTGCCTGACAAAGATTTAAATTTGCAGAAAACAGAAAAGGTGAACAGGAGGGAGATTAACGTTTCATCTGAAGTTGAGTGGAAGATGCAAAATGATCTTTAATAGTAGACAGGCTCTCATCTGACCAGTGTCAAAAAGCATCAATTAGTCTTGAAACAGGGGAGCCTAAATGGGCATTTCTCAAAGGCACGCTCCTTGCACATGAGTTATGCAAACAAAGACATCATTCAGTTATTTGATAAGTAGATTTGGTTGAAAAAACAACATTTAACATTTTTTAGTTTTAAAAAAATATGTTAAAAAGATTATTCCATCAGATTTTTAATCTTTGTTCCTGCAGATGGCATATTCTCACCGCAGCAGTGTTTTTTTAAGTAAATAGTCTATCACTATCTATCACTGGATAGTCATCTATCCAGTGATAGATGATGGCATAACTCTTTGTGACATTCTCACGAATCTGTATATTAATCAAATAAGCACAAAATTACTGTTGTGTTCTCTTTGTTTTGATGGTTTTGCTCAGTTGAATGTCAAAAGCCCGACTCTTGAGTCCACCATGATGTGTATTTTTTTATGCATGTCACTCAAACAATAGACATGGTTTTTTTAAAAAATCCTCCATATTTCACATGGGAATAACACAGCTTTTTTAGGTATGTGTAATCTCCCTTTGTGTGGTAAAAAAGAAGAAAAAACCTATAGGCTCTCGTGGTTTGAATATATATTCTTGTGCACAAAGTCCATAAGAGAGCAAACCAACACAACTAGAGACATAACTACTTGTATAGGTATATTTATTTCCACATTAACATGTCTTTTTAAAGGTCTTTATATTAAAACATTACCAAAAAAACAATAGAAATGAAAAATAAAATAATAATGTGGTTGGTGCTACAGTGAGAACAGAGAACGCTCTGTAGGAGTGAGTTCAAATTCATGATTCCTAATTGATGTGTTATATAATAGACGACTGTATTTTGCTAATGGTGGAATAGTAGCTATTGGTACACGTCCAAAGTGACTTTCATTTCCACGCTTACCATTCTTTGTCTGTGTAAGTAGCGAAGTAGGGCATTCTGGCAACACTATGTTGCGTTTAGAGCGACAGGGCGTCCTCATTTACATAGAATTGAATCTAGGCTATATAATGCAAATCAGGGGCGTCCAGCATGACCAGCTGCCTCTGGAAACTCCTGAAAAACATTTAAACTAACCGCATTCGATCTGAAATGAAGATAGAATCAGCAACTGTGTGGCTAATTTCTTGCTTCAGTTGTTTTCAGAAACACATTTCGGCAAACTATTTCCTTAATATTAGAGAAAGTTTCCACCGGAGCTGGCATGTTGGTTTGGTCTGAAATCTTGGAGCAGACAGCCCACATACTCAGTGGCACACCCATCAAATATCCGATGCTGGGAAGCGGCCCAACCCTTCACATTCAAGAGCGCCCCTGTGGACATACACCATTACTGTTGCTTACATAACATGCATATTATTTCATCTTGAGGTTTGATAATTTTGCCTTGTACTGACCAAAATCTTAAGTACTTCCAAACAGGGCTTTTTAGATTGGTCAGAATCACTCTCAGCGGCTGAGTGCTCTACCATCATTACCGCACGTTTGTTGAATTATTCGCTCATTTAGCTTGACTTTCATTTTATTTTCAATCAATGAAAGTGACGTTCTGCGCCTCCCATCTTGCAAAGCATTCAGTGCAATCGCTGAGGCCTATGCAAGAACTCATGAGGCAGACAGCTGTGGTAGTGTTCCTTTTTTCCCCTTTCACCATCGAATATTAATGTTCACAATCGAATGACTCGTTTTTTGAAATAAGTGGATCATTTAATTGAATTGAGAAAATTTGTTGGTAGACATAAACTATCCTGTTCATCTAGACCAAAAGCATGCATAAACCCTCAGGGTCACTGGAACTATTCCACCCAATGACTGATGGTCGTTCAACTCATTACCCACAATTCCCAGCGTCATTCATTCAAACAGCTCTGAAGGGAGGGTCGGATGAGAGAGAAAAGTGAGGGAATGAGATGAGTGAGGGAAAGACGAGGGACTTTAAAAAGGGCTTTTGGGAAGAGACCAGGAAGAGGAGCAAGTAAACAGGATGGAATCTGAGCCACGGAAGAAAAAAAAACATGGAAGTTGCAGAACATTAGGAAAATTGCGGTAAATTTTGTCCCTCACTAGTTTTGAAAATCCCCATCAAAATGTCAGTCTTTCTGCCTGCTTGTCCATCCAACCGTTCTATTTTAGGATGTCCTTCATATCTGCATTATAGGCCTGTTTAAACGCAGTTTGAGCGGTGGTCTGTGCTCTCTACTGTATGCATTCGTTCTGCGTATATGTGCAGTTATGCATTCATGTGTTGATTTTCATCTATAGGCTTTATGTTTGTGTGTGTGTGTGTGTGTGTGTGTGTGTGTGTGTGTGTGTGTGTGTGTGTGTGTGTGTGTGTTCCCCCGTGTGTGTGTCCTGTATTCTATGAGTGCCCCTGTCTCTAGAGATAGCAGATCCAAAATCTTCCTCCCTTCCTCCTCTGTTACCATGACAACAGCTACTGCTCTCAACAGGTCGATGGGGCCTGTCTGAGCTCACACATACACATGCACGCACTGAGATCAGAGAACACACACATAAACACCCTTGAAAAGCGCACACATACTTGCACACAGATAATAAAGGGACTGAATACACACACGCACACACAGACGCAGCGCTCTCACATGCTGTGTAATTATAGCATTTAAGCATTACCTGCACACTGCAAGGTCAGCGCGAGAGACAAGGAGAGAGCGGGGGCTAACTACCATCTTCTCTATATGAAATCACACTAAGTGGTAATTTTGAAAAAGGTGCCATTGAGTGCATTTACACACACATCCACTCTGTCTCCTAGCTAACAGCTTACATATTGCATCAGGTCACATGAGGGGTTACACTATTTGTATGCATTTTCAACTCAATCAGGAAAACAGATAAATATTCTCAGCATAACACGGACGAGTGTTGAGCTCGCTCTCCCTGATGATATCACTGTATCCCTGGTTCCTTATTTGGGTTTGTAAAGATAAGAGATTATCTGTGTTATTGTGAGCTGCATGTGGTGATTTTGTGAGGCAACTGCTGAGTATTTTAGAAAATAACAGCCTCCCGGTGTGAGTGTGGATGCAGTCCCGGTGTGACAATTTGTCGTAAGCATATACAGTTAGCTTGCTAAAACGCTGAATGTATATGTTAAATTCCAAAATGCCTCAGACAGTAGCACCATGGTGAATACTGCATCATTGTCAGCTGTGAAACCTGCTGAGCTGACTGCTGATTTCCATTTTATTTTATTTATTGCTGTTTTTCTAGAGCCGTCAGAGTCAATCCCCTCTATTAGCTTTGGAGAATATTCTTACCACTAATATTTCTGAGCTGTTAGAGATGGATATTTGCTATTGTTATGCTGATTAATGTACATTATTAATAGACTTGTTTAGATTTTTCACTCCGTTGTTTTGCTCTCAACAGCACAGCAGCCTGTAGATTTATTATCATGTTGATGGAGGTGGACCTCAAGGGTTTTTTAAATTATGGGTCAGGAACCCAGAATGAGTCACAGGCCTGCTTTTCTGTGGGTCCCCGCATGTCTGCAGTGTTTTAAGAGCCCCCAGTACAAGGATGAGTGATTAGCTTTGACGCATTTTGGTCCCAGGCTGAATGATCTTGTGGCCGATGATGTTCAGGGGTCAATCCTCAATCCAAACATGAACTAAGTATTACTTAAAGCATAAAAAGCTGATTTTTTTTTTGTCCTGCTTGCTATTTCTCTGTCTGCAGGGCTATTTCTGAAAGAGTAGTTAAAGCTAGAAGAGATAGCAGGTCTGATTCTGAGGGGCCACACACAGCAAGATAGCCGATGTGATTATAGGAGGTAAAGTTTACTTCACATTAAAACTGAATCTTGTTTTTTATTTATTAAGATAGTTCCATCACTCCTCAGCCATTCAAACCTATTAGAATCTGCACTGGATAGTTTTTAAAAATATTAATGGGCACCAGTAAAAAAAAAAATGTGTCCATCAGTACTAAAAAATGAATTTTAGACATGGTTTCAGTTAACAATAACACTTTCTCAGGTTGAGATTGTAAGATGGCATATTCACTCAGCTTTAGAAACCTGACTCAAGTGTTCAAGGTGTTGAGGTGAATTAGGGTTTGAAAATGAAAATGTAACAGTTTGTATCTATTTCTGGATGCAATGATGATGAACATCTAAAGATGGAAATTTGAAGACACTGAGAAGTTTATATTGATTTTGACTTCCATAAAAAACTTTCTGAATTTCAAGCAGATAACTAACGAGGATCAGATTCATTAAAGTTACGGCATTCTTGCATTTTTTTGCAAATGAAATTAACTTTGTTAATGCTGGCAATGTACGCTCGGTGCAGGCAGTTTTCCCTAGCAAAGTGCTGAATGCTTTTAGGCAATTTTATTGTGACCTTTTACTGATTTCTTGCAGTTTGTGAGGCATTTCTTGCCCAGTTGTTCATGGCCTTTTTGCCCATGTTTTCGAAAGAATTCAAACCAGTTTGTTTGGGTGTCAAAGGGTTAAGGGTTGCTCATGAAACCCGGCATGTCTTAGCCTTCACAAGTGCATCAGTTTTATTAAATGAAGTCATCTAGTGGGCCAGATTGGACTCTTCTGTAGGCCGGTTCTGGCCTGCAGGCTGTATGTTTGACACCCCTGATGTAGACTGTCGAGTTTCAGTGTGTCCACATCCAGAGTCTTCTGCACATGTACCTCAGCCATTTATTACCATTTGTTATAGTTCAGTAACGAGGATCACGATTGGCTCCCCACCTGCAAAAACCGTCACTTGTTTTAGAAGTCAAAGTCAGATTTGGTGCAGCAAAAGCCTGCATTCATGGTGTGAGCTAATGTGTTGAACGTGGAAGTGCACATTAGTTACATATGGTTTGTCTTGCGGATTTGAGGTTCTGACAGCTCATCTCAATCAGTACATTGCTGTTTAACGACAAGATCTGGAGTCTAGACTAATCTGACATGCAGCCAAGAGGAAAGGAATAAAGGAAGTAAGGAAAGAAGGGAAGGAGAGAGCAGAGGGAGAGCAAAAGGAGGTAGAGGGAGGCGACAGCAGTGGCAGTTAGTAATTGTGTTGATGAAAACCAGACCTCCTTTATCTCTCCTTCACATTCTCTCTCTCCCTCTCTCTGAGTCCAAAAATAATGAGGTCACTCCCCTCTCAAGGACCGTTCCATATAAAAACCGGCCGTGTCGCTCCTCTCTCTCTCATTCCATCCCGCACTCACTCTTTCTCTGTCCACATCCCGTCTTCCACGCGACAGGCCTGCTCCTCAACGCACCCATATTAGGACATGCACTGTCTCTCTAACCCCCCTTGCACACACAAAGAGGTTCCTGAGTGACCCAATATGTCTTATTGTTAACTCAAAGGCAAACTCAACAGCTTTGATCTCTCATTGTGTACACTGGTTGTGCACTCTGCTACGTGTGTATATATACCTCTGCTTATGTAAGGATGTATTAGCTTGTTTAAAAATACCTCTGTTAAAATAACACGCCTGATATGAACACTTTTTATATTCAGGAAGGTCAGAAGTCAGAGTCTATTATTTTGTACTGTGTTTACGGACTTTTCATGGATCATTGAATCTGAACTCTGTGTGTGTAAGGATTAATATTTCTAAAAAGAGATCCAATTAAAAAAGGACTTGAGGACAGGTGGACCCGGTCCAAAATAGACCTAAAGGGTAATTAGACTTGACTTAAAACAACAACATGGTTTGCCATGACAGACCCACGCAGGATGAGAACACCAATTACCAAACAGCCATGGCCGAACAGTCGCAGTTCACAAAATGTGCCCCGTGATCAGGACTTTAAGTCCAGGTAGATCCACTCAGGTATAAGAGAAAGTAGGTGTTTTTGGTAGGGCTGCCCATTGAAAGTCAGCGATTCAAATCATCAGTTGGAGACCAGTCAGTCAACTGAGAATGCTTCCAGTGGAGCAGTTGTTTTTTTTTTTGTGCAGTGTTATTTTGGGTATGTTTTGGTTGCCAGATTTTGCTGCGGAGTGAGTGCTCTTGACTGTTATGCTACTCTTTGGTAACGTGGAGCTGCAGTCGTACGGACAGCAGCACAGAGGAAGAGAGAGGAGAGACCTTCTTAGTGATGGCGAATTTAAAGTTCACAGCGATTAATCGATACCATCTTTCGCTTTTGTTTGATATCTACTGTCAGCAAAAAACTGTTGTACGTTTACAACCTAATTATTATATATTATGTATCAATTCTGAGGCTGAGATCAAAAACCTTTGAAACAAATAGCCAGTCTTGTGTCACTGTTCTGTCTTTCATCTGAGTGTCTTTGTGTACTATTACATATCTACTAATAATGCTAATAAAAAAGGTTGAATGATTTAGTTATGGCAAAAACAAGGATTTCTGGACATGAAAACATGAATTTAAACTCTAAGATCACCTTTTGAAGTTGTTTAAAAGTGAAAGTAAAGCTATTCCTGTTTTTAATGTATTTTTTCAAATAATCTATGCAAATTTTGCTCATAAGGAAAGGTTGAATGACTGTGCCACAAACTTAGATCAACTATCTAAGTTGATCACAAGCAAAATTATAGCTAGTTCTGTTTTATGCCAAATCATTAGCATATTATGCTAATTATGCTAATTGCCCAACATGCAGCTTTCAGCAACCAAATTGATTTATATCCACTAGGCCTATAGATGCCAGTTAATCATAAAAAAGATCCTTGGAAACAACATTTCTGGGTTTAGTAGCCGTATAGTAGCAGCAGTACATTGGGACACTCTTAGATTGCATATACAGTATTTCAGTTAATAATAACCACTGCTGTGTAAAATGTCTGCACTTGTATTTTGTGTACTCTGTTCCTGTGTGTATATTCCTTAACCCTCCTGCCAGACCATTTGAGATCATCATCCTGATGACCATTTTCGCCAACTGTGTGGCCTTAGCCGTCTACATCCCCTTCCCTGAGGATGACTCAAACGCCACCAACTCCAACCTGGTGAGTAATCCACAATATTTAATGTGCCTTACAGTTTAATATGCTCACATGCTGATAAATCCACTCGCTGCTGGTTTTAAGAGACTGCTTGGCCTGTTGGCTATTTTTTCCCAATCCTGGAAGGCATGCTGTCTTGTTTTGTTTTGTTCTTGTGGTCTGATGCCTGTGGATGTATGATCTTGACTCACATTTTATCAGGTTTATGAAACATTTAACAGTGATATTTTTCTGTTTATTAGCAGTAATGTCATTTGCACATATGAAACATATCTATTCCATTTGGCGTGTAATTTTCTGACATGAGTGGAGGTGCTGTATTACACTGTGGCTGGTTCATGGATGTGAAAGCCAAGAAGTGTGTGGTGAAAAGAGTGAAAGGCAAAGAGTAGATGAGATATAGATGAGAGTAGAACTAGAACAAATAAAGAGAAAAAGTGGGGAGTAAGAGAGAATTTCTTTCTCAGAATAACATCTTCTTTGAGCATGATTTGCTCTTATCATTGATTGTTTGGATACAACAGAGCTGTTGATTATGATGTTCCACTTTGAAGCCAGAGGAAAATGGAGGGTTTCAGTTATTTGGACTGAAGACTCTTGAGTTGTATAAAAAAAAGCCATGTGAGTTGATTTGATCAAAGGCAAGGCATCATTTTCTTGTGGGCAACAGCATTTTTTGGCTAAGGAGAAAATAGTTGTTTTGATTGAGGAATGATTTTGCAGTTGCCAAAATGCCATTTAGTCTAATGTACTCAATCTAGAATAATCTGAAATTTTTCAAAGTAAAGCATGAATATCTTACAAAACGAAGACATCTGTTGCTTAAAAACTCTGATTTCTCTGACTGCTTTTTGCCAAACCTCTTATCTAATTATCTTAACCTGGCCGCTCACCAGTGCGTGTGTGTGTGCGTGTGTGTGTGTGTGTGTGTGTTAAGCAGTGTGTTGCTCTGTGGTCATATAATTCAATATCCATCCCTCCATTAGTTATACCAGCTTATTCTTAAGGATAAGCCAATCCCAGCTGACTTGGGTGAGAGGCAGAGTCCACTCTAGACAGACCACCAGTCAATCACATGATATAAATCAATTTGATGACTTATATCTATAATATTTAAGTCTGTGTTTTTATGCCTGTGTGTGTGTCAGCTTGCAGATGTATGCAAGTGTATTCGTGTGAGGACACTAATCCCTCTGAGGCCACGCAACATCTGTCCTTCTGTCATTCTTTCTTTCCTGCTTTCTAAGAATGATTTTACCACATTAACTTATTTTGGATAACTCTTACTGTACTGTGGTTTTCAGATTGCCTGTTGTGTGTACATGTACTTTGCAATGGTTGCTTACTCTTTGTACTTCTACACCTTCTTTACTCATTGATCACGTGATCTCAGCACTCATGATAACATGGGTTAGATATGAATTTTGGTGCATTACTTTTTATAGGTATTCCTATGAACAGTGCATGAAAACAGCACGGTGTGTGAGTTGTTTTTATTTATTTACTGTGTATCTACCCTCTGATTTCTCCTTTAATGATAGTGTCAGAGCAGGTATATGAGTCAGTGGCAGAGTAAATAGAACTGAGGGAGGACAGCTGTTTTCATCTTTTTAATTTGTGTCCCTCACCCACTCCTTCTGCCTTTCTTTATCTCCCTCTGAATTCTGTAGGAGGCAAACATACAGCAATTACATTACTTTCCCCGTAAGGCTTTACAAATTGAATCTCGGGGACTGCATTACAATTAAACAATTTAAGGCATTCTCTAGCTTCTTAGAGCTCTTCATTAGTTTATTTTTTAAAATAAACCACCTATATTACCCAGCCTTTGATTTTTGTCTAAAATATTGAAATAACTGGTCACGGGTGACTGAATGAACTAGCACGATGTAATTTCTATCCAACTCGGACATTCAGAAGGTTGTAACATAAATATAGTAATTTGTTTGTATGAATACTGATTTTTGTCACGTAATCTAACTAAGATAAAGCCCTGCATTTAAGATAAATTCCTAGTTTGCAATTTCTTTATGTTTCCACGGTAATGTCTGGAAAAATCAAGTTTGTTATCATCAGATATACAACAGTGACAGAAAAACAGTCGTTCATAATGAAAATCTTGGATCTAAGGCTCCCTCCAACAACGCTTATTAAATATGTATATAAAAAGGAAAAACACGGAAATTCGACAAGTAAAAAAACAAAAAACCTCAAAATCAAAACAAAAAAACAATCAAAGACATAAAATAATGCAAGTTTAAACAATTTGTCACAGTTAATTCTCATTTTTTTAATGTGCATGTAAGTAGGGTAAACAATTTAAGAAAAGTAAAGTTTAGTGTGTAACTGAATTTATGTTTTTACTGGACAGGCTTGACTAGATAACTGTTAGTCTACTGTCTGTCAACACCATGAGGAGAATTTTAATGCCAATCTTTTTGCAGTTAAGAAACACTATACAGCATGAAGCGCGTGCGCGCGTGCGCACACACACACAAACATTCTCAGACATGCATGCATACCCTTGCTTGTAAAGTTTGGCCTCCTGTATTTCAGGTCCTCTATTCTTGCAGGGCTATTTAGGATCCTAATGGTGACCCCCTCCCCTTAGTTAATGAAAAGATACAACCTTCACACAGACATACACACACACAACTACTCACCACCACAACAGCTGTGGTCAATTAGTTTTATACCACTCTGACAGACAGGAAGCTGTGTGCAGATGGACCAGAGGCTTAACTATACGGTTGAACCATGTATCTGCGTGTGTGTGTGTGTGTGTATGTGTTGTATTTATGTGTGGTATCAACAAGTATACAAGTTAAAACAAATAGTCTTTTGGGGAAAAGGAATCAGAAAGTAATAGAACTAGATTGTGTCCTATTCCTACATTCAGTTTTGACTTGAAATACTTTTGGGACCCCAAAATGGATCTATCATTGTAACTACTTAAATCTTTTAATTTATATCCATGTATAAGGGGTGGGTATTGTATCAGATATACTCGATGTATTGCGGTTGTTCCACGTCGGATGTATAAAATAACTATATTCCAAAAACTGAGAATAAATTGTCATGTTGTTGTTTTTTTAAGCCACCGGCATGAGACTCACATCGGCATTTCAGTTCTCTTGCTCTCCCCTGTGGCTCCCTCTAACAAAAACACTCACAAACATAATGCGTAACACACACTCCCCTGACCATTCAGATCACTCATTACTGGGCAATAGTGTGAGCAGGTGAGCTGTGTGTTTTCATATCTGCAGGGCTCCAAATTGCAACCATTATGTCACATTTTGCAACCATGGACTGCCAGTGCGACTTGCAAATATTATTAAGATATCAAATGGAGAGCTGTTAGTTTGTTTCCAGCTCACAGTGAATAAATTTCCACATTTAACGGCACCATGTTAGCGGTGTAGTTTCCTGCAACAGGAAGACTCAAGTCCACAGCGAAAACATTAACGCTTCCAGTCCGAGATGAGCCAGATGCTTCAAAATAAAAGCACCAGTGATTCTTCTTTTATTGATTTCATAACAAGACTTTCTTTTTTAACTTCATCATAACAGTAACTGCTTTTATTATTTTAGCTGTCTACAGTAGTTTAGAGGAGATTTTAAAATAGCGAGATATATATCACAAAACCAAATATATCAAAAAATTTGATATGAATAGGCCATATTGCCCAGCTGTAACACATATTTGTAAAACAAAATTCTTATGCCATAAAGTGTCATTATGTACCAATCATGAGTCAGAATGAAACCGTTTGAAATTAAAACCTTTCCTCTGACATTGCCAGAAAGGCAATATGAATATGTTTACTTTGTGATTTCATCATATTAACTATGATAATTAACCTTGTTCGGTTCTTTTATTGTGTTTATAAGACAGTGATTAAAACCCCAAACTGCCAAAATCTACCGTACCTCCCACTGGTTGATTCGCCAGACTGTCTTTTGTGATTTTCATATTGGCATCTTAGTCATTTTGATGATGGGTTTATCGGCGCTGTTTACCGTTTTGCTTAAACACACTTTAACAGACCAACTGACCCATCATGCACATTTGAGAGAAATAATCCTGTTACCTTATTGTTAAATAGGAATCCTCACCAGTTGTTTGAGCGACGTCCTTACGCTGTGATAAGTTGTTTCCTACATTGTTGCCTGTGCACTCCACTGCTGCAAACTGTGAGGTAACCCTCTCATTAAATGTAATGCGGCTCTGAGCCACGGGAGGCTTTTAAATATTCCCTGCATCAAAGCTCTTGTAATTCAGCTCGCCATGAACCCCTTGTGTTATGTCACATTTTTGTGTCATCCTTCCCCCCTTGTTGAGCATTGTTGTCATTTGTTTCTGTTTGTCATTTGGGGTGAGACATTGTGCTTAGCCCCTTGTGGTTTTGTTTGCTCAACCAAGCGGTTTTTATTTCCTCCCAGTTTTGCCAGTTTTCATCATTTTCAATTAAACTCCAAGCTTATGCAAAGTTGGATCTTTCTCAGCTAAACAGCTGTATCATGACTGTGGCTCCTGTTGATGCTCTTTATATTTACCCCTGACCCTAAGTGTGATTGAGTTTAAGGATCAATACAGCACCCCCTCGCTGGATTTTCACAGGTCTCTCTTATGTAATAATAGAGATCTGTTGTATTGCTTCCAGTACATGATTTCTATTTCTGTCTGCATCCCATAATGAGCCGCTCTGTCTCCTTGACGACATGCCCAATAATAGCAGCGGGAGAGGTTGTCATGGATATGGTAACCGTAGTGATGCTCCTCATCTGTCCTTGGTTACAGAGGAAAGAAGGGTAGGAACTAAAGTGTGAGAAAGTCTTTTCTCTCAGGGAGGAAATATGTGCTGCACTTTCAAGTTCAGGAAAGATATCTTTTCAGTAAAAAACGGTAAAACAAGATGAATTTTCTCCAACGTGAATCTGAAGCTGGAGTGAAATTTCTCTTCTACACACAATCTGTTTCTCCGTCTCCCCTCTTCTCTCTTCTTTCCCCTTCTTAGTCACTTTCTCCCTCCTGCTCTCCCTTTTGTTCCTCCATCTAATCAGATCAATATGGATACTTTCAGATTGACAGAATAATGTTGTCATAACCAAGCAATTAGCTAATCAATGCACCTGATTAGACACTGATTGATGGAGAGGCAAGAACACTCACACACACACAAAAACACACACTTTTGACACTAAATCCCTTAAGACACTAATGAGGCCTAATAGGATTCACAGTGATTGAGGTTTCAGATGTTGGTATGATACTGCATGTGTGCACGTTCAGGTTCAGCAGGTTTATTTGATTTCTGTCCGCATGCATTTGTATATCGTCTTCCATGTGTCTGTGTCAGTCATAAGTGTGTGTTTATACCCGAGTTTATGGTTGTTTGTGGTTGATATTTTGTGGGTGATGAGGTGTGTGTGTGTGTATCAGCAGAAGGTGACAGGGTGTTTAGTGGTAGATAAATTAGCTTCTGGCTCTGCAGTCGGCATGTGAAACAAGCACCTTTTAAGTCAATGAATCACCTTTTGGAGGGTAATGGACCCCAACACAACACAACACAACACAACACAACACAACACAACACAACACAACACAACACAACACAACACAACACAACACAACACAACACAACACAACACAACACAACACAACACAACACAACACAACACAACACAACACAACACAGATACCTCCTCCTCTCTCTCAGTGTCTTTTCTTCATGTCTTCGTTATAGATAAACAATACAATTAGTCATTTATTCAAATGACTGAACAATCATCCAGCTATTTGAGTCAGTATCGGCCTGATATGCAATATTATCAGATTGGTGCATCTCTAATTTTTACCCCACAACAAAGAGGAGCTCAGAGTGATTTGTTTGAGGTACACAGCACATAATTTCAACGTAGGCCGATGTATTTTGCATCCTGTCTGTCACAAACAGTCCACATTTCTTTCTTTTAACTATGAAGACAATGTTTCCTCCCCATAACCAAGCACTTTTAGTTGCTGAAACTTAACTAGACAGATTTACAGCTGATGCCAGAAGTATAAAGTTCCCTTAATAATTGATTGTACTGTTTTGTACTGTTGTACTGTGGGAAATGTTCTTATGTACATCTCCTGGTTTGTGCTTTTCAATGAACTTTTGAGTAGATTTTGCTGATTCTGATTCATGAAAAGCTTCCCCCTTTTACAAGTGTAGTTATACTTCAGTTGGTTGAAACCCCACCGACTACGCACAGATGATGCCCATTTAACTAATTATGTTACTTTGAGAATCAGTTGTCTGTACCAGTGATTAGGGGTGTAACGATCCATCGATCTGTATCGATATATCGATTAAATGAGCAACGATCACGAAAAATCGATGCAAAGTGACAAACATCAATCCCTATCATCCTCTTTCAGGCGTACCCTTATTTTGACAGCGATTTACACCCCCACCACTATATTTGCACCATTTGAAGGTGGTGAAAACCTTTTCAAACATGTATTTAAATTTGCATTTTATTTAGATCAATGTCTAGAGATTTGATTTTACATTGAGATTGTCTAAAAACAACATTAAGTCTACTCTGAGTTAATTTTGTATACAAATGACATTTTATGGACACTGTATTTTGTTTGTTAGGCGGATTAAGATAATCACTCCAAGACCAACTTGTTTGTTACCTTAATTTCTGAAATTCTTTTATTTGCTCACATTTCACCTCAGAACTGGCCTTTGTCTTTGCCTTTGGAACCAGTATGTTGAATTTCATTAAACTGATTAAATATCCACAGTTTACTGCTTTATAAAGATTCCATTATCCATGTATTGCTCCAAATATTGTCTGGTGTTTGTTGTTGGGTCTCCACATGTCCTCGTGCCTCTCCCCATCATTTCTGCTGTAGAGGATCAAGTTAACATGCTGTTCCTTTGGGTGCTACTCAGCCGGTTGCTAGGAGTGTCTATTTATAGATGGAGAGGAACGATCAGCATCTATCTGTACGTTCACTTATCTAAACAATGTTGGTCTGTGTTTTCTTGTGGTGATGGTGGTGTGTGTGTGTGTGTGTGTGTGTGTGTGTGTGTGTGTGTGTGTGTGTGTGTGTGTGTGTGTGTGTGTGTGTGTGTGTGTGTGTGTGTGTGCGCGTGTGTTTGTGCACCTCTGAAAAAGACACAGTGGAATGCAACCACTCACGTTGCATCCAGATAAGGATGTAGATGTGTGTGTTTATTTGTGGTGTATGTGGGTGTGTGAATAGCTACAGTGGAATTTGATGCATCTATTACTACATTTACCAATAGGATGTGTGAGTGTGACAGTGTGTGTGTTTTGTTTATATAAACAGACAGAGATTAATATGATTCACTACTGTATCTTATCTGGTGTTACACACATTAGCAACCCCCCCTACACAGATGGGAAACTTAAAATCCCCTTGCAAGTTTTCTGCAGTACAACAAGTTCCAACCATGCTGGAGCCTGGGGAGTCATTATTTGGAAATTCTAAATGCTGCTCCCCTTTTCAGCTCCCAGAGGAAACAAGGAATACCCCAGTTACCGTCTCTGCTGGCGACATGGGTGCTTTCCAACTCCAAAGTTACTGCTTCAGAGTGCTGTTTGGTTTTGCCTCCATTGGTTCCATATTTTGGAGCCATTTTGTACTAATTCCTTACTGCTGCAGGGTTCCAGTGTTACTGAAAATGAACCTTAAGCATGGCGAGGAAAAGGAGTACACTGCATTGAATGTTGTGTTTTTAGCCGAGAAGTTTCTCTGGTTTACCAGAATATCTTGCTATTTTCTCTCTGTTTTAATTTCCGATTTTTATGCAGTTTGAAAGCTTGAAATGTCACAAATATAAAATGCGAATCAGGAGTGCCTCCATCAGCAGGGTTTAATTGAATAGATAAGCCTTGAATTGATTAGTATTGGGCAGGTTGTTATTGTTCTTTTGTGTTTGCCATATTTCTGTAATTATCTACCGGAGAAAAGCGGTTGGAATATGAGCTTAGAGACGCCAAAGCCAGGCTAAAGCCACATGGAAGAGAAAATGGATTGTGGTTAGTATGTTGCAGGAAACATGAAGCCACTGTTGCATTTGTACAACAAAGTTGAACTACTTATTGAGGTAATTATGTGAACTTGTATTGTTGTACTTTTGCAGTTTTTATTTGCTTGTTTAAACTCAATAAGCATAAAAAATACTTGGAGAGAAACTGCTGTTTTTGTCACTCACTTTATTTTTCTGTCTGCCTCTTTGGCATGGCTGTCAAACAAAAACAATATGGCCAAAGCGCAACGTTCTGTAAACTGCTTTAGTGTAATCAGTGTATAATCGTTTTGAATTGAAAACACATAATAAGCAAAGAACTGTGTTTGTCCTTGTTGTCTCAGTCAGTCCCTCCCTTCCTGTTTCTCTGAGCCTTTCTCTTCCTCGCTCTTCTCCACCTCTAATAAAAGTGAAAGATAAAGACTCTAAATGATGGCAGCTGTGGCACCACATTCATTACAACGCCATTTCCTCTTCCCTCTCTCCTCCTCCCCTTACTTTTTAATGGTCCCATTTTGGTGATAAAGATAGGGAGATTTCCACACAAACCTCACGACCTTTCTCTCTTTCTTCTCTTTTTCTTTCTTCATGTACATCTCTCTCTCTCTCTCTTACCCTTTGAAACTTACAAGCAAATGACCTGGAATTTAGCAAAAAAAAGGAAAAATATAAATATATAGATAAAATACATAATAATAATAATAATAATAATAATAATAATAATAATAATAATAATAATAATATGGACATTTATCCCTATTTTTTATTATAAAATCTTTTTATTGCCTTTTCTTAATGTCTTGCATTTTGTGGGTCATCTCTTGCCATCATTGCTTTTGAAAAGAAGTTAAAACAATTGGCTCATGTCTCAGAGGTCAAATGTATGTGAAAGGCGTCTGAGCACAGCACAAGAAAACTGATGTCGTTCCAGATTTCAAAGGGTTAAAGAGACAAAAGATACATTTTTTGTGGCTGCCTTAGCCTGTCTCTGTATATGCTAGTCCAAACTAAAAATCAGTTTTTTTAGGTTAAAACTGTCCCAGGCATGAATCTCATAATTCCTCAGCAGATCCCTGGAAGTTGTCCCATCTTACACAGTGTTTATATCAAACCTGCATACCAGACCCGTGTGATTTTGAGGCTATGTTTGTATATGTTTGTGTTTGGGAGGACATACTGTACATAGGATCTGTGGATATGAATGTGCGTTTGTGTGATGCCGAGTTGGCAAGCAGCACCGCAGTAATTTAACAAACAAGGCATGTTAAATCAGGTCAAATGAGCCTTATGAAACAAAAATAAAGTTTCCATATCGCGGATGCCGAGGGAAGAATTATTAACATTACATAACCGTCTGAAAAAGGGTAGTAATGCTGAGGTGAATTTTTTATCATTTGTATGAAGCTCCAGATGTGCCAGTGGTAATGGCGAGTGAGACAGAGGCAGTGAGGGAGAGAAAGAAGAAAAAGATAGAGCAGGATATTTTTACTGAGCTAAAAGTGTCCTCTGCCTCACATCGACCCACATTACAGCTCCCACAGAGCACACAGAAAGAAAGAGAGAGTAATGTCTCTGTCCATCACGAAACTCAAAGTTCTCAGTGAAACCTTACCACAGGGAGCGATGTCAGTCTTAATGTCCCCATTTAAGTGAGAAACATTCTTGTCATAGTTTGCTATTCTGGCAAATACAGTTAACTTAAAGGGAAATTTTGTCACCTTTTATGTGGATTTCCATTTAGTGCTGATGGTAAATGTAGTGAATTGAAGCAATGAAGCCGTTAGTGCGTGCTTTATTAACCGAGACAGCCGAGTTCTCCAACTTTTAGAGCCGTGCAGGTAGTGCCTGCTAAGGGTCTAAATCACTGGTTTTATCGCGATACAATATTATAGCGATTCTTTTGACAGTGATACGATATTTGCTGATCGCGAAGTCTACCACAATGCAGTTTTGATTGGATTCAATTCATGATGCAATATTATAAGTGCATTTAACACAATCTTTTACAGAAGAAGCTACCACCTCATTCTTTTGATTTTATCCATAAAAGATAAAAATTACATATAAATAATTGTAATTAATAATTGTTATTTAAGCTGGTTCATTCTGTCAGAAAACCCTCTCTGGAAAAGTGTTTTCATTTCAACCCTTTTTTTACCTTTTAGGCTTAGTGGCCAGTTTCCTACTCAAACAGAAAGACATTTCATACTGGACAAGCCTTAAAAAATCAAAACCTTGATACAGCACAGTACAGAATACAGTTAACAAACCCCAGTTTAACATTTGTTTAGTATTAATTGTGCATATAGTAGCAGACAGATGACATCATAGAAATACCAGTGTAATGTCTGGTGTATTTTCAGATAGCTGTGCAGGTTAGTGTCAAGTTTAAAGTTTCAGTTTTAATTCAATAAACCCCCATGGGTAAATTTGCATTTGACCCATCTCAACTATTTAGGAGCAGTGGGAAGCCACAGCGCTCCCCTTGGTCAAGGACAATGAGAGGGCCATCATCGAAAGGAGCCAGTCCTTTCGATGATGGCCCTCTCATTGTAAGCATTGCAAGCATGGCTGAGCTCTTTATTTCACACTAAAGTTAAGATCTGCTGGATTGTTGGAATATAAAAACGACCTCGAGCATAGACTAAAGTTTTGTTGAGTGAATTGAAAGCAAACATTTTAATATGATCTATTACACAAAATTCTTTAGTCTGATGTCTGAAAAGATAGCTGGCAAATCATCCCTTTTCCTCCCTATGGTACTGTATTATAGTTAAGTATGCTGTGTTCTCTGCTTTAAGTGGTTACACATGTTTCATCTTTCATGATGAGATATGATGCATATTTTACCCTGGTTTGCTCAGATACAGTTTTTTTTATATGCATTTAAATCTCTTCTGTCTTCTTCTTTTACTTTTTCATATGTCAAACATTTGCATATGAATATAATTTCTAGAATGTGTACAACATCATTGTATGTGCACATGTGGCCAGTTACTGAGATGTTATGTTTTCATAAAAGGCACTGTATACATATACAGTATAGTACTCATACCACTAATACTAAAAAGCTTCTCTCTTCCTCTCTTGGTTATGAGTGCTCAGCAGGTTTGAGTGGTATCTATATTTTTATACCTTAATACCTTCCTGGAATTTCACGGATGTATATGGTAAATGGCAGTATAGCCGGTATATGCAGGCACTCCCAACCAGCCAGTTCACCACTTTGTCATGAGATGTCAACAAAAGGTAATATTTTTACACCCATTTTCCTTATTAAACAAACTTACACTTTCTGAATTCATATTTTTCTCTTTTTTCAAACTAAGACTTCTGCATCACGGAACCTGTTTTTTATTTATCCATTTATTTATTTATTTTTTACGGTGCCCATGTTGCCAGGTTAGAGCAGTCACACTGACGGAGTGAGCAGCGCTGCTCAGCTGTGGCACATCTAGAGAAAATGAAGCTCACTGATATTTCCATATCATGTGTGCAGTTTTCAGTGAAAATGGTCTTATGATAATTATATTGGCTCTATACCACCTTTTACAACAGTTTTAATATCTTAATCTGTCACAAACATGAGGAAATACAATTATATATCTTTTTTACTCAACCTTTCCAGATTCTGTTTCAAAATAAAAGCCCTCTGACATGTTCATCACTAGAATCCCCTCAGGTGTTGACACAAGGCATTTTACTGTCAGACATTTGTAGGATCATGTTGTTGTCAATGCAGTAGCTTGCAGCGCTTTATGAATGAGTGAACTATGTGATTTTATCTGTTGAAATACAGTAGTTATAACAGTAGACGGCTCTGTAGCAGCACCGCAGCAACAAACACTGCTAATGGGAGCACACACTGCTTACGCATGCAGTGTGGCTGGCCAGGGCATCACCTCCAGGGCACGATATGCGTACTGCATGCAAAACATCCTCAATACAGCCTCTCCAGTATGAGGTTAATTGAAAGATGAGGGTCTGTATTTTAGACGGTGTTTAAAAACCTAATTCTAAAAACCCTGGTATACCATAACACTGTGATACTGCCTAAGCCGAGTACTCAGCCTGGTAACATTTTACTGGAAAATCTTTTTTATGTGCATGATCATCCCCTCACTGGCCTCCCAGTATTCAACACACACGCACAACAAATTGCCTATACAGCAAACATCAGCACCATGGCAACAAAGGTAATGGGAGCGCACAGTAGATCTCTGGGCAAATTAGGGTGGCAAACAGGTATAATGTGTACTTTGTGTGTGCATGTGTGTGTATGTGTCTTCATCATTCCAGACTAATATTTGACCAGCCATTAAAGCCTGGTGTGACATCACCAGAGGAGTGAAGCAAATTGCACACCAGATACTTTCAACTAAAAGGCCCCCCATCAATCCCCACTGAGCTTAACGCAGAGCCTGTCGGTCGATTTCTTTAGCACTGCAAACTAAAAACTACTCAGGTGCAGAAATTGGCATTTGGAAGCAACAGGAAGAAGCAGACTTGTCGATTATAAACTTAAAGCATTATTGTTTTTTAACTTCCAGTGATTCGCAGTATTAAATTGTCGTCGCTGTGATGTTTGAAGTAATGGTCCTGCAGTCACGCACATGTTTGTGGATGCCCTCTGAATGCCCCGAGATCAAAAACAGAAAGCAAAAATCCAGCCCAGAAGCAGCAGCTCACTTTCTCACTGAATTAATGGGTGATGCTGTGTTGCAGTGTGTACTGGTTCTGTTAGGAAGAACTAGCTGTCATGTTGGTGTGGTATTCACTGACATTTAGCCATCTGGTCTGGGATCTGGCAGCCACACATACTCACTCTCTTTTGCACTCTTATATACACACACACACATACACACAAGGTGATGATTCACGTAGACCTACACATCCTCCATTGATCTCTGGCTGACGATAAGGCGTGTCACTATGATGCAGAACGCTATAGTGTGTGAGTGTGTACCGGGATACTTGCAACTGTGGTTTGTGTGTTTTGCCTGCATCATCAAAGGGCTGGGTTCCCATAGAAACAGATGTTTCCGTTTTCTTCCTTGGTGGCAATGTGTGACAGACTGTTTCTGTGTGTGCGTGTGTGTGTGTGTGTGTGTGTGTGTGTGTGTGTGTGTGTGTGTGTGTGTGTGTATGTGTGTGTGATATACCCTGAAAATATAATAAAGGGACACATGCTTTTTAATTAAACACATTAATGAGGTGAATCCGGGTAATAGTCTTATCCCTTATTGATCTCCATCTGTAAATTTATACCAACTACAAAGGAGATGCGGAGGCACGTGAAGGATTTGTAGCTTTGAGATGATTAAGATGCGGATTGTGCAAAAGCGGCTGCGGCTTATTGTCGTAAAGAAATTCCTTATATTTTGTACATTCATCATTCAGGCCCACCTGACGTCCAGTCAGCAGCGGCGCCAGTGTTTGTTTTATTCTTACAATGAGTCATCTACAGTGTAACAGTGAATTCACATCAAAAGATGAATATCAGTTAGCATTTGGTTCTGGGTCTTTATCGTTTATTGTTGAGAGGCTTGTGGGAGGCAGATTGGTCATGATCAATAGAGTGGCCTTGCTCATACTGTTAAGTGCTGTTTCCACTCATTTCTATTCACTGAAATCTGTTTATCATGGAATCAATAGGCGCGGAAATGAATGTGTTATTTTGTGAGAGGCTGCAGAGACATATTATTGGGAACATAGTGGTACTTTAGCATGTTATTCCTTTAATTACAATTCAAATGTACTTACAAGATTGTAAACCAGTTTCCAGATTGTGGGTTTATATAGATTCGTGTACAGTTACAAGAGAGATTTAACCCTTGAAACCGGGAGTGACGTCACCTTTTTGTGCTGCTTTCAGAAGCCTTTCACAAGTATAACAAAAGAATATGAAGAAATTGTGGGGGAATTGTGCCAAAATGCACTGCACTCATGAACTATTTTCTATGGACAAATCACATTAAACTGGAAAAGTACATGGGCATCTTAAAAAGATTAGTATCATTTGGTCTTTTAGTGCATGGAAAATGGTTGCCATTCATTTTCAAAAAAATAAGTCTGAGGATTTGTGAGACAATGACCAGGATAGGAAAGGAGAAAAATAAGCATTTGCTTTACAATATCAAATGGATTTCCTCTAGTCTTTGCCACTTGTCAGGACATCATGCAGCATCGTACTGAGTTTGAATTATAGTCAGAATGAACTTATCTAAGCAGAGAGTGTGCCCTAGAACATGTTTAATACATAACTAAAATATAACTGTGTAAAAGGTGCATAAGTGATGAAAAAACAGCTTTTATAGCATTAGGAAAGGTTTCCATTATCTAGTCTACTCATGTTTAACATTGTACAGCTGCACATTTAGCATTGCATTAACAATGCATGACAAACATGGTGCTAGATGTACAAAGCAGTGTGTACTCTCTGTGGTTTTTCAGCCAGTATCTGGATCAGTGACCAGACCAATAATCTCTCATTCCCAACTATTCCCTCTCTGCTCTGTCTTTCTCTCTCATCACCTCCCTCTTTCCTGTCCTGCTCTGTAGGACAATTGTCAGGTGTGTGCGTGTGTGTGTGTGTGTGTGAGACAGCGACCTCCCTCCGCTGCACCCCCCGCACCCTCCCGCTCCTGGGAGGTGACCCAGTTTCCCATGATCCAATGCGGCTGCTTCTGCTGCGTTGTTGCCGTAGCGATATTGCGAGGTCCTTTAATGCCGACTGTGACTGCGCCATGAATAATGGATAGAGAGAGTGACAGAGTATTAGACATAGGGGATGTGAGAGAGGGAAGGATGAGTGGAGAGGGAGTGGGGGAGCAGAGAGTTAACAATAAAAGAAAGAAAAGATCCAAATATTAGAGGAAGGGGAATGAAGACAGTAAAGAGTTACAAAATTGGGAAAGTGAGAGGATAATACGAGTGGAAAAAGAAAGAAGAAAAGTGTACTGAAGGGAGAGATGGATAGAAGGGGAGGAGGAAGCAAGAGAAAGAATCAGAAATGGAGGGATAGAGATGGACAGAGTTGGATCATTCAGTTCAGTACCATTGATTTGATTTTTGTACATATTTTAATTGAACCTTTCATATATGTTTGATTCCATGGTTTAAATCTTTGAAACATGACCAAATTGGTTTGATTCCTTTCAACAGTTAGCTTAAAAAAGAGAGAGAATAAATAGAATCGAACAATATCAAATAACTAAGTAAAAACGTGTGTGTGTGTGTATATATATATATATATATATATATATGTGCGTGTGTGTGTGTAATAAATTTATTATGTTTTTTAAATATATTTTTTTTAATTTTCATCTCCTGGTTTTGTTCCTTAACTTCTTAACTTTTTTTTTTTTTTTCAATTCTCAGGTAATTAAAAAAAAACTTTTTGGTATTTTCGCACTATTTTTTGGGTAATTTCTTGTTAAGTTTCTCATTGCCTTCTATGTTTCAAGGCAAAATGCTCAGGTTTCAAAGGGTTAAATTGGTCCTTCAACTAAGTGGAACTGTCACTTCCTGGAAAACAGTTTATCTTTAATAGTAACCTTATGTTACACTTTTTAGTGGAAATTGTCCAAACAATCACATAATCTAAATTTCTCTTTTAACCTTTCGTCTTCCTGTCCTATTAAATTAAAATGTCTCTTTAACCAGAACTACTTGCTCATTTGTTTACTTCAAGATGGATTCCTCCCTTTTTAATGTCTTGCCCCACCATCCATTTCCTTTGGGAAATACATCACATTAAGGAGGTAATGATAAAATTTCATGGAACCAAGTTATGTACAGTACTGAGCATAATAATTTACAGCTGAAAAATAAACATGTCAGGACTTTCTAGTGGATGGACCATTTTAACGATATCTAAATGAGAAAGTGACTATGTTCTCATTTCTAAATGGAGCAAATTCTGTTGAATTAACCCTTTAAAACTTGAGCAAATTGGTTTGATTTCTTTCAAAAACACGTAGAGAAGGCAATAAGCAACTTAACAAGACATGACCCAAAAAATAAGCCAGAAACACACAAGAAAATGACCTGAAAAAAAGGCAAAATAGAAAAATAGAAAAAAACAAAAACAAACAAGAAATTATATCCTACATTTTGTTCAAGCATAAATAAAATAGCTATTTTTCAGGTAATTTTCTTGTCAGCTTTTACTATTTTTTCATAATTTGTGGCAAGTTGCTAACTGAACTTTCTACTGTGTTTTCAAAAGAAATCAAACCAATTTGCAAAGTTTTCAAAGGGTTAAATATCTTGTGAAAGGCCTCTGAACGCAGCACAAAAAAACTCGATCCAGTTTTAAAGGGTTGAAAAACTTAAATCCACTTTCTTACCTGCCATTTCTATGCCTGGTGGTACAAGTCAAAGTGGCTTATGGGTATTGTAGTTTGTTTGAAGCTGAGGGCCTGACGTTAAAGACAGGTTAAATAGTTCGCTATACAGTTATCAAATAACTCACATTAGACTAAATGCTTTGGGAAAAATTCTGGTGTGTTTGTGTAAATATGTGAGTATTTGTGTGTGTGTGTGTGTGTGTGTGTGTGTGTGTGTGTGTGTGTGTGTGTGTGTGTGTGTGTATGTTTGTGTAGGTTTGTGTGTGCTTTCTGTGACCGTTTGTGTAGCTTGTAGTTAATCTCTGTTAGTGCTGACTGCAGCAGACACCTGTTGAATGACACTTTAGCTGTCACACACAAACACATACACACACACTCTCTCTGTGGAGCAGACACATACACACACAGGGGCATGTAGAGGTGGCCGCCCATTACCTTCCTGCCAGAGCTGTCACTCCTTGGACTGGCATCAAGTTTGTACAGCAGTGGGTTCAAACACTCACAGTAAATGCTCTCTCTCTCATTGGCTGTTGTGAATAATATATTTTTGCTTCACCTAAAAGGCTTTAAGTGCCCACACAGCCTTTTACTTCAAAGCAGGAAGTTAACACAGGCATGCATACATTTGCGCAGTAAAACAAATCAAAGAAAAAAGTACAGCATGTAAGCAACCAGCCATGCTTGCTTGACGGATGTTGTGGGGGCTTAAAACATGTCTTACGCCTCTGTTTTCCTCTAGTAAAGGTTTTAGTGTGGTAATTGCACATGCAAATGACTGTTTTAAACCAAGATGTCTACAAAGAAAGAGGGCACTGAGTGTCACTTTGAGAGGTTTACACGCGAGTTAAAAGTGGCAAAATGTCTGTAGTGCAGTCACACTGACGTCATCGCTGACTTATGTCCTGTTTCACCTCTAATCCGTTCATGTTTGAAACTTTTTATTTATCTTTTACATTCTTCACTTTGAAAAAGGTCATTTAATAAATGGCAGGCCCACCTTATGTCTGCAGGGCTGCCACTAATACATTCTTTCATTATCTGTTAATCTCTCTATTACTAATTGTATCCTCATTAATTGACTGTTTAGCCTATACATTTTCAGGTAGCTGACAAAAATCCCCGTTACATTTTTCCAGAGCTGAAGGTTACATCAATAACATCAGACATTTGTCAAGCCAAAGGTAAAAAAAAAGAAAAAAAACAAAGATAATAAATTCCCTTTAATGTCACAGTGAAAAGTAAAAAATCGTCACATTTGATAATACTTAATATGCAATATGTTATTACTACATGCAGATCAAAAATATATTCACTAACTATTGTAATTTTAAATTTGTCACTTGCAGATAAAGGCCGGTGTTGTAAAGGGCTCTTCCATGATTTACACGTATGATATTAGTTTTGATTAGTGAAACATGTAAAAATGACAAAGGGAAAAGTATTTCATGTGGCAAATTGCAGTTTGCATGTTGCAGACTTCATCAATTCCCTGAAATCAGCGATGTATGAATGTATTTTTGCTTTATAGATGACCTAAACAACTATCATTTATAAAACATTCTGACAAATAATTTCTGTTGAGTAATTTGTTACTCAACAAGTCCCATAATTATATGAAAATATGCCATCTTCATGAACATTTTATCTAAAGAAAATGACATCTTTAATGGACAAATGCAGAAAATAAATTTGTGAATTACATTGTCTGCAAATAAAGCTTATGGAAAAAAAATAAAAGGAGCGGTCTGCACATTCGCTACTGTGCCATCTACAGCCAGACCTTAACGTTTGGTTCAGCGTCATGCCGTCATTTCCTTTTTTTTTTACAGACTCCTCCAGTGAACCTGAGTTAAAAAAAGAGTGAGCTGTAGTACATGTGCTGCACACACACACACACACACACACACACACACACACACACTCTACATACTGTATCTTCACACACACAGCACATGGTTCAGGAGGTTAAGCAGCATATGTCTCCACATGTTAGCTATTAGCCTTTACTATTAGTCTCACCAAGTCTGTTTAACAAGGACTTTGATGTGTGTGTGGGGAAGCAAAAAGAGACGCAGTCAGTCAGACAGAGAGAGAGAGAAGTAGTGTGTGTAGCTGAGTATTGGGAGCTGGAGGGTAAAGAGAAGGAAATCCAGGAGACGGGGTCGATGGTTAAGAGGAGGAGCTTGCGGGTGTACTGTATGGTAAAGGAGGTGCAATGAAAAAGACGAAGTTTATCACACCAGGAAGATTAAAATATTGTAAAGCAAGCTGTTACAAGTATTATATAAATAGTGCTTTATTAACTTTAAGTTCTTTACTGTATTTATCTCAAGAGGCTGATTGCTAACCTCACAGATGAGTCATTCACAGCAGGTTTAAACAAACACAAAATATTCAACACAAACAAATTGGGATCAGAATGTGACTAATGGTTTGTGTGTGCATTTGTACCAAAACACCAAGGTACAGGGGTCATAGTCAGGTGCATGCCGCCAGACGCAGAATACACTATGTTGGATATTCAAATCATCAGTTGGAGACCCTCAGTCGACAGAGATAGCTTCATGTCGAGCAGTCTTAGTTTTCTAAATCTACTAATTCCTTGAAATTCATGGGACTTGTCATGCCAGTTTTACTCATTGTCATTTTTTTCCCATGTTTTTGTAAGAAATCTAACCAGTTCGCTCAGGGTTCAAAGGTTAAAAAACTTGTGAAAGGCATCTGAATGCAGCACAGAGAGTGATATAGATCCAGCTTTCAAAGGGTTAATGTCAGTTTTTCCCTTTGGTATCAAAAATAGTATCACAACACAGTCTCAGTTTTACTCTGAATTCTCTGTATCCTGGTATTTTCGATGTCATATCATAAGAGATACTTTTCAGTTTTATAGCCTGTTGTAAACTGGTGTCTTTTGGGAATGTGTTTGTTCAGTGTTCATACAGAAGCGTTTGAAATGTTCCAACTTTAATAATGAAATGAGTGGGCAAAAGACTCCCAGTCCTCAGCAGGAGGATGTTGTCTGTCTTTGACTTCCACTGCTGTCTATTCAAAACAAATGAAACCAATTGTATACATTTGTAGTTCATTTCAGCTGTAACAAACTACAACCGCTAAACCAGGTCATGTTGTGACCTGTGACCTTTGTGTACCATTACACCTCCAAACCAGAGATGTACAGTAGTAATTATTAAAAAGATGTGTCCACTAAGGTGTGTGTGGTTGGGGATCATCATGAAACAAATATGCACAACACAACTTGAAAACGTTTATATACAGATGTGTTTGTGTCTGTGTGAATGTTTGTGTAGGTGTGTGTGTGCTTTTGTGACCGTTTGTGTAGCTTGCAGTTAATCTCTGTTAGTGCTGACTGCAGCAAACACCTGTTGAATAGCACTTTAGCTGTCACACACACACACACACACACACACACACACACACACACACACACAGGGGCATGTAGAAGTGGCTGCGCATTACCTTCCTGCCAGAGCTGTCACTCCTTGGACTGGCATTGAGTTTGTAAAGCAGTGGTGCCAGACACGCACACACACTCACACACACACACACACACACACACACACAGCAAAAGCTCTCCCTCATTGGGTGTTGTGAATGATATATTTTACTTAAATCAAAAGGCTTTTAAGTGCCTAAACAGCTCTTAATTTTAAAGCAGGAAGTAAACGTATTCGCTCAAAAAAAATTGAAAAGAAAAAAACACCGTCCCTGATTTGTGCTTTTTAAATAAGGTAACCATGACGTCGACCTACAGAGTAAACCTTTTAGATAAGGAACAGTCCTTTGCATTAACTCTTTGAAACCTGGAGCGCAGTTGCTTTACTTTTGCTGCTTTCAGATGCCTTTTACAAGTATTTCAATGTTTAAACCTTGAGCAAATTGCTAAGATTTGCTTCAGAAACATGCAGGGGAAAAGACAATAAAGAAATGTTTCACAAATCAAAAGAAATTAGCAGATTTAGAATATTGTTTTTAAAAAAGCTTAAGGAAAATGTCTAGCAAAAAAATAGCATAATTAAATGTTTAATATTATGTTACAAAATTATATATTTTTAAGCACTTTTTTACAACTCTTTGCCATATTTGATTACTTTGACTTTTTTTGGTTTACTTTGTTCTGTTTTTTTCTTCTTTCAATGTTTTTGCAAGAAATCAAGCCAAGTTGGGCTCAGTCACAAGGCAGCAGATGCACTGATGATCTGACTTGGTGCATACAGCAGTGCCACACACAGTACATTAAGCATACATGCAGGACCTCAGATGAAACATAAATAAATTGTGCAAACAGTGTGGAAACTGTCCGTGTCCTGTTTAACGAGCTGCTGCGTCTCTTCTTTGAAGCGGCCTGTGTTTCTTGGTGTGAGGAGCTACTGCATGGTAAATCTCTGTCTTCTTTCTGACTTCACTGTAGTTATAAAAGGATACAGATTGTTTCACAGCAATAATGACTTGGCAATGAGATTCAAGCCAAAGTTTTGGGTTGCCAGGCAACTCGAGCGACACCAGGGACCGTATATGGACACTTCTGTTTTTATCTTTGCTTTCAACTTCCTGTCACTGTGACTCTTTCTTTCTTTCTTTCGTTCTTCTCACACCTCTGATGTTTTTGCTCTGTGACTCTCTCTGTCTTTAACTGCAGTCAGGTGTTTCTACAGGTCCTTTATCACACTGTCTTTCTATCTCTTACACTCTTATGCAATCTCTCACTTCTTCCCTCTGTCTTTGTTTGTCCCCTTTTTTTGTGTTTCTTTTTGTGCAAATAATGAGCTTGTTAGCAAAGGGGCGGGGTCATAAGGCAGCAAACTTGAGAATAAACAGAAGGAGGCGAAAAAGTAAGAAGTAAGGATGGAGGTATGGATGAGAAGAGATAAAAATGAATGTGAAGATAGGAGATTACATAGTAGGACTTCACATTATGATGTGAGGAAGAGGACAGAGAAAAACACACTGTGCTGTATTTAAGGAGGATCTAAGGATAGAGGGATGTTGTGTGCTGTAAAGCCCTCTGAGGCAAATTGTGATTTGTGATAGTGGGCTTTATAAATTAAATTGACCAGGGTGAAACTAAAATGTCTCAGCCCTGTAACCTTGGTTTTGTCTGATTTCATCTAAAGGTAATGTTTGTCTTTGTCGTGTGTATGGCAGTCGTGTAATGCAGCCAACCTGTTTGGTTTAATACAGCAACAAAACTGATTATCACTGGCGTAGCTATGAAAGGAGATGTTTTTCCTACTAATTATATGGCCAAGGGGTAACAGGGTAAGATACACATGAAAGCGTTCCCCTTCTCTTCGCTCTCCTCCTGCTCCTGTCTTCTCCTCTCTCTACTTCTTATCTCTTTACTTCTCCTTCTCCTCCAGCCTCGCTCTTTCCGTGTATGCTCCCTGATCTAATTAAAATGCCATCTTCAGTTCACTGGTGAGCCCCCTCCCTTCTTCTCTCTGTGCTCTGCTGCAGTGTAAACACGCTGTGTCATATTAAAAGTCTGAATCCGCTGTGTCATGATTTGGAAGCTTAGCGGCTGATCCGCCATGTTTGACAATTTGACTGTGCCATGTAAGATGGGACTATGGCAGGGATTTTGAAGATGCGTTATGTTTAGGCATGCTTAGGGCCGTTATTGCCACCGTGGAATTGATCTGGAGGTTTGAGCAGGTTTGTGTCGTGTTGAAGGCTGCAGCTATGGATTAAATTCCCACTGCAAAAACATTATAGCATGAATTCCTAATATTTTTTTCTCTAAAATGTTGCTTTTCAAAGATGTAGCAGCGCAGACCTACACTGCCATGGTGTCCACTCCAACTCCAAACATATAGGTTAATTATTTGCAGACACTATCACATCAGTTAGTGACAACACCGATGTCACTGTGGTATGCTTCCTTTGATCTCTAGAGTCAGATCTTTAAATTTTCCCTTTCTTTAAACAGAAAAGAGCAGAAACACTTGGTGTGGTTCTGGCAGCGACTCCATTTCTTTTTAATAAACTTTGTAAAGGCATTTTTCTTCTGGACAGAGGCCTTATACTCCTCTTCGTCTCCCTGTTCTCTTATGTTTTTTTAAATGTGACTCTATTATCTTCTATGTCTCCACAACATTCGGATCATAGTCACCCCGATAGTGCAGGTCTATAAATTTTGCTTTGTGCATAAGGTTGGTGGTCTGGCAGAGCTCTGCATGTGCTGCTTTTACACGGAGCAGACGCTTTCAGTTTATGATTATAGCGTCCATCGTCCAACTAAGTATTGATGAAATAGAGTTGACAAATAGTATTTGACAAATTAGAGTTTTCTATTTGATGATCTAACGTGGTTTTTATTCTATTGAAAAAAGCAAAATTATAACAGGGACATTGGTAGTGCCATCAAAAATATTGATTTATGGTTATATACTGATTCAGGATTTTTAAAACAGTTTCAATACTCATTTTCCCAATAATGATACACAGATACCAGCTGTGCTTTGTTGGTCTCCTTTAAAATTTACTACAGTCAGTTTGCTGTTCTCTGCTAACCAAAGAAGAAAAGAAAATTTGTCATTGAAAAGTTTTTAGTTACTAAAATTGTTTCCCTTTGAAACTTGAGCAAATCAGCTTGTCTTTCAAAAACATAGGAAGACGCAATGAAAGGAAATGACCCAAATCTTTGCAAGAAATTTGTAAAAAGTACATGAAAATGACCTTAAAAGTAGTAAAAAGAATAATTTAAGAAAAAAGAAAAAAAAGAAAGTTAGAAAAAACAACAAAAAAAATGACCTTTGGAAAAAGTTCTTAAAAATTATTTAAACATTTAAACATAATTTTAAATTTGTATTTATGATAACCATGAATATAGTTTTTTTTCCTAGCTTTTCATTTCTTTCCTAAATATTTTCCCTAGCTTTTTAAAGCTGTGTGTTTGAAAGCAGCACAAGAAAAGTGATATTGCTCCATGTTTCAAAGGGTTAATGTCAACTTTTCCCTATGTTGTCAAAAATAGTATCACATATCAGTGTTTTTTAAGGTATTGTATTGAAGTTAGACATTGCAGTTTTCATTAAAATAGAATGCAGTGGGCAATTAATCGCTTTGTAATTCATTTATTCCCAAACACGGATGCACTAACTACTGTGACGAACCTAAATCACACTCAGGTAAGTGTGTGCACATAAAAGGTTCAGACAAAAAGTCATCCAAGTCCATGAGGGTGATGTCAGATTAACCCACACATGCAGACACACCACCCTGTGTTGTTCTGCAGATAGCTCCTAACAGAAGCTGACAGATTGACAGTGTGAAGCAGCTTTGCAATTGGTCCACAGCTGTGATGTAACCTTGTCTCGCATACATTGTTGAATGAGTGTTAAACTGTTATCTAATCCTAATCTTCCGCGACCTCCAAGTCAGATTTAATTATGGAGTCAAACACTTTGACACAGAGAGATTGAAATGCCCACCCACCCACATCCACACACACAGGGACACGCAGTACAATAGTGTAAGAGTCCGTGTCAGTGGGGGTCCCAGGCCTTGTTGATGAGGCCACTGCAGTCAGACTGGCAGTTGTTTCAATAACAAACTTTTCCCAAATGATGGACAGGAAAATTAATTGATATTTGTAACTGTGGTGGCATCTTTAAAAGAAGTCTGCCACATGTTTTCACACATGCTGTCTCACACTTTTATCTAATTTTGGCTTTTCTGTCTCACTAATTTTTCTTTTTTCCTCTCTCTCTCTCTCTCTCTCTCTCTCTCTCTCTCTCTCTGTTGCTACCTGGCAACAAGCTGGTTTCCTTGGTGATGGAGCTTAGTAGCCTCACATTTGCAGAGATGGGGGTGTGTATGTGACAACTGGTACTCACAGAAAGCATGCAGCAAACGCATGCTCATGTATGCGTACACATGCAGAGAGGGACTTTACACTCACACTTATAGAAATACACAGAAATTAACACTTGTACGCATTTAGCTTCTTGTTAAACAAGTGATTCATTAAAAAAAAATTCATGAGGCAATTCACAGTTTGTAAAGGAAATATTCTGAAAAAGGAGGTGGAGGGAGGCAAATACGTCACCAGTATCAACAAAACAACATCAATTAAAGTCAAGTTAAGAAAGAGCCTGTATTTATTCATTTACTTTGAATTAAAGATATACAGTAGCCACAACATAAAGACACCCCTGTCTACATACTTTATTTTCTTGACTGGTGCTGTTTTCATAGTTTTGCATTAGCCTTTTAGGGTCTTTGGAGGCAAATATTAATGTTGCAAGTCAATAGGCAACATTTTGGGATATACCCTTTCCTGTTTAAACATGCTGTGTGAGGGCTTAAGCCAGGTCAGAAAAGAAATGTTTATCAAAGTTTGGTGTGGAAGAACCATATATTGCGAAAAAAAAACAAAACTGATGTCACCCACTGAATTGTGGACTCCCATTTTAAATTCTCAAGTTTGGCATTTTTTTCTGTCACCATGAGGGGTTTTTGAAGCCAGAAGTGACCATATTTGGACGAGAGGGTGGAGCTGACTCGTAGACTGTTGGACTTCCTCCAAGCAGTCATGCCCTATGTTATGCACAATTTTAAGCCTTAATAAATTGTAAACAGAGGTTATATAATAATTTAACCCCTGTTTCATGAACAGGAAAATCACCTAAAGAGACAAAACTTGCTTTTGGTACCAGGTTGTACATGTTTATTTCTACTGTAAAGTTGGGCATTTTGACATGCTGGTCTTTGGGGAATGACTTGTTCCTGGAGCGAAGCTCAAGTGGTCATTTGAGGAGTTTTGGCACTTCCATGTTGGCTTCATTTTACATCCCTGGATGTTGCAGCTTGGGAAGAACTTGACTAGCCTGCGCAAAGCTCTTACCTCAACCCTATCCAACACATTCTGGACGAGTTTGTACGCAGACGACTGCTGTGCCCCGTCACATAACATTATTGCTCAACCCTAAAAATGTTTGTGTGGCTCACTCGGAGCAAATCCTGGCAGCTAGGTTCCAATGTTATGTGGAAAGCCTACCTAGAAGACTGGAGGCTGTTATAAATGCTTATTAATGCCCGTCATTTGAAATAAGTTGCTTAACAGTCACCTATTTTGATGTCTACATACTTTTGGTCATGTAGTGTATTAAAAAAAAAGCTGTCTTTGATTTGCTTTTCTACCTCTGTTGTCTGAATACTGCACAAGATGATGCAACTTGTGGTCAGAAAATGCAAACGATGAGCGCGCTGAATAGGTTTTTATATTTCAATTCAAAACATACTCAACAATGTGATAAAATAATCAGTTATTACAGTTCATGGTTTGCAACTAGCTTTTGAGCTATTGAGTGAATTCTGCTTATATGGTGACTTTCTGCTTTCCGCTGCTTTCAGATTGTGTTCAAGGTCTGCCTTTTCCATTCCACAGGAGCCGGGTTTATTTGTCAAATGAATTGCCTCTGAGGTGCGGTGCAAATATTAGAAATTGTTAGTCAGTGTATAAAAGAACCATGAGAAATGAGTTCCCTCTGTGACTTTCACACTCAAGTTTTAGGTTGTAGTCACAAGGGAGACAGATGGGCTGTGAAGAAGATGGGTTTGGTTACAGTGTGTCCGAGAGAGAAAGAGAGAGATGTTTATCAACCTCTCGGCAGCCACACACACGCCTTCTCAAACTGTGGCGGTGCAGCTCTGTGCTGTTTACCATGTTTGGAGAAAGAAGGTGAACAAACGACACAAAGACTGAGAGAGAGACGGAGAGCGAGAGTCTCCAGTGCTAAGATGACATTTTAATGAGTCAAAAAGCCAAAGAGGGATGGAGGGGGGAGTACAGACGAAGAGGGGAGAGATCGTCATGTTATGCAAAACTGTGCTGCCAAAATTTTATAGCTTTTATGTGTGCATGTATTTGTTTTTAGTCTAATCACTTTATGATTGCAAGCAATTTTAATTAGCTTGTACAGATGACTTTATTGGTGGTGCTTTATTAAAACATGTTGGTACAGCCTGATAACCAGCCTCTACAGCTTTCCGTAAGTGTAATTATCTTACACTGGCTTCTCCTTCCACTGTAATTGTCATCCACGCTACTTGACAAGTCCCTGTGTGTGAGTTAATTGGAGGGGCCTATTTCTGTAATTCTGAAAGAGAAACATTGTTGCATGCCATTTTCAAAGTGGAGATGTTAATGTGGGCTGGGCAATGTTGATGTATGGATTTTGGATACTTTTCTGGTATTAACATAGAAAATATAATCATGCTTTTGAAAATGTATGCTAAATAATGTTGGCTAAAGAAACTGTGCTCCACTGTTTTGTAAAACACCAGACCAAACTCTTACAGCAAAACAAAACCACCCGATAGCCAGAAGAAAATGTTGGCAATGTAGATTTCTGCAAACTACTGATACAACGCAATTTTCTATGTGTGTAAATGAACTGATGTTGTCATCGGGATGTGGAGGGGATGGTGGATGGCCCAGCAGGAGGGCTGCCAAGTTGCACACCACTGAGACTAACAAACAGTAATTCAGTTGTTTTTAAATGAGACATCAACGCATTTTCAACTGGATTTTGGCACCAGAAACAGTTTTTTTAAGCCAAAACATGATATTTTCTTAACCATAATCAGGTAGTGTCTGTGCCAAACCCTAATTTCACGTTAACCATGGCATTTCTGAAACGTGAAGACAGTGTTGTAGTCAAGACCACAGAATTGGAGACCAAGTAATGACCAAGAATTTGACTGGTTTAGATCAAATCAAATCCAGACCGGTGCGAGTCCTACACTGTCTGCAAGACACACTAACGATAACATTCGAAACATGCAAACCATAGGATTTAGTTTTTGTTTGTTTTTTTAAATACAACACTGCATAATAAAGCATAGTCTCAACATATTTGCCACACAATGATGTACAAATGTGACCTATCTGGGCTTTGCAGAAATGTACAAACTTTTGCTCTGACAACTAGATTTAACGGAAACTTTACTAACTAGAGAAGTCCTGAGCCTAGCATCTTAAATGGGTCAGTATCACCTAAAATAAAGCAGTAAAAACTGTACCCTTCTGTGTTTTGTCCACATCAGCCTGCTGGTGTTGCAGCGCTGCTCGCACCTGCGATTGACTCTGCTCTGACACCCTTGATGGCAAAATTTACAGATTTGCAAAGCTCCAACAGTAACTCCTTGCTTATCAGCAAAGAGCAGTGTACTGCTATGTTCTCACTTTTAACTGGTGCACACCGTGCCTTACACTTCTTGAAAATAACAAACATTGCCAGTAGTAGTCATTCCAGCTATCACAAATAAATTCTATTTCTGTGAGTAATTTTGCAGCAGTACTGCAACAGAGTGATATGTCTTCTCTCTAACTTTGAGAGGCTTGTGTAAATGAATGATGTCTTTTTTAAAAAGTGATTTTATGCAGCATAAGTAGTTATTGTAGTGGAGAAGCAGTTGTATTAATAACAGCAGCGAGTCAGATTGCTTGATATGGATCAGGTGAGATTTGCATGTGAGGGTGGCTTCGACTCTGAGTGGCCTCGTCCTCCACCGCTCTCTCCTTAACTGGTCCTCATATCACAGAGAGGCTAATTGGAGAGGAATTACCTCAACAAGTCTTAATGACATGCTAGCTACAGACACAGAGGGCTCTCTCCTTCAACAGTAATGAGTCAAACTCTCAACACGTCTCAGCGGCTTGCTCTCATTTACCTTCTTCTTAGTCAGACAACAGGGTTTGTTAATCGCTCAAGACTAGACGACAGAATACTTGAGTTTACAGAAAAGATCAGCACAGTCAATAACCGATTTGACACGGTGGAAACATTTTAATGTCATAATTATGTAAAATAGCCTTTTATTCTTTCATGTGATTGCTGTATTTGAGCAGTGCATTGACCCTTTGAAACCTGGATTGAGATCACTTTTCTTGTGCTGCATTCAGATCCTTTCACAATTATTTAAACCTTCAAATCCGAGCAAATTGGTTTGCTTTCTTTGGAAAACAAGGAAAAAAAGGCAATTAGCAACTTGGCAAGAAGTGTTTCAAAAATTGTAAACAAACAAGAAATAAATAGATTTTGGAATTTTCTTTTTTTTTTAAAGCTAGAGAAAATATCTCAAAAACTGTGATCATAATTAAATATCATATGTAAAATTATGTTTTTACAGAATTATAAATATTTGAAGCACTTTTTTATGGTAGTCTTTTTTTCATTTACTTTTTTAAAATTACGTTTTTCTTTCCTTTTCTTTTTTTGGCCTTATTTTAGGTAATTTTCTTTACTTTTTACAAAAACTATTTGCTAATTTTTGAGTCATTTCTTCTTCAGCTGATATTTTTTCTATGTTTTTAAAAGAAATCAAGCCAGTTTGCTCATGTTTCAAAGGGTTAAAAGACTCAGGTGATCAAAAAGCATGGCCATAGAACATTTATTTCTAGGTTTACAGTACATGTCAGTGCAGTCAGATAAGATATACTGTACAGAGAAACCACACACACACACACACACACACACACACACACACACACACACTCACACACGGAGCCTGTGTCTTTCTCTCTCAGTGGGTCACTGACCTTGGCAGTGAGGCTGCCATGATTGGCCATCTCCCTGTGGTCCGTGTGTTGCATGTGTGTGTTGGGTGTGTGTTTGGCCTGTTCGGTGCTGTAGGCCATGTTGTTGCCCTAGCCTGGTGTTATAGTCCATCTGTCTAGGCTGCTAGCCAAACAGCCCTCTCTGCTCGCTCTCAAGTGATTTCACCATGATGGTTGTTGAATGTGTGTAACAGAAATGAGACGGCCCTCTGGTGTCAAGTGATGAAAAAAAAAGATTATTTGTCTGAGATTCTTAAGTGTTATTCATTTAAGAAAGGTTTGCCAGGCAAAACACATCAATTCCCTGCCTCACTTCCTGTGGCGACTGAGCTAAGCTCTTACAGTTGGTGGTTAAGGGCCTTGCTCAAGGGCCTCTCGGCAGCAGTTGTAGAGCACATGGAGAGTCTTTACACACTCATTTCCTACGTCTGAGGATTTCATCAGTCGGCTTTATGTTAATGAGCCCTCTTCTCCGAGCTTTACCCAGCCAGCCTGACCTGTGACAGACTGAGCGAGATGAGACTGATGAGCTACGTTCAGAATCACAGTACTCAATGTACCACAGTATAGATTTAATGAGGCTGTCATGCAGCTTAATTTCATCGGTTTCAAGTGCCTGATGAACGCAGCTGTCTGTATTTTGTTCTATTTTGTTTCACTGTTACGTTTCACAGTTGTGCAACTTTTACTTCTGCTTGATATAGAGTTGTTTTACTCTGAAACTGGCCTAAAATGGCTTTTTAATGATCATCGTGGGAAAAACACAAACATGCTGATGTACAGTACTCATTCACACAGTCACACTGGGGCT
The DNA here is from genome assembly GCF_026936395.1 of Plectropomus leopardus. NCBI lineage: Eukaryota > Metazoa > Chordata > Actinopteri > Perciformes > Serranidae > Plectropomus > Plectropomus leopardus. Next base: position 12,293,330 of record NC_142197.1, on the reverse strand, counting down.
CTGAAATGCCCTTCCATATGTGCCTCTGTTTAACCCTTTGAAACCTGAACAAATAAATAATAAATATGATTAAAAAATCCATATTATTTTCTCTGGCCTGTAATGGTATTTACAGACATTATTGTGAGAAGTTGTGGGAACTTATTTCATTCTATCTCACCAAACCCACCAACCGTATCACCTCCCAGAAGGAAGCGTGCATCTACTCATGGACAAGAGGCTCGTGCTTGTGACAGCGTGAGATTTAATTATTAGCGGCATCCTGCTGGGCTGAGCTTTAACGTCAGCTAGTTCAGTGGCTGCAGCAGATGCATGCAACCTTCTAAGTTGTGTTACAATGGATGTATAGTTCCTACATGAAACTGCTCCTAACAAGGTCTGTGGATTATCTTAATCAGGTCATGATTTCTGGAAATAGACGTTGGTTGAGTTTTTTTTTTTTCATGTACTGTATGATGATTCTGTGTGGATAAAGCTTTATAATCTCCCAAGAATTTTGTTGAAGCTTTTATAACGCTTACTAAATGGATCTGCCTTTCCCTTTACTTTTTGTTTTCTCTTTTCCATTCTCTGTCACTGGCTTGGGATTGTAGCAGGCAGCATGGCAGTGTGTGTGTGTGTGTGTGTGTGTGTGTGTGTGTGTGTGTCTGTGTCTGTGTCTGTGTCTGTGTGTGTGTGTGTGGTTTTCTCAGTGATTCGCTCAGTGATTCATCTCAGTAGTTAACTTGTCCATCTGTGTTGGACCCTCACCTCTGACCCCCTCTGCCAGTCACAGAACAAAGTGCACTGTGGTACTGACAATCACACACATGTAATAGGTCACACAGTTACTCTACCTACAGCATGTGCCAGCATTTTTTTCCTGATTAAAAAGCCTCCCATACCTTAAAGGTTTATTGTATGTATGTATTCTGCATTGATTATTTCTTCCTGTTTATAATTAATTCCAGTGCAGTTTTGCACACTAGGAAATCATTTTTTGAGTCAGATTTTGGCTTGTGAATGTTATTAATTAGGGATATCCCAGTCAAGATTTTTTGCCCCGATCCAAGTAATTTGATATTGAGTATCTTTCAATACCAAGTCCTGATCTGATTCTTATTTACCTGGATTACACAGCTGCACAATGCACACCTCAAGTACTTTAGAGTTATTAAAATCAATCCAGTGTTTATGCTTGAAAGTTTAATAGCTCTGCAATACAGTACAAGAAAAAATATATGCATCCAAACTGTTCCTAAGGGTTTTAAATTTTATTTTTTACTTACCTTTTTAAAGTGGCTCTTATCACAATCCCACTTATTGCAGTATTTTTTAAATAAAATAACCAATTAAAGAAACTAAAGCCCAGCACAGCAGTCAGATAGAGGCTTTTTGAAGACATTTACTGATGCTTTCAAGTGTGTGTGCTCGTATGTGTGTCTCTGTACGCATGTGTGAGCCCGCTGTATGAGCACTGACCTGTGTGAATAGTGACTGTGTGTGTGACCAGTTGTTCCATCAGCTCCTATTTACTGTCACTCCCCTTGACTTCTCTCTGTTTTGTCCACAGGGCATAAAGACTCGTCCAGCAGACAAGATTTAACTTCATGTCTTGTTATATAAATGTGGGCCTGCACTTCCTCTCTGACAAAACAGACTTTCTTTCTGTCATTTATCATACCAGCACATCTGTCAGCTAAGCTCAGCATTCTTGTACTTGTGCTTATTTCTAAAATAATTTCTTTTAAAACACTGGGAGAAGGCAAAGAGCAACGTAATAAGAAATGGCCCAACAAATTAGGTAATGTTCTTGTCACTTTTTATTAATTTCTTGCAATTTGTGGGACATTTCTTGCCATTTTCACCAAACCGCAACTGACCTCAGCTTCTCATAAAACATAACATTTTAAGTATAACTTTGTAAACAAAGTATTAAAGATGACTCATAAGTCAACTAGAAACCCACAATGCAGTTCATTCTCATTGCCAACCATCATGTTTTAAGCGTAGGTGTGAATTTTTCAAATGGTGGGTATTTTGTTTTGGAATGAAACTCTCAGTGCAGCTCTGTACAGCTCGTCCTTCCTTCAGCAGGACTTTATACTTTTAAAAATGTTCCCAGAAACTCTTAAGGTTGGCTTCAGCCTTTTAATGTGATTTACAGTGATGCGGAATATGAATATCTGAACAGTTTACTGCCACATTTCTACATAAAGTTATTTTTCCCCTTTCCTAAAAATGTAACCTTATTCCCTGGCAACAGGATAAATGGAACTCTCTTCAAACTGTTGGTCGACTTTCTCCGTCATTCATCTCTCTTTCTCTCTCTCTCTCTCTCTCACACACACACACACACACACACACACACTTACACTAACACCAACACAGACAGTAGAGGATGAAAGGAGAGAAAAGAATAAGAAGAATGAGAGGAGGCAGGAATGGAGACAGATGTTGGGACAGAGGAGAGAGAAGAAAGAGGAGAGAGGGAGAGAGAGGTGTGCAGACTTTTGTATGAGGCTGACCTAGATAGAAGGAGAGGATTGGACACACTGTGTCTCTGAAGGGACATTGTCACAGCTGCAGTGGACTGTATGTGTGTATGTATGCGTGTGTTTATGTATGTTTAGAGCACAGTATATGATGTAGCGTTTTGCATACTTTATGATATTAAAATGTCTCCAAATCCTTTGAAAAGGGGTGTGTGTGTGTGTGTGTGTGCGTGTGTGTGTGTGTGTGTGTGTGTGTGTGTGTGTGTGTGAGTGTGTTGCATCGTGTGTGTTTGGGAAGGAAGGAAGTGAGACAGAAAGATGAAGTCAATGAGCCAAGCAGGAAGCCCAATGGAGAGGATATTCAGTAAGCGTTTTGCATCAGATGGATGTGATGAATGAAAATGAATTTTGTCACCACAAATCTGGATTATATTTCTGCCAGCTTTATTTTTTACCAAGTATTATTCAATCATTTGATACAGTATTTTAAATTGTTTGATAATTTGTAATTAAATTCCTTGAACAAATTTACCATGCATAATTGCATTGTGTGTGTGTACCTGTAATATCGACCTGACTGCCCCTTTGTCAAAAGTGCGTGTTTGTGTGTGTGTGTGTGTGTGTGGAGTGTGTGTTTGATGCTTACCCATTGGATATCAATACTGCGGCAATTTACTGCCATCACAGGATTGGTGGGTGGAGGACCACAGTGTCCAATCAGAATCCTGAAACCTTTATGGTTAGTGGGCTTATGCCTGAGACGGGACAAATGCGCGTTTGTGTGTGTATTTGTGTGTCTGTGTGTCCATGTGTGACAGGAATAGTAATGCATTAAAGCAGTCTTTTTTATATTAAAACAAAAAGAGTGAGGGAGCTAAAGATAGTTTTTCTGTGCTTTGTAGCTGTCTTGGTTTCAGCGTTTTGAGCTGTCTTTACCTTTTGATGCAAACCTCACAGCGTGTTGCTCCATATTGCACTCATAAGCTTGAGTTATGAGCTTCTGTATGTTTGAGAATGCAAGAGCGTGGTTCATTATTCATATGAAAATGCATAAAGCAGAGTTTATGTGGTTAAACAGCCATGGCTGGAAATGGATACAGCATCTGTGATAGGTTTCTGAAGGAAGATTTTGACCAGCTGGAGTTAGCTTTGCTGCCTCTGCCATCTTGCCAGTTGTTTTGGATGTTTGCTTGGAGGTACAACATCAACAGGTACAATAACAAGTGCAACAGTCTACGTTCAGACTGCAGGGAAAAGTGGCCACATCAGATTTTTTTTTTTGTTTTTTTGCTCATATATGACTGGTGTTTTTTTCATAACTGTGAACAGCACAAATCACATGGAATCTGATCTTTTGACATATTTCTGATTTGGGCTTCTTTCATAGGTGGTTCTAAATTACATCCAGGTCTGATGATTACAGTGCAGCCGCAGTCTGAACAGTCATACTGGAATTCATGCGACCTTTAAGTCACTCCAGATAAACGCATGCATAATTCTGCGCTGGCAGAAGTCACTCTGTGAATACAAGCTGACGGATGTAGTCAAAAGTAACACTTGACGTTCTGAAATTTTGGATGAAATTTGTTTCAATGAAGCCATTCACATCGCCGTCCCAACAGTCCTGGCTCAGACGCGTCCACACCTCCATAAAAAAGGAGCAGCCAATAAAAATCTATAATTAAAAATTTGTCCTTGTTATCAACTGCTCATGAATTCACTGGCTTCCACTGGACATCAAAATATGAATGAAACCGTAATGCTGACTTCAGTGGCCTCCGTGTTTATTTCTGTACAACAGCGTACTGTCTGTGACATGTAATTGTTTTTTTTTTTGCGCATGCAGTTGAATTCGCACTGTTACTGCAGGTTCTTAAAAGGTCTTGTATTCAATTCAATTTAATAAATATAAGGCCTTTAAAGTGATTTAAGTGTTTTAAATTTACAAGTTCTTAATTGCCACATCTTTTCTAATTTCACATATTCATCTTTTAATTTATTTTTGTGAAAATGATTCAAGCTTATCTGCATGAAAGTCAATATTTCTGATGTATCAAAGAATGCTGTCTTTTTACTTTACTCTTTTATACTTGCACTTACCTGTTGATGAACCTACCTAACTCTAATAATAACCATATTCTTACATAAAACCTACCTCTGAATTTACACTTACCTGCAATTCTTAAGTGAGGAAAAAATATGTCCAAAACTTAAATTTGATTAAAAGTGATCTTGAATAGGTCACAAAAAGCATTAAATTTATGTGTTTTATCAGTCAATTGTATAGCACTTTTGATACAAATGAACATTAGTACAAAGGCCTCCATACTATGAGACAAATCCCCCCCCTCAAAAAAACACACACACAAGCACACAATCATGTGAATAGAAAACACAAACAACTGTACACATTGAAACAAGGAACTGAGGAAACGCTACCTACCTGTAGAAACCCTGGTTCAGGACTGTGAATGGAATCTGATATTGGCAACATTTTGAAAAATGATGTGAACAGCAAAACGCAGCAACAGGGCCTGCACTGTGAATGTATATAGCCAAAGTGAAATGCCAGAAAAGACAAACACACCTTTAAAAACACCTCTTTTGGCCTTTATACTACCGTGATAGAGAAATATGAATTAAAACTGCCCTAGGACACAAAATTAGGAAGTAAAATCAGCCACTGAGACCATATTCTGAGAGGTAGTCTTTGCTACTCTGACTTTTTTAAAGCCACCGTCTAGCTGTCACTAGAGAAAATGCATGCGGAGGCAGCGCATTAGCATATTCAGCCATGGGGATTGCTGCTTTGACTGAGCACACTGACCACATCTGAGGGTTGCACTCAACAAGTTACACATGTCCTCTGTCCAGGCTTTATCTGTCAAGCGGTGACAGACTGATTCTGCTCTCTTTTCCTTTTCCCTGCCTCCTCTCTACAGTGTTCCTGAGCTGACTACAGGCGTTAAATGTTTTATATGCTGAGTCTAGGCCTGCAGAGGATGGAGGAAAGAAAGGAAAGTGAAAGTTAACAGGTTAGCACGCAAGTTGATGGTGCTACAAGGGCTTACGATTGTGTTTCTGTTGTTGCTTTGTTTGTTGTTCCTCATAATCAGTTTCCACGGAGACATTTATAGCATTTTTCTTCAATTGGTTTTGCCGTACTCTTTCTCTGAAATTTGTCAGTTACTTTTCTTTATTTTTTTCCCCTTCCATTTCTGGAAATCGTCAGATCACCCTCACAGCTTAAATTTGATAAAACTATATGTGTACCTCCATTTTTACAACTACATGTAATGTAATTAAAAAAGAAATGTATATAAAGTATGCATCTGCTGCTTTTCGAGGTTGGTGTGATCAGTTGTCAATTTCTCAAATATTGTCTCTACAAAGCAAGCGGTAGCAATTTGTGCTCTTACTTCTGTACTTATTGTATTTCCCTTCCTAGGCCCTTTCCTAAATTATTAACCAATCATGAGTCAGAAAAGCGTGTGAACAGGAAGTTCAGCATGGTCAAATATGGCCGCCGGCTCCTGCGTGCTCCTCTGAGGGCGACTCTGGGTAGAGGGGCTAGGAGCGGCTCTTGCTCTCTGTGTGTACATGTGCAAGTGTGCGAGTGTATGTGTGGGACAGAGTGACGCATCATGCGGCAGTAGTCTGAATATTTTAGCAGGAAACATTAGTGACGCTTTTCCCTCTCTCTTTCATCATTCTCTCCCCTCTTGCTTTCCTTTCTCAACATTTCTCTCTTTTTTTTTTTACACCGCTCGGTGTGATAAAAGAAAAAAAAGTATGGTGGTAACAGTCTTTGCTTTGAGTACAAACACATGGTTTTCTAGTGGCCTGTAGATGCAAATAAGATCGGGTGGAAGACAGCTGGCTTGGGCAGGTCAGGGCACACACACACACATACACACACACAAAGTTTTTTAGTGAATTTACGGTAAACTGCAACCCCAAAATGATCCCCCTTTCAGATCTGGTTTGTGGTTCCGTCAGGGGAAGATATTCTGCAGAGGACTGTTCATGCAGTTTACTGGCATCACGCACATCTTTAGTTTAATCCTTTCAGTAAGCGTGTGTGTATGTGTGTCTGTTTACCAGCATAATCCCTGTAGGATAAACTGTACACATTGTGAAGTGTTTGCATTTTTACTGAATATTCAGCATAATAGCCTGCAGCATCTCTACGTGTCAGAGCATCCCATAGACCTGATAAATCAACTTTTATTCTCTCTGTGTTTGTGTTTATGTGTGTGAGGGAGAGAGCGAGGATGGGAAGTGGACAAAGAAGAAAAGAGGCTTGATTCTTGCTTCAGCATGTGTGTGTGTGTCTGTGTGTATAACTTGCCAATAGAGATATCTCTTTAATTCCATTACTTACCACCTGAAGAAAAGAAGACAGCTCAAGGTTTTAAACACACACACTCACACAGCCTCCCTCTCTTGGCTGACCATACTGCAAGCTTGGCTCACACTCTCACAATGAACACAATAACAGAAATATATGCAAATATACCCACTAAGCCCCACGAAAAAAAACAGATATATCAGATTTGTACTTCATCTTTCATACCTCTCATTGTTTCTTGTGTTTTTCTTCCCATATTTTTCTTCACTCCTTTCTTTTAGTTTTTCTTTCATCAAACTTTCGTTTTTCCCTCTTTTTTGTATGTGTGGCTTTGTAGAATCTGAACGAACACTTTAAAACACCATAATAACAAACTAACAGACTGATCGAGGCAGTGATAGACCAGCAACTTGGTTGATCTGTGATGTAAAATCAGAGTTTTTTTTTCAGTGGAGTCTGGCTTTGAATAGAGCATCGATCAGTCTCAGTTTTGGTTCAGTTCTCCAGTTCTCTATATTTATTTACGATTTATTGCCTTTTTTCAACTGCAAATTATATCCCCAAAGGAAAACTTTGTCAACATCTTTTTTGTCTTTCAAGTTTTCAGTCAGTTCATCTCACTTCAGTCATTTTTTCTGCAGCAAAATGTATCTAGTGGACTGCAAAAGCAATTGATTATATTACTCTAGAAGACAACTAAAAGTTTAATTTATATTTGTAATAGTTATAATTTATGTCATAATAAAAATAATACTTGGCATTAATTGCCACACAAAAAAAACACGATATTTTGACAATGAGGAAAAAAACATTAAAAATGAACATGTAAAAATGCCACCCACACCTATGAAAATACACCAGCATCAGCAAATCTAAGTATTAAGACATCAATCTGGGAGCAGAGATTGAGTTTGACGTGATCTATGGGCGCAGTGCAAAAACATCACAGCAGAAGATTACGACTTGAGCCACACACATCATCATTCATGCACGCATGCAGATCACTTGCTCAGACGTTCACATGAACAATGGCCTGTGAGGAACCACAGAGCTCTGAGAGCAGAAAGAGGAAGGAGAACAAAAAGGCATCAATCCCAATCCCAAGTATGTTAGTGTGTGTTGCATTTTCATATGCTTTCAATACTGTTTTCAGAAAATGTCTACACACACACATGCACACAAACACAATGTACCACAATGTCGCTAAATTTACAAACTTGTTGCCTTGGAAACACTGAGCTAGGCTTTCTGCCAGCTAGTTAACACAATGGAATTATAGACACGTGCGTGTGTCAGGGTGTGCGTGTGTGTCGGACACAGCCGTGGAATTGTGGGTATGTTCTCTCCACGTGCTGTGTTGCCTCTCTGTTGTCTCGCTGCCAAGATACTGATAGCTTCAAGATGTAAAAGAGAGAGAGAGAGAGACTGTGAGGAGAATACAGCAAGGGGGAAAAAATGACACTAAGTGGACAAAATGTGAAATAAAACAAGGCAGAGACATCTTGCTACTGCCTGCTTCACTGAAACCAAGCCGTGAGAATTCACAGGAGACTCACAAATCACCAGCACTGGTTTTAAAAGGCAAAGTCAACCTTCTCCAAGGAGACTTTTTAAAATGAGCTAGAATGAGCTCAGTGCCATTACATGACTTTATTACACAAGCAACATGTTCTTGTGGTTTGCGTCTGTCTGCGTGAGGCTGTTCAGAAAATACACCTTCAAATGAGCTGAGAGTTACACAATTCAAACAGGAGTCAGTTGTATGTTTATCATAAATATTTAATAAGATTATATTTGATACAATTCAAGTGCACAGGCAGCAATGTAGCGCAGTGTGAAAGTGAGGGTTGCCCTCTGTTGATTTAATTTTGAGTAAAATGTTTTGGTGCAATGTTATATATATATTTTGTTTCAGGAGATAAACTGTTAATAAGAAACAGTCTTATTTTGTTGCTAAGATTTGTACAGTAACAGGAATGTAGCACAACACTAGTGTTCTGATAAATAATATTAAAGTTAAATGAAAATATTTTGTCCCTATAAAATAAAGTATTTGGGGCACCCAGTAACACAGTTGGTACAGCGGACGCCCCATGTACAGAGGCTATGTTATTGCCACAGCGGCCACGGTTTCAATTCCAGCCTCGGCCCTTTGCTGCATGTCATACCCGCTCTCTCCCTCTTTCAAACTTAAGCTGTCCTATCAAATAAAGTCAAAGAACCCCACAAAATAAGCTGTAAATTAATTAATAAATAACTGAATAATGGTGATAAATAACTGTGATCTCAATATTTTATCGAAATAATTATGATTAGCATTTTGACCGTAATTGTGCAGCCCTGCTACATGCCCAAAAGTATGGATACTCATTTCACACACACATCCAGTCATACAATTATCGACATTTATAACAGCCTCCACTCTCTGAAAAATGTTTTCCACAAAATTTTGCAACCTGACTACAGTTGTCTGCTTCCATTCGGACGCAAGGGCGTTGATGAGGTTGGGAACTGAAGGCGCGTGGTGGCTTGAAATTTGGCATTTTAGTTCATCTCATACATGTTTGATGGCTATGTGCAGGCCAGTGAAATTCTTGCTGACTAAAATCTGAAAAAAATATCTTTTATGGATTTTTCTTTGTGATTGGGGGCATTGTTATGTTGAAACAGGAAACAGTTTTCCCAAACTATCGCCACATAGTTGGAAGCAAACTAAAAGATCACTGTAGATTTCCCTCGTTTGGAGCTAAGGGCTCAACCTACACTGTTTAATACAGCCCCAGAGCAAAAGTGCAGGTTTGTCAGTATACTTTTCGATATATAGTACGCATTGCACACCAAGGTTGGTTGATTCACGCTTCCCAGGATATGACTTGTTTGCTAAACAGAGATGAAATCTGTTTCAACTGAAGTCCTTTTCTGCAGAGCTGATCTCCTGCTTGAGTGAGCCAAAACCCACTAAAAATATGAAAATATATATTTGAAAGAAGTGCCGAGATCATGCAGCTAATCCTGCTAGGCTTTGAACAACGGCCCAGATTGTACTGTGTGTCCCTACCCACAGGGGAGAGGGGACGAGAGAGAGGGGGAGAGGGGACGAGAGAGAGGGGGACAGGGGACGAGAGAGGGGGAGTATGTTTGTGAGCGTGCATGCATTTGTGTGTCCCACAGGTCTTGCTATCCATTGTTGGCCGAGGCAGCCAGTCTGAAACAGACCCTGGGCCTATTGCTCTCTTGTGTGCTTGTGTGTGTGTATGTCTGTGCATGTATGCCTCTGTGTGTGTGTGTGTGTGTGTGTGTGTGCGTGTGTGTGTGTGTGTGAGAGAGAGAGAGTGTGTGTGAGAGTCTTTTTGGCAGGTGACACAATATGAGTCTTCACCAATCCCAAATCACTCACACGACGGGGAGCAGAAGACTTAATGATCCTTAGTGTGTGTGTGTGTGTGTGTGTGTGTGTGTGTGTGTGTGTGTGTGTGTGTGTCATCAATGACTCATCAATGCAGTAGCACACAGCTCAGTCTTACAGAAAAGTAGCACACAGAGGGGAAAGATTTGTGTGTTTTAGCAATTATGTGAACACAGGGGAAGTACTTTTCCTTGTGTCTTTGTACATGCAAATACACAAACATATTTCAATGTGTGGTCCGTCTAAAATGACTTAAACCAATGATTCAAACCAATTTCTTCAAACCACAAAAAGTTTACATTTTTATCTTCCATATGTAGCATTTGTCATTGTCGGGCACAAACCTCGTATCTCCACATTGCACCATTTTCTTTTCTTTTTTTTCATAAGTTAATTCTGTTGGTCCCCCTCTATGTCTATCAGTAGGTTTTACCATTTCTCAAACGATAAAATGTATTTAAAAAAGCTCATGACTAAACCTTCTATCTCCATTGGATTCCTTATAAAAACAATTTTTTTCTAATTCGTGAAAAAAAAGGAATTCTGGAGATAGGAGGTTTGCGTCAGACAGCAGCGATATATGTTAAAACTTAAGGTTTCTTTTTGTTTTCATTTTATGTTGTGACATCACTGTGGTTAACGTGGTTAAAAAAGCACAGCAACCACATGGTTAGGATTAGATCACCTTTTTTGCCTTTTGCCTAAAATGCCTGGTTTTGTTGCTAAAAACTAGCATGTTTTTCACTCCAAACACAGCTGGAAAAGTCCTGACCACTATTAAAAAAAATTTTTTTTCTCCAAACATTGCTGGGAATGTCCTGAGATCCTGTTCAAAATTATCCACTTTTGTCGCTACAAACACATTTGGAAATGCCCCAACCTGTCAGTAAAAAATACCCATTTTTGTTGCTACAAACAGAGTTGAAAATGTCCCGACTTGACGTTAAAAATGTCACGTTTTAGTCACCAAAAGCACAGTTGGAAATATCCCAACCTGTTGTTAAAAAACACCTGCTTTCGTTAGTCTTGAACAGTGGTCTGCTTCAGTTTGCTGTTTAGCATCTTTGTTTCCTTCGCGTCACACCATCCAACATTTCCTCCTCACACACATGTAATCTGAACTACGTCACAGGTATGAAACACACATATCTGCAGTTTGCAGAAATGTACAATGCCAACATTTTATTCTGGTGACTGACTTGAATGATTAGTTAGTTTATTGATGCGTCAATAAACACATTTAGATTAAATTGATCCAATAAAGTTATTCATCAAGCAGATGGCAAAGCTGCCTTACCCAGTTTTATATCACTGTAAATCAAAAATGTTTGTGGATTTGATTGATGATTTATTTTTGGGGGGGCATTTTACTAAATGATGAATCAGTTCATAGACAGTAATTGATAACTAAAACAGTTTCAGCCATAGTACGGTGCCCACTGTTGATGAAATGCAAAAATTCCATGGAAATACACAGCTGCTCTCAAAGGGCTGAAAGACAAGGAACTGAAAGGGTTTTCATTCAGTTTGTCAACATGGTGCAGCCTCAATGTTAAAGGAGCAGACTGGACTGGGTGCCCATACCAGCAGGGAAAACCCAGGCTGGGAAACTGAATGAGCATCACTCTCTGCTGGCTCTGTAAGTGTGGCCGAGTGGCCCTCGAGCAAGGCACTTAACCTCTGCCGCTTGAGTCAAGCTGCTCCGAGGCCAGCGGCAGAGGACTGTGGTTACAGCGGGCAGCTCCTGAGGGTGAGCGCGTATCATGACTATAAAGCAGAGGGGTTGTTGCACAGGATGTTTCTGCTGTGCGCTGACAGTCTGCCCAGATACAAGATTTTTGGATTCAATGCCAATGTCAATATTTTAGGAGCAAACATTTCAAGCAAATCTGCATTCAAAGAGTTAGCTTCAGGCTGAGGAATCTCTAAATTTAGCTGTTGCAGACATCTCGTTTTACTGCAGGCTTGCTTGCACTAACACCCCTCCCTCTTCCTCTTTTTATCCATCTCTTTTCTCCCCATCAGCTCTCTTGCTATTTTGTTCTTTTAAAGATGGAAGATTTAAAGGAGATTGCAAGAAAAACTGCTCGGTGTGAGTGTACGCTTGGCTATGTGTGTGGTGTGTTTGTGTGTGCGTAGGTATGTTGGGGGATTACATGTAGCCCTATAAATCCATTTGTTGAATGCTTATTAACCTTGGTGCCCTTTACTGTGCTTTTAGTGTATCAGCTTAGTACCATGAAATCTCCTTTTAGCTCTGTGCTTGCTTCTCTCTTTGACACACACACGGGAGAGAGATGGCCGCACGATAACAGTGCACCGCTGAAGGGTTTGCATTAAAAATCATGGAGAGGGAAAAAAAGAGTCTTTTTGTTGCACAGGTGCTCTCTGTTATGGTATCTAAGTACCACACACTCACACACAAACCTCCCCTCTCATACAGTTTTACAACCTGCATCCTCCGCCTCTCTTCAAAAACCTTTTTCCCTCCCTTTATCTGTTATGCTCCTACCTGCCACCTGCCTCTACCCTTCCCCCCCACACCCTCACTCCTGCCCCGTCATCCATCTTGGCTTCAGGCGCTCACCAGGGACCGTGCCCCTTGGGTCAGTTTCCTGCCAGCTGCAGGGAGATTGATGAATCAGAGGTTCCATGGCGGCTCCAGCGGGGTCTCCGAGGGGGCCGGCGTGGGGGACAGGCTCCATCGAACACCAAGCAAGCAGAACTAATGGGCATGCTCTGGAGGGAAAGACGGGAATGGAAGGAGGGAGAGACGTGCGTTTATATAGGTGGATATGTTTTGCTAGACGAACTGACAGACACACAGAGACATCAGAAAATTGAGGCGCAGAAGCAGGTAGATAATATGCAAATTGGTGAAGGAAAGACTGAATGAACAGACATCAAAGAGAGGAAGGTAGGAAGGCAGGCAGAGTGGTAAATAAATAGCTGTAGCATGGAATACAGTACAAGGACAGGCAGAACGGCAGATAGATGAAAAAAATACTGCAGGGAAGAAGGATGAAGACAAGATTCATGGAGAAGATGTTGGATTAAAGGTGAAAAAGACTGTTGAAGACACAGAAAGAGAAAGGTGATGATTGAGAAAATCTACTTTAAATACTGATGATTCTTCTCAAAACTTCTTTGCAAAAATATAAATAACATTTGGTCTAATTATAAATGGTAACACTCATTTTAGCCGGATGTTTATGGCTGATGATAATGCTAGGGCCCTATGATTTGATGCCCAGCTTGACTGAAGTCTTTTTCTTGGTCATTGAAACTGGACTTATTCCCCCTGTGTGTCTCGGTGGCCCAAAGGCAGCAAGGGAGCGACAGATTATTGGCCTGGCCGATTATTGGGGCCAATATTTGGTTTGCCGATTGTCTGTATTGGCATTTTATTTTAATGATTGAAGATATAATTAATTGATTAATTAAAAAGTGCAAAGAAATTGTCAGCATGGGAGGAACTTTTATGACTTTATATAAATAAATGAATGTATTGCTGGGAACTTGCTGTATATGACGTTGTGAACGTTTCAGTTTTGGTGAAACATTTGCTGAAGACATTAAAACAACGTTTTGTGTTGGAGTTTGTTATATCCCAAATTCTAAGTATTGACAGAAAGATTTTTATTTTTTATTGTAAAACCATATTGGTTCCAAATTTTGGTTATCGGTGACAATAACTACTCATAATCAGTATCGGCCCTGAAAATCAATACTGGTTGACTCCTAGTTGGATGTTTCTGCATCAAGCTAATCATCGCTCGCATCTCCTGCTGAACCAGCTGCAGCTAACATTGGAGTGCCACGTACTCTAACCTGTATATGCACTGAAACAGTCCAGCATACACATATGACTGAGCTCACTCTCAAAGACAAGATGCTGAAACTACTGGGTTCAGTGTTTCCCACAGTATGTACCCTATGTTTTAATATGGTCATGCCAGTAAAGCCTCTGTGAATTTGAGAATTTAAGTTTGAGAGTGAGTGTTGCAGAAGTTGGGACTGAGCAAATAAACGTGCTGCAACCAGCTCAGTCCACTAATTCATCCAAAACTTGTGTTGTTTTCTCAGACAGATTTAAAAAACTATAAAACTATTCAAAGATGCTAAAAAGGGTTGCTCAATATACTTAGGCAGCTATTATGCACCTGCAAAGCCCACCCAAATTAAGTTTTGGGATTAATTGGATTATACTCACAGGAAATATAAAAAACATTTCTGTGTCCAGTCCAGTATAAATTTAGAAATCACTTTAAAAATAACTTTTTTTTTTTTTTTTTTTTTATTCTTTCATGTTTGGTTGCTGACAATGAAAGTTATTGTTGGAACCTGCTGACATGTGGAAAAGACCTTCCAAGACAAGTCATCCAAAAAACTGAGAAATTTGACACCAAGAGCTAAATTTAGAGCAGTGCAATATTAAGCTCAGATGTGAAGCACATTATTTTACAAAAAGAAGGAATGTTGTGTTTGGCAATTGTGTTGAGGCACTCTTGTGTGTTACATCAAATTTGATTTTAATTAAATTTTGACTATTTTCTTATTCAGTTGTTGAAATTTGAGTCATACACTAGACACTCTTTCTGGTGACAAAATGTGCTAAAATTGTAAAACAGAATTCAGACGAATTAAAACAAAGAATTTGGGGGGGGGGCAGATGTCATAGGGCACTTTAATGCTCAGGTTGTGATTTGATTCCGCAAATGTTTGATGTCATGCTACATTGATTGGCTGCAAAAATTAATCCCGTATAACGATATTACAGGCAATCATAGACCCTCTAATCCGTCCGTCCTCTCCTCCCTCATTTCTTCCGCTCTTATCTCCATCCATACATCCTTTATTCTTTTTAAGCCGCTTCTTTGTGTTGTTGCTGTTTGTTCCTCTCTCTGCTGTTCTGTCATTGACATGTCCTCACACGGGGACACAGACTGAAGGGCAGTTGTGTGTGTGTGTGTGTGTGTACGTGTGAGAATCTGTACTATCTGTCCACATGTCTCTATGTTGGAGTGTATCCATGGCAATGTGTCTGTGTGGCCTATCCGCTACATATCTGTATGTCCTTGTGTCCAGACGGGCACAGTTTGTCCTCTCTTGGGAGGCGTATCTCTGTGTCTGGTCAACCTTGTGACATCACCCTTAAGCCAACCATTAGGACACGTCGTCCTGCAGATGGGCTTCATATAGAGGAAAGGCATTTAGGTTGCCATGGTGATTAGTGCTAGTTGGGAAGCAGGCTATCATGTAATTAGCTAAGTTTACATGTACGCCAGCAAGCTAATCATAATACTATTAAAGCTCGTAAGGTGGAACCCATATGCAAACAAATTCTGCTAATGTTAATTAAAGCAATGATATATTGCAAATAGCCCCGATGTAATTACAGTATTAAATGGCTAGTTGACTTCTCTAACACCTTTTTTTCAACTTTTACCCTACATTAATTTTCATCGCATTTTGCAACATGCAGCAACTGCTTGGCAATGCATGCCAAAGAATTTCTATTGGTAACCATGGCTGGAAATTAATTTTTGTTCACCTGCCACATTGGCTGGCAACATACAGAAACCTTTTGTGCTTAATAATACAAGGAAATGCATCTTTTTACAAATGGCTAGAAATACCATTGTAGAATCTGCAGAAGAGTTAATTTTGAGTGTTTTTCGCTGGCCAATCTTGTTATGTGAAATATTTTGTCAAAACATGTATGATCCACTAAGCATGCACTCTATATATTACACAGAGGGCATGCTACCACTGCTAGCCTGATTAACATGACATTGAAATTTTCACTCCAAAAAAACAAAAAGAAAAATAGACACTGCATCACATGCAAGGCTAGTTGTTCGATATATATTTAAAAACCTGCTTTAAATTTCATCTCCTGTAACTTTTTGTAACACATAATAACTTGTTATTGCTTGAAATGTGCTGAAGTAATTATATATGTGACACAAAAAGTCAAGTTATTATTTTGGCCAGTAAAAAAATGTGCTTGGCAGGTGGATTTCATTTACCAGTCCCCTTGGCTGGTGAGTCAAAGGGTTAATTTCGGGCACAGCCACGCTAGATTCATGACAGAGAGATCAGTTTTGAGGTTAAATACTTAAGTGTGACTCTGCTTTGTATTATTATGTTGAAGGACCATCTTGATCCATTAGTGACACTTTGCTTTGCAGCATAGACACAGGAATCTAATGTGCCTAGAAATGATGCATGTAATTGTTTTAATAGAAGTATTGCCTTGCTTTTAATTTGCAGAATTGCTCTGAGTCGTTTTAATTTGTGAAACCAATCAGAATTGTCTCTTGGCAGGCCTTCATTGTGTTGTGCTCACTGGTGCTCTCGCTAAAAATAATGCTGGCGAGCAAACATTGATGACATTTTGCACATGGCCTGCTTTATGCACAATCCAAGTTTTTGTCAGTGTTCTCTGTCAGAGGCACAGTCTGAACACTTGTCACTGTTATTGTCCATAGAGATGAGCACTTTAACAATGGCAGCAGAGCCTGGAATAAAGAGGAAGCAGTACGCAATAGTCCGCCAATGGGAAGCTAATCCCTGCAATCCACAGCAGTGACTTATCATCATCGAGTCAAACTGGGGATCACTTGCTATGTGAGGGCCAACAGCATGGACCTTCTGTTGCTGTTAAATTTCCGCTGTCATGCTGATTTCTACTTTACGACGCACAGTTTCCATTCAAGATGAAGTCATTGTGTGGTTTGCGCCACACAGATATAAATGTGTTGTTTGAAGTACTTTTGATACTTCTGTCTGGATAATAACGCCAAAGAAATTCCTCTGCTGAACATTTACTGCACAAGCATTTTCTGACCTAAAATAACACAGCTAAGTCGTGTAATGTTTTTAGTTTTACTCTGCAAGATGGTGAAGTATTAAGCAGCTAAACAATTTAAAGAAATGTGAGGATTGTTTGTTTTTTGGGGGAGAAAAGAAGATCCATACTGTATTTTAGAATAAGAAACTACACTCACTCTCGCAGGCAGCAGAGAAAAAGCACAGAAAAGCCGAGCAGAGGAAACAAAGCGTGATAATGATAAAGGGATGGATTGCGAGAGCTGGTCAACATGCCAGACTCAGCAGGGGTTTACATCACAACACTGGGTGGAAAGTTAATGAGAGGCCAACTCACACACACACACACACACAGAGAGAGAGAGAGACACACGCACACATGGGGTCCAAAGTTGAGCCAATCTAAATGATTCAATCAAAAACTAACGTTGGCGTGCAAACACAGCTTTTAACAAGTCACTGGTGCTGACATATAACACGCACACACACACACACACACACATACCGATAACACTAATGCACAAAACCATACCCAAAGGCATCGCACGCAGAGAGAGTTTGCAAAGAAAGTTATGATAAAGAATGCTAAAACAAAGGAAGGAAAAATGCGTGAGTTCGAGTCAGACATTGCATGTGTGCGTGTGTGTGGGGAGATGGATAACAGACAAAAACACACAGACTGAGAGAGAGAGGGAGGGAGGGAGGAAGGCAGAGCACGTCCTTGTATCCCGACTATCTGTGTGATATACTGCTGTCTGGCCCAGCAGTGTCTCTGCCTGTGTGTTTGTATGTCTGACAGTCCAATATCCATTATCATTCATGGCTCATCACACACTCCTGTATACGCATATTGCATACACACTCACACACACACAGCAGACACACAACGTGTAGTAAGTGACAGCAAGGGTAAAGTGACAGCAAGGAGACAGTGAAGGAGCTCATGAGAAACTACACTAATTTTATTACGCCTCTTTCCCCCAATCTCTATTTCCCTCATCTTTTTCCATGAGTCCTTATCTCTCCCGAAGCAGCAGTTTCTTAGCGGTATGTGGGCAACATCGTGTGTTACATCACTGTTGATCAAGGGGAAAGAAATCACCACCAAATTTGACCTGTGTAGGTGTGCCATTACCCGAGAATTCAATGTGTTGTTGACCGAGTGCGTTTTCATAATAGGTACGATTGATTGAGCCCGTGTACAGTTGCCACCAGCTGTCCACTGTCCGACGAAGCAAAATCTTGGTCTGTCCACGGCAGGCTTTGATGGCGTGTGATTTGGAGGCAGGCTTTGGTATTGAAATGAGACTGTTTCTGAAGCGGTTAAAAACACATTGAATAGTATTGATACAGTTGGTGTTCATACCTGATGCAAATGATATCAGTAAATATGAGGCAAACTTAAACCTATGAAACCAGGATGGACATCAGTTTCTTGTGCTACGTTCAGGCACTTGGCAAAAAAAAAAAAAGGACCAACTTGGCAAAAAAATGTCCCACTAAATGCAAGAATCAGTAAAAGGTGACAAAGAAATTACCTGAAATTATTTTTAAAAAATTGTAAAGAGGAGAGTTATTATTTATTTAAAAAAGGGAGAATGTCTTGAAAAAGTGTAATTATAATTATCATCAGTTTAGATTTAAAATGATATCACAGAAAAAATATAAGAAGATATCTAAAATAAACACTTTCACATATATATATATTTTAGCAGTTTTTAGGTCATTTTCTTGTTTGCTTTTTACTTTTTATATGCTATTTATTTATTTAACATATATTCAGGTAGTTTTCTTTTGCTTATTTTCTGGCTGATTCATGGGCATTGTGCTTGATGCTTTCTTCCCATGTAATTTAAAAAAATCAAACCAGTTTTCTCAGTGTTAAAGGGTTAAATCACCTTCTCCAAGTGGACTTGGCCATGGATATTTGTAGAGTGCCTGGGTGTGAAACATAGTGTTCATACTAATAAAATGAACGTTGGGATCAAGTGTACTTGGATACAGGCCTGGGTCCCTGGTGTGAAGACCCCTGACACTGTACGTTTGCAGTGTGTAATCTATTTACACATTATGTATTCATGGGAAATACATTATATTTTGTGTTTTGAGTTTAATTTTTGGAATAGTTATCACATTTAGGAGTTGAAGTTGCATTCTGTTCTTTTTTGGCTCCACCTCCTGTCTCAGTTAGTCCTTGTCTTGTCTCTCCTGCCCTGTGCTTGTCCTTCTTTTTGCACTTCCAACATTTTTCTCTGCAGTCTAACTGTCATCCCCTTCTGCCCATAACGTATCAAATATCAGACAAATTGTTCCAGTAATCGGTCCTGAGGACAACATATTACCACACTAATGTAATTGAATTAGGGCCACTAGTGATAATAGGAACCATACCACAATGATGAGCACAAAAAGCTGTTGCACCATTCAGTCGGTTTAGCAAGATTATAAAATACTATTAAGGAAAGTGTAATTATTCACTGTTATGTCCCACAATGTTTATTTCTGGGTTCTAGTTTGACTGTCCTTGCTTCTTTTTCTTTCGTTCTGCATTTCTTTTGTCTTTTCCTGTATCATGAAGGGGTTGTTTTAAATGAATTTATTTTAAAGTGGCGAAGGCAGGGAAGTAGCAAGGAATTATGAGCCCTTGGGTATTTTTAAATCTGGACCCTTTTTTTCTAATGCGGTTGTTTACGAGTGACTAATGGAGACAACAGTTTTTTAAATGGATCCATTATTGAAGAGAGCGCAACAGCCATAGCGGTAAATCAGGCTGCAATGTTATCCTTACAGGCGAGTGTGCGCTGTCAATTAACGTCCCCTAAAGTGCCTGTTTTTGCCACTGACTGGCGGAGATTGTTATTATGAGTGTCTGACAACATTATGAAAGGGACAATGAAATGAAAACCTTTGCCAGTTTAACAGTAAAATGCTCTCACACTTTGGAGGTTTTCAGTCATGAAGGTGCAGCCATCACTCTATTGTTTGCTCCACTCCTGTAAGGGCCATCACTTTTATCATAAGGTTACTCACATTAAGTCAGTGACACTGCTAACGATTAAAAAATTTGTTGGCAACTTATTCAGTCATCAATTTTGAAATGTACAAGTCAAATGTACAAGAAAATTACCTGACAATTAGCACACACATACACAAAAAATAAATAAAAAATTAACAACCACAGAAACAAACAAGAAAGTGGAAGCAAAAGTGAAAATGAAAAACTAGAAAATGGACTGAAAAACTGCCTAAAAAATTCTGTAAAAACATTTATAGTATAAAATTACAATAATTATAAATATATTTAGTTCTCTGGACATTTTTCCCTAGCTTTTTAATTTGCTAAATCTACAAGTTTTTTTAGTATTTGCAGGACATTTCTTAACAAGTTGCTGTTTTTTTTTTTTTGTTTCCTACGTTTTTTAAAAGGAAGCTAACCAACTGGCTTAGGGCTCAAAGGTTAAATACTTGTGAAAGGCGTTTGAAAGTAGCACAAGATAAGTGATGTCCACCCAGGTTTCAACAGTTGTTTTGTCCCATTTGAGAGCATTTTTGCCCTGTTTGCAGTTTGTAGCTATTCCTCCAAGTGCTGTTATAAAACCAGAACCAGAGACTTATGAAATAAACATTGGAGAAGCTACAAAAGTATTCTTATTCTTAAGGGACCCTCCCTTAGCTTCCCCCACCCCCCCAGTACGACACCCCAGGGTGAAGTGCAGAGTGTGTAGAGTGGCAGCCAAGTGCATTAAAAGACAAGTCCGTTCAGAGTTACCTTACTAAGGACTTTTAAGTTAAAGTGAGGTTAAAGTGATGAATGTGGTAAAAAGGTGGATGCACATGCTCACACACAGACACACACACACACACAAACACACTCTCTCTTTCTCACACACACACACGTATGCAGTACAGGCATTGCATTATCATGCTGTTATATACAAACAAACACATACACAGGCAGGTTGGAATTCTTCCAAGCATCTATTGACATGCACATATATTAAAAGCTCAGTGCAGAGGCCCACAGAAACATGAGCACACACAGACTCACATAACGAAACACACACACGCACACTCTGTCCTCCTGTAGCTGAATCAGTAAAAGCACAGACGTTTTTTTTCCCAAAGACCCCAGTCAGCACCAAACTCTGCACTTGACCACAGTCAAAAAAAATCACATCAGAGCTGCATCAAAACGATCACTACAGGGCGACAGTGTACCAAAACTTTTTGCTGGTCCTACTGTTTCAGCAAAGTTTTTTATGGAGGTCAGTGCTGCGAGGCTCCACATGTGTTTTTGTGCACCAAAATTTGTAAAGCGCAAAATTCATTCCAGACGAACATGGGAGACCAAAAACAAAAGCTATTATTTAGTTTCTGTCTCTCATTTCGTTCCCATCTTTGTGTCACTGTTAAGTCTCTATGATTCCTTTTCTAGTTTGTTTTGCTCATTCTCATTTTTTTCTCTCTCACCACTCACTCCCTTTTTTCCCAATTAACTCTATTCCTTTCTATCTTTTTCACACACAGGAGGTATCCCTTTAATTGGCACATCTGTGCACTTACCGTCACACACACACATATACACTGAGGCATCCCCTAATTATGCTGGATTGCTGTATTGACTGGTGAACGTGGGAGTTGAATTCCTGCTCATCCTGTGATAGTTACGTCTCAGATGTACGAGTATGTCCATGCCTGTGTGCGACTTTCTTGTGGTTCTGACCACGTCTGTACAGTATGTAACAGGGCCACAAGCCACATCCATTATGTTCCCCACTGAGCTGAAAGGGAGAGTGTAGGTGGTGTGTGTGTGTGTGTGTGTGTGTGTGTGTGTGTGTGTGTGTGTGTGTGTGTGTGTGTGTGTGTGTGTGTGTGTGTGTGTGTGTGTGTTGTGGCTTTGATCTTGGAAATACCCAGAGCACACACAAACAGCTCAAAACAGAACACACTGTCCCTCTAGTTGCCACCAAGGTAAGTGAAAATGTACTTTCTCCCCTGTGATTTAATTTCGGGATTGTCCTGAGTTGCTCTCAAACATTAGACCTGTCAGGACATTTTTTGACTGATCTGGATCGGGAATATTTAGCTTATAGAGCATCCTATCCTTGTTTTATATCAGCTGTCACGGAGTGCAGCCTTCGTCACTTCTACTCCACTAAGCGGTTGATCTTCGCCCACTTTGAAACACCACACAACATAAAAAAATGCAGCATGAAACTGCTTATTTATGTAATTTACCAAAGTAATGAGCACCCGTTACATTTCAGCTCAGTCAGAGTCTCCTGAATTGCCTTTTGCGGTGTTTTGCTGCCTTGCTCTCAGGAGACACAGACAGTGGTGCTGAGTTTACTACAGCCTCACTCACTGACGCCACTGCAAGTATGTGAGCTTCGCCAGCAAAAAGCCAACATGGCATGTTTATTAATGAAAGATAATCGGCCCAAAAGGTGTGCAGACTACAAAAATAAACACTCAGTAGAGTTCTGCTCATACAGGTTACTGAGACACAAGCTGCCGGAGCAACAAACACTGGACTCTTAAAGGGCCAGAGAGATTCTCTCGAGATAGCAAGGAGGCCAACAAGACTAAAGGGAGGACCTAATTCTGTAATATTAATAATAAATGGCTAATAAATTATAAAACGTCAAAGGACAGCTTGGATGCAGGTACTTTTTAACGTAACTTTAAAGAAGCCTTCTTGAAGTGTGTGCTGTGTCGCTGTACTATCTAGGAAAACAAAAGCATCTGATCGGGACTCGGCAGATTCTCAATATTAAATGACTCGGATGGGATCAGCAGGCAAAAAGACGTGATTAAAACTTCCCTTGTTTGATTTGTTACACAAGAGGGCAAGGGAAAATAGGGTATTGTTTATATAAGAGTGGACAGGTAGAAATAGTTCAGATTTTTTAAATTCTATCTGTGCAGAAAAGGTTTTGCTCCTGAGGCTGCTCCCTAAAATGAATCCAACCAGCATGTGATACATTCTGCAGGGAACACAATAAAGCCCTCTGGTGTATACAGAGCAGAGCCCAGCAGACTCATACAGTATCACTGAGATGTGGAGTATGCATAATGCACAAGGCAAGAGATGCTATCGCAAGTGATGTTTAGTAAGAAATCATAACAGGATGATGCTGGTGTGCCGGAGGAATAAATCAGCATAACCAGTCACAGCGGCAGCAGTGGCATGAATGATCACAGGAGAGTGAGAGAGCGGGCCTGTCAGATTATATAAACCGAGTCAGCTGATACTGATCAGCTGATGGCATGTGCGACTCCAGTGCTCTACCTGAACTAATGCAGCGCTCCGCAGGTTCACTCAACTCTGCCTCCTCGCCCTTTTTCCCTCCATCGTCTCTCTGCGTCTTGTGATGGTATCATGAAACTCTCGAACTCTCAACCTCTGTCTGTGTCATGCAGCATTGCTGTATACTTTTCTGTTTCTGTTTATGGTACTGGATTCCGCACATAATGGGTGTATAAATACACAGATCCAGAAAAGTTTTTTGGTTCAAAAATGAAAACAGAAAAGTAATTGATGACTATTCTAATATTTAATGAACCACATTAAAAGTGTTGGGGGTTTCCCAGAGTCCGAGCGAAGACGCGATAGAAAGAGAGAGAAACAGAATGAGGTTGAAATGAGACCAGGTGAGGACAGATCCGCTGAGGTTTCAGCCATGAAGGAAGAAAGAGAGAGATGAATTTTGTTCGTGCCTGTCCTGATTAATAACCCTGTTAGCCTTTTTAATAGCCCTCCTCAGCTCTTTCTCTCCTGTTCTTTCTCTTTTTGACCTGTCAGCTAAAATGTGCTTTAGTCAAATCAAATATGTTAAATAGCAACAAAAGATGAGCTGGTAACCTTTCTTCTCTCACCCCCCCTTCTCCTTATCTTAATTACTTTCTTTTTCTATTTCACTTTTCACTTTCTTGAAGTTCAGTTTGTCTTTTTATAGCTTGTGGGTCGCTGTTTCAACAGTGCTACTATGGTAACAGCAGGGGAGTAGGTGTGAGCAGTTAATCCTGTTTGGGTGTCATGGTGGCATTGCTATGGCACCCAGTAGGAGAGCTACAAAAGCTTTCTTCTTTCTAATCAAATTTCATCAATAATGATTTAGGGGGTCAGGGGGTTAGATGCTGGGTTTTTATTCAAATCGGAGTTTGCTTAGAGTCGTGTTTCCGTATTTTCCACAGTTCCTCAGTTTTAGCTGAGCAGTCCGACAGCTCAAAGATGCAGTATGGACTGTGAGTTCTCATACAGGAACCACAGATCTCTAGTTGCCATAGTTCCCTGCTTTTCTCTTGCTATTTTTATGTTCTGAACTACTTGAGGAAAACTTTTTTCACAGCTTATACAAAGTATTAACCTGAGAATGAAAACCACAGACGTCATTCTTTAGAGAAATGAAAAAAGCTCATTCAGTTAATCGTTCTCTGTCATTACTGAATAACATAGCTCACGATCAAAAACTATAACATAAAAAGGACGAATCGTGTTTTTTAAAATTATGGTTTCTGTTATTTTTTAGTTTTTCTGTTATACGGATAAATGAAACAGAAAACCACAAAATAAAAAATGGAACAAAACAAACTGATATATATATAAAGCTGCACTACTAAATAGTGCTACTTAATGCTAAAAATGGATTAAATGACAACTTGTAATCTGAAAAGAGTTTGTTGCTGTCACACTGAACATCCCGCTGAGCACGTTCAAACTTTACATGAAAAAACAGCCAGAAAAATTGACTATTCGTGTTGGACAGCCATATGTGATTCAACTTGGAAAATTCTGGGTCCAGTACAGCCCGAGGAGTTAGTGGAGACTAGGGGAGAGTTAAAGGGTGAGTGAATTATGTACTTAAATTCATCAGGTGGCCAGAGACATAACTGTAAGATTATTAACCCTCTGAGACCTAAGCAAATTGGCTTGATGTCTTTCAAAAGCATAGGCAATGATCAGTTTATCAAAAATTAGCAAAAATATTGTAAAAGTACAAAAAAATACCAAAAAAATCAAAGAAAAAAGTATATATATAAAAAAGAAATGGCCCCAGAAAGTGCTTAAAAATAATAGTATTCTGTTATTGATTTAACATATATAATTATGATAATTGTTAATATATATTTTGGGATTTTCTTTTCTCTAGCGTCTTTAAAAAAAAAAAAATCATGTTCCAAATCTACAAATTTCTTACAATTCGCAGAAAAGTTCTTGTCAAGTTGCTCAATGCCCCTTTCTCTCGTGATTTCAGATGAAATTGAAACCAATATGTTTGTTTTTGAGGTTTTAAATACCCATGAAGGTGTCTGAACACAGCACAAGAAAAGTTGTGATTCAGGTTTCAAAGGGATAATATTCTTTTACGGTCAACATACTAACCTGCTTAAACAAGTAATGAGTGACAATCAAGTGCATAGTAAAGTTACTTTAGTTAACGTTAGAAATTTCTGTTAAAAAACACACATTTGAGTCGACATAATAGCCATGTAATGAAAGCATGATATGTTATTTGCTGATGGGAACCGTTATTGATTCTAGCTGACATTACAAGTAATTGACACATCAGTTTCAGTGACAGATTCACACCTCAAACTCATTTTCTCTTTTATCTCTGACACACCAACATACGCTCACAGACACATACTATGTCAGTGTTTTTCCATTGTATCTCTGTTTCCCCATTTTTGCTGTGTTGTGCTCTGGTCTCGCTCCACTGGACATTAACCAGGGGAGGAATGATGGAGCAATTCTCAACGCACACCCCAAACACACACACACACACACACACACTGATTCACAGACGGGGCTTTTCCGGCGCTCTGCGGGGAGATAGAGTGGTGTGTTTGGTTCTGATAGGAGCAATACAAGCAATTCAACATGGAGAGAGAGCAAGAGAAGCCGGCACAGGGGGAAAGAAAGGCTTAGGGTTGTTTTCATTTTTCTTCCAGGGGGAAACTTGCTCTTCACAAGATTTTGGATATTGAAAAAGGAAAAAAAAAAAAAAAACAACAGGACATGGAAGTAATTCTGTTTCACAAGAAGTGAATCAATATTTCCTGGTGATTCTTGAGCAAAACACTGCTGCTGTATTTCTTGTGGTTTAACCATGCCAGAGGTTAGCTTAAAACACGTTTTGGTATTAGAAGTACAGATTACTTATTAGTGCACATGTAGGAAGAACAAGACAAGGTCAAAACCTAGTAAATGTCTGTAGAAGGAATGAAACATCAAAAGGGGTTTTAATTTGAAATAGAAAATGGCGGCATATTAGGGTGAGGAGCTTAGACATCCACAGGGAGCTCAGAGCAGGGGGCCAGTTGAGGTGGTTTGGGGATATAGTTAGAGGTTTTCAGGGCATATCTAACTGGTGGAAGCCCTAAGGTAGACCCAGAACATGCTGGAGGGATTTTATATCTCATCTGGCCAGGGAACACCTCGGGATCCCTCAGGAGGAGCAGAGAAAGTGTTGCTTGGAGAGAGGAATGTCTGCAGTACCCCGCTCAGCTGGACGCCCCCTGTGAAGACTCCTGCTATAAGCAGATAAAGTGCATCATGGAAGTGACAGCAAATACTGAGTTTCGCTGGCCCCGCTGATGCGTTTTTTCATTTCAGACACACAACAATATTGAGCTAATTTAGAAAACTGGACACAGATTATTGTACTGTGTGACACTGAAATGGGATCACACACACGGGGTCTCCTGTTCTGTCACCTGACGCTGAACTGCCGACGGTCAGAATCCCTTAAGATCCATGTCGCACAGTATAGCTGCATTTAAAATGTAAGATTGCAAAAATCTCACATCCTCCAGGAGGCTCAACCAGAACGATTATTTGCGGTTGATCAGTGCCAAAGCTCTTCAACTCGAAAAAGGTTTTTAGGACGGCCTGTAAAAAATAGAGTATTTGTTTTAACTTAAAAAAAAGTAGGTGTCCAGGTTTACTTACATTTTTAAGTTTACTGCGTTTGAGAAATCAAGTTGAATCATTAAATTAAAATTTAAAATAAAATTTGTCTTCTCAAATTCAGTCAACTTAAAAATAGAAGACAGACTCGACACACATTTTTCGATTCAAAACAAATGACTTAGGAGTTTATTCTACTTCTGTTTGAAATATTCTGTCTGTCATTTAAAGTTTTTTAAATGTCCTTCAGCTTTATTCTACTACATTTCCCACACTTCCACGGCTGTTGGCCCATCCTGCGTCATATCTGAGGAGACCATATGTCATCACAGTGGGATTCACACTCATGCACATCTGTGCGCACACACACACACACTCATGCAGTGTTTGATCTCAGTCGGTAAAGAGCTAGAAGGCAAAATTCAGTCCACTCACACACACACACACACACACACACACACACTACATATTCATCATTGTCACTGTATTTGTGTGTGGTTTGTGTGTTCTCATATTGCTGTCGTGACTGCTGGTTAGATTTATTTAGTCACTTTTATAGGAAGGATTTTATTTGAGAGGAATGACATTGAAATGAGAATGGCTGTGTTTTTTCATGGGTGGCTTTAGTGTCTTGTGTTTATTTGTCCTTGAGGTTGCACTCACGTGTTTGTGAGTGTTTCTGTGTGCATGCCCGCGTGTGTGAGCTGTACGTACAACCTTCAACCATCGTCTGTAGCGACCATCCTGTAGCCAATCCTTAGTTCCAAAAGTAGACAAAAAGAAAACACAGCCTCTGTCTATTTTCGTGTACTGATTGCATTGATGTTGATGATTTTTTCACTCTTTTTATTGTTGCAAATTAGAAGTCAAGATAGTGGCTGTGGGGAAAGTAAAGCTATACCTGATAATCCAGGTTTGACTCAAGAAAGAGAATCTGAAATGACACCAGTTGGATGTACACTACACCTGTGCACCTGTGCACCTGTGCACCTGCATCATACATACACCATAGAGTTGTGTCACAGGCAAGTCAAGATGCCGTGCAGCACTGTAACACTGTCAAATATGGGTGAGCTAATTAATCTACTGTAATCTACAGATTACATTTTATGACTAATTTCTGTGCACAACTCTGAAAAATATAAATAAAAGACTTGCCTTTTTTTTTTTTTTACATTTGTAGAACAGATCTCCATGGTGTATCCAGTTGTTCCACTGATTACACTGGAAGCATGATGTTGCAGCAGCCACTCCGCAAACGATCCGCATTCGTTACATCTTCATGAGCTACGTCATCATGTCTTGATATATAGAAGTCAGGGAATTCTGGGAACGCTCTAATTGGAATTTCTGGTGTCTCATTTGGCTCGCCACTGAGTAAAAGTCTCTGGTTTATCATTCAGGGCACACTGAGGTTGCCTCTGAGGAAGTGGATGATTACAGTCTTTTTCTGATGGGTTGATTCAGCTGATGCCCCCAGCACAGTGACACCAGCACCGCTCTCTTTATTTATTTGTCTCAGTGATTTCTCTATTACCTCAACCCTTTCGTTCATCCCACTCTTTCTGTGTCTTCCTGCTATGAAGACAGGATAATTGATGGGGAAAGAACAGAGAACACAGGGAGAGACATGAGGAGGCCTGAGGAGAAAAACAAATGGACAAAAAGGGAGAAGAAATAAAAAGAGAGCGAGGAGAAAGGTGGATATAGACAGAAAAGAGGACATTGAATAGGTATGAGAAGTGGAGGGCAGCGACTGAAAGAATGTGCTAACAAGGACAGCTTCACTTATCTGTCTTGGTTTACAGAAAAGGATGACAAAGAGAGAGATGAGGAGATGAATAACTGCTGAACCTGAATAACACAGTAATGGCCCTGAGTTACTTCTCATGTTGGCTCACTTCTGGCATGTTTTGTCTTTTAAAGACACCTTTTGGATGATTGGATGGTTAAACTTGTGGTTCTTCAAGTGGGCTGACATTATTTTTATTATCTTCGAGTTTTATTATGTCTTTATTTCTTATATGTCGTCTCATGTGAAGCACTTTGTGCATGTAATTTCTTTGTTGTAAAGGACGTTGGGCGGTTTAAAGGTTTCTTTATCATTCTGTAGCTTCCATTAGTGTTCCTGATGTATTAAAATCCCAAAATTAGAACTTTGGTTAATGTATGTTTAAGCCTCAAAATACTGTTTTCCCAAGCCCAAAACTTTTTCCTAAATGACCTGACGTCTACAAACCTGACGTTGTTGCTACATAAAAACTCGTACTGCTATGAACATCCTGTTAATTTGGCTCTGAAATTAGCAAAATAACAAACAAACTAAACAAACTGGTCAGGTGTAAATGAATGAGTGTGATATGATGTAAAATTACTGTTTGTTTCAAAAGGGAACCCCAATAATGAGTCCTAAAACCCGGAGATCTGTTAGCGGTTCAGCACCCCTGGTTCCTTTGTTGCAAAGTCATTGGAAAAAACACAGATGGACCCACCCTTTAATGTCAAAAATTAGGGAAAACACCCTAACCCCCGACAGCAGTGGGTTCATCTTGTTATTATTGTAAGCGCTTTATTCTTATTCCTGTGGATGACTGAATAAAAGTGACATCCAGGCATTTGCAGTGCAGCTGTAATTGTAAGGGATTTGTAAACAACTGGTGACTAATTATGTTATTTTTAATACACTACTATTACTAATATACTACTGTGTATTCTTGTCATTCTATACCACCCTTTCAGTCTCTCTCTCTTACTTGCAAGTCACAAGAGCACGATCAATCTAAGAGACATATTAGATGACTCACACACACAGACACACTCACACAAACACACACATACACTCCGTACAATGAGTCATGCAGTGAGTTACAGAGTATAGTAATCTATCTTGTCCTGTCAGTTTAGTGAGACGCTTCTCTGATCTTGATGCACTACAGTGATCTGTGCGTTTGTGTGTCACTTCACTTTGTCTTCATTTGTACTTCAGTTTGTGTGTCTGACTGCATGTGCAAATGTGTTGAGTGTGTGAATGTGTATGTATGAGAAAGACTGTGTGTGCATGACTGTTACGGTATGTGTGTGTGTGTGCGTGTGTGTGTGTGGGGTGGCCATCCAGCATCTGTCTTCCTGCACGGTGAGGCAGGAGAAGTCGTGATAAGTCAGCACACACACACACACAAACACACACACATCAGAATGCAGAACTGAAGAGGGAGCATTTTACACTTGAGAGGGGGAAGAAGGAAGAGAGAGTGTGTTGTTAGCTGGGATGAAAGGATGAGTGAAAGCGGAGCAATAAAGTGATATTTCTTTAACCCTTTCACCTTGGCGTTTTCATTTTCCCTCTCGTTACATTCACTATCTTGCTCTCTTTTTCTCCCTGCCATCTCCTGCTTTCTCCCTCTCCTTCTCCTCTCTCAAGGGTACCGGTTACCTTCCCCTTAGACACCAACTAGCATACACACACATGCACACATTTATGCACACCCTCACTTATACACACACTGTGGCTGTCTATATGAGATGATTTATGCTCCTGTGTTCTATTATTTTTAGACCAATTACTCTGTTTCTATCTCTCTCCTTCTCTTCTGTCTATAGCTTCCTCACTCTCTTCTTCTTTTCCCTGTTCCTCTCTATTTCAGTTTCTTTCTAAATATTGTCTCTTGTTTTTTACACCTCAATCTGTATTTGCAGACACTTCTAAATGTTTATTTTATCTTCAGTATGGGTGTCCAAGGGACCTGTAGGTCAGGTTGACTCTAACTTTGCTCTGTGGATGTAAGACTAGCTTTGTTTGTGCGACGGTGCATGGACTTCCAGTCAAGGCTTGGGTACCATTTGCATTTAAACCAGTTCCAGAATGTGTAATTTCGCACTGTAACCAACGGTACCTTTCATTTGGTACACTGTGTAATAACATAAATGTAATTTTTGAACGGGTTGATGGGGTGATAAAACACAGATCTGCTCCTCTGCTTCTTTCTAATCACACATAGAGCCTGTGATTGTATGTGTCTTTTCATTTAATGGTGATACTAAAATATTACTAAAATAATACAATGAAAAAAAACAGAACAGACAGAAAAACTATCACAGCAGATCTGTGCTGCAAAGATAGTTTTGGCTTGCTGGGAAGTCGACAAAGAGGCGAGAAGAGAGCTCTGAAAATTGCGTTCTGGCTTCAGGGCGCTTCCCCAGATGTTGAACTGACCATTCTCTATAAAAAATCAGGCCCGATCCGATATAAACCCACAAAGTTTCTGTCCTAGCCTGACCCAAGTCTGACCCACAGCAGCAGTTTTGGGCCTGAGCCCATTTAAAAAGTCTGAATTTGTGCTGTAGAAATAGGCCTGTAGTATATTATATTTTATATATTATAGAATAAATCTTTTTTAATATTAAAACGTGTAGGCTTATGACAAGCTAAGGGTGTGTTTCCTCGCACTACTTCCCCATTCCTGTCTGTCATCTCATGCATCACAGGTTCAGCAAATCAGGCTGCGTACCTCAGTGTGTCTAGAACGCACGGCAATGGCAATGCAGCACGTAGATGTTGATCATCACTCTCCGACTCTCCGCTGCATGTTATAAACATGTCTTCCACTGCTGGGGAGGGAGAGGCAGAAACTGCCAAAAAAATCACCTTGCAGCCCCCCTGTATTTTCCCTTTCCCTCTTGATTCAGCCCATTAAAACTCCTGCGAAAGTGCCATTTAAGCACAACAGTTTCATGAATGATAATAAATATATAATTACATAAATAAACAGTAATTTGATGAGAACTGGACCCAATTAAAGCCCAGCTCAGCCCAAACCCGGCAGGTCAGGTCGAGCCCAGCCCAGTTCTGACAGTAAATCTAAGCTCTACCTTGCAGCGGTGTAAATCTCCAGCCAGGGCAACAGACTTCAATGTCTCATTATCTCCCCCTGTAGGTCCTTTTTGTTAATATAGATTTTTTAACTAATAGAATTTGTCTTTTAAAATTCTTATTGTTGGTTTTCAGTTAAATGATTAATTATTAACATCCCTAAGGTAGATAAAAAAAAGTGAATGTATGACATTAATTCAGAGAAATAAAAGCTTGATGGCAGCACGGTTACTTTCTGTTTCCGCAGACACGTTTCAGCGGTGATGATGGTTGCTGACAGGTAGACTGATCCTGGAAGTGGACAGATTACAGGCTTTTGTGTGTGAAAGTGACAGATATTGATAACGGAAGAAAGAAACAACCTGACATTTTCTGTGTGAGATAAAGATAAATTGAAATAGCATGTGACGTGTTTCTGTGTGTGTGCAGAGTTAGTATAGTTAGCATGTGACAGTCTGTCAGTGAGATTTGTTGATCTGCATTGTGAGTCTCAGTGGGGTGCTTCAAGATCTGCCACGAAACAATTAGCCTTCTGTCTTGATTTTTTCCTCTGTCTTTGGGTCCCAGCACACCAAGCCAGTCTCAAGGCATTCATTCTGTCAAACATGCTGCATCGCTTCGCATCAAGTCACATCTTCCCCTAAAAATTGCCCTTAAAACAAAACACAGACTACAGCCAACATGTGCATATTTTAGGCACCAGCATGAGAGGAAGAAGCACTTCATCTGTCTGTATTTGTAAAACTTGTGAACTATTTCTCACATTGGACAAAGCAGACTCACGACCAGAAGTACAGGTCATGAACAGCTGAAGACAGATTGTGTCAAAGTTTCTTTCTTTCTTTCTTTCTTTTTCTTACTTCGTTCCTCCCTCATGTGGTAGTTACTGAGCCTGTTGCCTGGAAACAGGAGTTTTTGTCTTTCTGTAAACTTTGATATTCAGACTGTTGGAGGAAACAAGAGGCAAACAGAGAAAGAAAACTAAGGATTTAATAAGGCTGTGTCCACATGAATGCAGATCATGTGACAAAAGTTAATCAGCCACATTAAAACACATCCACAGTTGTAAAACTTTTTGCTGTTGAGCCATTGAGTCACCACGAATGTGAAGCATGTGGATGTGCCAGGTCGAAAATAAAAATATACAGTAGACCATTGATCCTCAATTTAAGGCCCGTGGGCCAAATCTGCTGTGCCTTAAGGTGATATATCATTCTTTCACGGGTCAGAGGTTACTGATGAGCATGATGCAATCTGTCTGTCTTTCTCTCTCACCCACACACACACACACACACACACACACACACATACATGCACAAACTCACACAAGTGTAATCCTTAATCAAACGTAATCCTAGTCCAGAGGCCTACAGATTGGATCTGTGGTCTCTTAATGAGACTCATGTTGAACATGTGCTGCTGGCATGTTAGTAGCGTGTTTCTGATGCATGTGGATTTGTTGCCTTTCAGCAACCTCATACAAAAAGACTCTCATGTGGTGTGTCATCCTTTATTTATGCAGGATGTGTTAAATAGGCATCCTTGATTTACGTCAGTAATCCCCCGTTATATTCAGGATTATTCACGATATGCAAAAATGAATAAATCATATTTGACACATATTGCAATATGAGTTTTTTAGTGGGAATGATCATTTTTGCAGTA
Organism: Plectropomus leopardus; assembly: GCF_026936395.1. Classification (NCBI taxonomy): domain Eukaryota; kingdom Metazoa; phylum Chordata; class Actinopteri; order Perciformes; family Serranidae; genus Plectropomus; species Plectropomus leopardus. The sequence continues at coordinate 12,259,817 of NC_142197.1, read as the reverse complement.
CCCTTACACTGAAAAAAATAAGAAAATAATGAAATGATATTTTTTTCTGGGGTCTGTACCAAACAAGCATGCTCCATTACATCTAAAATATGAATTGTAGGCCGTGGCATCTTTGTAGCTCCTCAACGTTTCATTTATAATGGTATGTTGTGACACATTTTTCCTTTCTCAAAAAATTGCACCTCCTGTAATTTGGATATTGCACTTGGCCATATTATGATCCTGGTTATATGTGCAGCCCTATCTTAATAACTCAAATTCACAACACACAGCATCTCAGTACAACCACAGCATCTGTGAGTTCCTTCACCCTAAGTGGATTTTAAAGTAGTATTGATTATTTTTCGTAGAGGCACCAGATTTTTCACTTCTTGGCCATGATATAAAGTAGAAATGTAGCTTGACCCTGGCCCTTTTTTATAAAACTGCAAAACAGTTCTTATTTCTTTCTGTATATTTATGCTTTATTTATGCTTGGAGGCCTGTTCATGGTGCGATGAGAGTGAGCGGAGAGAAAACCTGCTCACAGAGCAACTGACAAAAATGATTGACACTATATCAGGTTTTACTACCCAAGGTGATCACAGTTTAACATTGCTTTAAAAATCTTGCTCAAAAGAGTGGTGCTCATTTCTGATTTCTGTCTTTAACCTGTAGGCTGCTGCCTCTCCTCTCCTAAGTGACTGCAAACATCTAATAGCTTGATGTCCTCAGTGCAGGGGAGAGGATGGAGAGTTTTTCAGGTGGAAATTCCCTCTCTTTGCAGCTGTTAGCTGTGGAGAGTGAAGAAAACTGTCTTAAGTACTGAGACAGTGACCTCAGAGTTGCTGTTTTTCACTGTTGTGAATTTCACGTCAGAATATGATATGATATTATCCATCTGCAGTTGTTCTCTTGAGCTTTGTCAGCTTTGATTATACATATTCATTCATTTCCATGCTGTAGTAATTACAACAATAGAAAAAACGCAGACCAATTTTTGCTCAGTGACCCAAAACTTAACCCCGAAATTCTATTAAACCATCATCGAAAGAAAACAAGACATAGGCAATAATTATGATGAATTGTTTACTCTTTCAATCTACTGTCCAGTACATCTCACTTGTCTCAAAGTTTGTAAAAAGCTCTTAATCCTTTGGACCCTGATCGGATTGGCGTGATTTCTTTCAAAAACATTGGAAAATGGCAACAAAAGAGGAAATGACCCAAAAACTAGCAATAAAACTATGAAAAATAAAACAGAATTACCTGAAAATTTAAAAAAAAAAAGGTAACAAACAAACAAGGAAAGGGCTTGGATAAAGTGCTTGAAATGTATAATATGAAACATAATTTTAAATTTCTAATTATGATCTTTATAAGTAGAATTGTCCTTAGCTTTTTTATTTTTTCCCTTGACATTTTTCCCTAGCTTTTTAAAAATAAATTATGTATCATTTCTTATCACAAAGAAATTGCAACAATTTGATCAAGGTTGAAAGGTTAAATATGGCATCTGAAAGTAGCAGGAAAGTGATGTCACTGTAGGTTTCAAAGGGCTAAATCTTTCTGTCTCACATCATATTTCTACTCTCAGGCTCAAGCAGATAAATTCAGAGGAAATAAAGAAAACCCTATAACACTCACTGCATATGTTTGTTAGAGCAGGTATTGCATCAGACTGTAGATCTTGTAAACAGAAAGTCTTGTTGTAGATGGGAATGAAAGTTTTGTTAGACCAAAGACCTTTGCAGAGTGACAGAATGGCAAACTAGAGTTTCATATAAGACTCAGTTCAATACTATCGACTGTTGTTAAGCGCTAAGTATAAGACATGGATCACTGGAGCAGACACAATCACACAGTTTTACACACAGGCAGGATTGCACACTGTTGTACACATACAAACAACTAAAGCTGCTTAAATTAAACGCCAACTAATTTAATTATCGATTAATCGCTTTTGAGTAGAAAAAGTCATTTTTTTCTGATTCCAGCTTCTTTAATGTGAATATATTCAACAGATTAATGGACTATGAAAATAATCATTACTGTCAGCCCTGCAGTCAGTGCTTCAGATAATTTGCTGTTGAAAAAAAAACACATTTGTGAATCAAGGCAAGGCAGGGGAGTCTAAAAAAAATCCCAAAAAACCCACATGAATGCAGTTAAAATTCACACATGACAAGCCGTTTGTAAATGCAGATTTAACAGTCTGTATATAAATGTAACAATTTCCAAATATGTTTTTTATGAGAATTGCAAATACTTTTAAATGTATATATTTATTGATTTATTGATTCCATTACGCTAATTTTAGCCAAGAAGTATTTGTGTG